>NC_091836.1:38998172-39301203 GCF_037783145.1 Equus przewalskii
ATGTAAAACATGCTCTTTCCTTAGGGACCGGAGGTGGGAAGAAGGAACCTATTTCCAACTGTACTTTCACGGTAAAGTCAGACTTAAAAGAGGGCAAAATACTTTTAAGGAAATGTGGTATTTTCTCCTGAGTGGGGGGTTGAGGTATGCAGATCAGATATCAAATGTTAAAATTCATTTTGATGCCCCTTTCACAGCATGGTTTGGGATACCTTCATGGAAGTGACCGACCTTGGCATGAACATTCTTAGATATGGTATTAAAGTACAAACCCATCACAACGCTATTCACCAAATCCAGTCTTGGACATGTGGTCTGAATAATTTTACCAACCTCTGAACCAGAGGTTCAGAGGCTCAATGGCTGCCACAAGTTCTTCTGGAATTGTTCCCCCCAAAACACCCACCATAGCTACCACATCTCTACAAGACCCCTGAGGTCTGCGTTTGTGGAACATTTGGTGCAAATGCTGGCGATGTCATTTGAACAACTCCAATAGGGGGCTGCCTTTCTACACGACTGCACTGACAGGCCAGGAAGTACCAAACTACACCTACCAGGGAGTCAACAGACACTGGTATCCCAAAACAGACCTGTTCTCCTCGGACATAAATGTCTGCAGGAACTAAGGAGGTAGGCGGAGTCAGGTGACTTCAGTAAATCAAAGTGCAGTGCAGAGTTGGGGCTGTCTGCCAGAGCTACTCTTATGAAATCATTTGTTAAGTAAATTCAGAAGGGGTTTGTTTTAACCAGCAGTAAATACCTGAGACAGGATCCCTCAAATTTCTCCCCTTCTCTCATTTAGAAACTGTCACATGGACTGTCCATGTGAAATGTGACTCTAGGAAGTAATGACAGGCAAATATCAAAGTCTCAGGAAACACAGATGCACTCTCCTTTACTCAGGTAAAGACCAACTTTTCCCTTCACTGCAGTCCCCACCTGTCACCACCACCAGTCCTACTTCTGTGCCAACCTCTACTACCCACCAAGAGCTCAGGCTTACCTCAGCCAGTCCACCTCTGCTCTTTGTAACCCAGGCTTACCACTCCTAACTCAATCATCCCCAAGTCTCACCATGACACATCACAGCCATCCCCACCCTGAGCAAGGCAGCAGAAAGGGCGCCTAACTCAGAATCAGAAGACTGGATTTACATCCTGGTTTTCTCAACTTCAACTCAGACTGACATTTTCTCACAGTTAAAACAAGGACGATAATGTCTACTTTACAGAACTGCTTTCAGAATCAAATGTGATGTCCATAAAATGACTACGTAACCAAGAAGCCACTCTAACCTTCTCTGCTCCTCTGGAACTTGCCTACTCAACTTTCCACCCAGCAACACCCTCTGAACTAGGCCATTCCAATTCTTTACCCTCCAACTCCACTTCCTCACCTAGACCCCATAAAAGATCACCACTAAATTTCCACGGATTAAAGATACATTTTTAATAATCTGGACACTTTCAAGAGAGATAAGGAAGCCCTGTCACTGTAGAAAAGCTCCATCACCCAACCCCTGCTCAATACAAAAGAGGCATATATCGTTAACACCCAGCGCTTTAATGACTTATTACATTTTAAAATATTGTTCTGAGCTCCACCTGCAGCTTGTTGGAGGCTGAGATGTGTGAAATTACCAAGATTAAATGACCCGACAGGCAGGCTGCCCTCTGCTATGGTTGGTGCTGCCTAGGAGGCACACCTACTCGCTTCTTGCCATCTTTGCTCCAGAGCAGAAATCAGCAAGTTTTACTTAAAGGGCCACATAAGAAATATTTTAGGCATGAGGGCCATATGGTCTCTAGGGCAACTACTCAGTTCTGCCTTCTAATTGAAAGCAGCCACAGATAATACATAAACAAATGGGTGTGGGTTGTGTTCCAATAAAACTTTATTTACAAAAACGAGTAGGCAGCCCAAGGGCCGTGGTTTGCTGACTCTTGCCCTAGAGCAAAGGAGGACCTATAATCTCTGAACTGCAATAAAGCTTATGCTGCAAAAGCAGCATCTCTGCTGACATTCACCTACTCTGTCCTCTGACTCTGGAACTGCGTGTGAACAGGCCTGATAAGGAGGACAAAGTCAGCAGCTGAAGATATGGACCACAATCATGATCCTGATACCCCATCTTTAAGAGGGAGTACCAAACTACTCCCATTGCAGGGAGCCCACCCATCTCACTTCCCATGCTTCTTTCCCATCTTACAGCCTCTCCATTACCATGGAGTTATCAAGTCAGCCACCAGCTTACTAAAAATCTTGCTATTCTCTCATTCTGCTCAAAAGAATAAGTACTCAGTTTAGCGGGTGAAAGCCCAGGTTTCTATTTGATAAAGATGTACAAGAGGTACTTTAAAAAAATAACTTAAAAAAACTCCTATCCAGACCACTAGTCATGGAGACGACCAGAAGCTAAAAAATACAATCCATATACAGAACGAGGCTTATTCACTGTCTGCACACTCTGCGACTGTAAAGGCTTACAACAGCTGCCCCTCAACTCTGAGGCTTCCCTCGGTGTCTTGCTCTCAGGAGAGAACTTTGGCTTGTGTGACACAACTATGACCTCACACGATTCTAAGAGAAGCTTCGCCCGGATCGGTATAGACCAGACCTTGGAACTATGGAGTGAACCTTTCTCAGTGTGCTCCACTGTGGAGTGTGGCAGCAGAATCCAAGCCACTGTTGCCATCATCCCACTACTGGCCTTCCTTACACGGACAAGCTCAGAGAAATGATGCAACCTCTCTGCTCCCTTCCCTTCAGCCAGAAGGGCAGAGCAGGTCTGGGCTTTTGTGGAAGCCATCTTTCTCCCTCTGAATCACTGTTGTTCCGGTGCCTGTTTAGGAGATGGAGCTGTGGTCACGACAACAGTAGACACTGCTTTGGAGGAACCAGAAGCTGTTCCCTGTTGAAGATGGGATGCAGGCACAGTCTGGATGCGCACCTGTTACAAAGAGAGTATCTGGTCAGCAGATTGCCAGTGGGCTCATCAGCTGAGAGCCAACAGCAAAGGAAAGAGAGACTAGACTGGTATGGCCAACAGCTTGCCTTGGACCTTACCTGTGTGGCCTGTCCTTGTTGCTGAAGATGCTGCAACTGCTGGGCAGTGAGGAAACTAACAGGCTTATTGCCAGCAATGAGTTTAGTACCTGCAGGCATGGTGGTAAGGATGATGTTGCGGCCCAGCCCACTGAGGCTGTGGAGGGAAAGCAGGAGTGAGGTATAACGATAGGACAGAGTATTATCTCCAGCCCAGAATTAGGCTTCATGTTGAAGGAAAACAGGGAGGTCTGGTGTCTAGTGAAAATTCCCGCATTCTGGACTGAAATGGAAGCCAGCTGGTGAGATCACCTTTCTTCCAGCTTCGATGCTTCCCATGACTAGAGAAAAGAGCAAGCCTGAAGGCTCCTGGTGCTCTGGATAAAATGGCCCTGACATCCATACCTTGATCAGAGGAGTAACGAAAGGGCCCCAGGGAGGTGTGTGCTCCCAGTAAGAAACTTACACAAAATAGCTGCCTTGAGAGCATCAGACTGATTTCATCATGCCCTTTATCCCTAAGTCAGGGCCACAGGAAGCCCAGGCTCCCAAGGAAGCCCTCAGCTCTGAACTATCACACCTAGGGCTCTCTGTTGAAGTGATGAGGCCTGCCCTAACACCCACACTGGAAACTGTCATCTGAGCCATGTCACCACCACACCCCATCCCAGCACTTCCTGCCTCCCTTCCTTGCTTTTTCTCCATGGTATGTGTCACCACCCCATATAGTATCTTCCTTTATTATCTCACTCCTCACTCTACAATGTAAGCTTGAAGACAGCATGGAATTTTGTCTATTTTAAACACTGCTGTATCCGCAGCACCTGAACAACACTAGGTGCTCACTAAATACTGTGGATGAGCATAACAAGAGAGACATCAAAGGAGAGCCCCAGAGAAACCAGCTGCCTTCCCATTCTGCGACAAAGAACCATCCAGAAGCCATGCTCACCCCTCAGTACAGCACTTACTTGGCTCCAAGGTTGCCTTTGATGATGGGGGCTGTGACCACACTCTTGCCCTTCATAGGCTGGCTGATCACAGAAAGCGGAACGGTGATCCGTGTAGGCAGCTTCCCCTAAAGAGAAAAAGCAATCGGGTTTACGGGATGGAAGGAGATAAGGAGACATCAAGCATCCCCTACAGGGCTATAAGAGCTGAGACCAGCACCTGGATGCTCTCACTCCCTGTGCCCTGCAGCGTCCCTACACTCCTGAGGTGTGGGCCCAGGGAGCCCTCATAAAACTGCTCATACACTGTAGTTAACTGCTCATATACTATATTTAGACGTCATCTGATCTGTTACTAATCTCTTTCGTGGTATCTAAATTAGCAGCAACCATATATAACTGCTCTCATCAGGATAAAATGTGTACCTAAATCAGAAAGGAAAGTGCGTGTTCACTTAAGCACAGTAAGAGTCAGAGCTCCTTAGAGGGTGAGCTCTTACTCATCTGTGTGTCCCGTGATACTGTGAAGAAGGACAGAGGCACTCAAGAGTTAAGACAGCAAGTGCATAACTACTGCTCCACGGGAGCACAGGCTCTCTGGTGGGAGCATACAGCAAGCACTTTAGGTTAGGGACAGGTCACATTCTCCAGGTGCTTTCCGTTTTTGCCAGAGATAAGAGAGGTTAGTTAGGGGACATTAATAATAAACTCAACCAAGTGAAAAGTCCACCCCCAAAGCTAACAAGGCCTCAGAGGAACAAAAAGGAAGTTAAAAAGGCCTGGAGTCTTTGAGATTTCAGGATGGTTAAGATTAGGTCATTGCGTCACCTGTTTTTAGGCTGCCTAGTTTTTAACCCTTGGGTGGTAACAGAATTTATATACAGTAAAATCTTTTATAAACCTGATGTTAAAAGATGATTGAAGAGCCAGCCCTGATGGCCTAGCAGTTAAAGTCTGACACGCTCCACTTTGGTGGCCTGAGTTTGGTTCCCGGCTGCAGAACCACAACACTCCTGTCAGCAGCCATGCTGTGGCAGCGGCTCACATGGAAGAACCAGAAGGACTTACAACTAGGATATACAACTAAGTACTGGGGCTTTGGAGAGGAAAAAAAGAGCAGAAGATTGGCAACAGATGTTAGCTCAGGGCGAATCCTTCCCAGCTAAAAAGAAAGCATTTAAAAAAAAGATGATTCAAGAGGGGTGGTTGACAGGATGCTGAAAACAAGCATCGACACTGCCTGCAAGCAAGCTAGTTCCAAATCAGCCAGGCAGCCTGGTGCAAAACTGCTTCGCAGGTCCCCAGAGTTTACTTACAATTTGTAGCCCATTAGAAAGCACTTAAATATATCAACAATTTAATACTTTGAGATGGTGCCTCCAGGTAGACTTATGGTTTTACTTTCTCCTTAAGAATGCCTTAGTTGCTTAAAACATTTCAGACCACCAGTACACCAAGTAGAACTGTCCCTTCACAAACCAGCCTAACTCGCTGACCAGACAGGGAAAAAGCACCTCTCAGCACATCCTGCCCCACCAAATGCTCTCCAGCTGCATGTACCTAGAGTGACTGTAACAGGGAGATGCCACTGGGTGCTATCTTCCTGTGTCAGAGGATGCAAGAGAAACAAAAAGGGATCAAGTAAGCGCTATTTCCTTGCTTCCTTATTTTGACTTCTGTGACAGGAGAACCT
The DNA here is from genome assembly GCF_037783145.1 of Equus przewalskii. NCBI lineage: Eukaryota > Metazoa > Chordata > Mammalia > Perissodactyla > Equidae > Equus > Equus przewalskii. The sequence continues at coordinate 39,003,864 of NC_091836.1, forward strand.
ATATAAATAAGTCCTTTTAAGTCACACTTTGTTTTGGGGTTTGTCGGTTCCTTGGTTTTACTAATATGTGTGTCCTCCTTCCTTTATCACTCTGGCTTTTATTGAGATTATTGAGGTTTTACCATACAGCTTGCTTAGAAAAGTAAAACTTTTCTACTGTCCATATGCACCCCATTATACAGAACTATGCTCCTTATCTAGAGGCTAAAGAATAAACACACACACACCCAGAAACACATTTATCTTGATATTGGAATTTGGTTTATGATAAATGTCATATTTTGCAGTTAATGGGTAAGGAATAAACTAGTCAATGATATTGGAATAATCTGAAAAATATAAAATGAGATCTTGACATGTCATTTACAAAAACATATTTCAAATGGATTATGAATTATACTTTTTTTAAAACTCTGAAAATATTTTACGAAAATAAAAGCTAATATCTTTATAACCCTAGGTTAGAAAGGGACAGACACAAAACCTAGGAACCATAAGAGAAAATGATGATAGATCTAATCAGATAAAATACCTATAGAGCAAAAGGTTCCACGTGCAAGGTTAAAAATGACAGACTGGAACAAAATGTTTCTACACATACAGAGAATTCAACATCCAGAAGATAGAAAGGGCCACCTCTAACAGTATGAAAAAGCCAAATACCCCAAGAACACCAGCAAAGATTTATTCAGGACTGGAGAGCACATGCCAACATCCACATGAACAGATGCTCAACCTCACTGAAGACCAGGGAAAAGAAACAGAAAAAGACTGTCTTTCTACCAGTAAGATAGGTATACAAAGCTAAAAAGATGTGCTATCCAGCACTGGTTGGAGTGTGGGGGAAACAGGAGTCTTGCTGATGGGAATGTAAGCTGGGTATGGCCCTTATGGTAGCACAACTGGAGTACTAGAAGTTTCAACACGTATACCTCTGGGCCCCATCCCGGGAACATCTGCTCCAGAGATACACGTGTTCGTGTATACATCCACAAACATTCACTGTAGCACAGGGTTGAACAGTGAAAAGGCATCCTTTAACAGAAGACTGGGTAAGGCACACCCTTCTATGAACTGCCACGGTAGCATTAAAAACGCAGTCAATTCCTCTGTAGGATCTAGAACAATCCCCAAGACATATTTTTTTTTTTTAAGATTTTTTATCTTTTTCCTTTTTCTCCCCAAAGCCCCCCGGTACATGGTTGTATATTCTTCGTTGTGGTATGTGGGACGCTGCCTCAGCGTGGTGTGATGAGCAGTGCCATGTCCGCGCCCAGGATTCGAACCAACGAAACACTGGACCGCCTGCAGCGGAGCGCGCGAACTTAACCACTCGGCCACGGGGCCAGCCCCACCAAAACATATTTTTAAATAAATAAAGCAAATCACAGAACAATATATAGAATAAGGTTTCTCATATGGATTTTTAAAAACTGTGTATATGTATGAAAATGCTCAGGAAAAGGACTAGAAGAATAAATACCAAAATACCAACAGTAATTAGCCCTCACAAAGGGAGAATTACAGGGTGGTGAAAGAAATTTTATATTCTACTCTATAAATTTCTGTACTATTTTACTATTTTATAAGAATGTACGCATGTACTACACTTTGATAAATTTGTTTCAAAATTTAAAGTCTGTTAGTAAATAAGCCTGTTTGGGTCAAATGAGGTGATATCGACAGGGATTCTAATTTCTACTTCTAAAAAGGGAAGTTTCCTAGGTCTTAGGGAGCCTTACAAAGTTTCCTAAACAGAAGGGTTATTCTTCACCACTAAGGTTACTCACAGCCTGAGATGTGGAAACAACTGCAGTGCTGACAGGGACCTGCCGCACAGTGGGGGCTCCTGTCCCGATGCTGATGGGGGTGCTTGCAGCCCCAGAAGCCACGGCCACAGTCTTGGACACGGCAGCATTCATACTGGGCAAGGACACCGCTGAAGTATGGACAGTTCCAGACCCACTGGCCACTGAGGACCCTTGCTTGGCGTGGGTTGCAACTGTGATGGTCTGGCCTGCCTTGGGAGGCATCACTCCCAAGCCCTGCACGATGCGGATTGTGGCAGCTGGTTTCGCTTCTGAAGAGGCCACTGTGTTCTTCCCCTTCTGGTCTGCCACACTCACACCAAGTGCTGGCATCAAGCGAAAAGCTGAACTTGAGGCTTCTGTTGGCTTGAGGTCAGGAGTCACTTTGACCACGGTGGTACCTGTTGGAGTGGATGAAGGGGCACTGGCTGAACTGGCCTTGGCAGGGCTGTCAGCTGCATGGACTGGATTGGAGGTGACGTGTAAGGTGGCCGAGATGCCTTTGCCTGCAGTGCCGCTTCCTGTCCCGAAGAGGTCCTGGGTCAATTTGACTGTAGTAACCTGGGACTTGGCCAACGTGGCCATCATGTCCGGAGTGATTCGCAGAACCGTCTGGCCTTTGGCATCTGTGGTGATGGAAGAGGGCGGCAGACGCAATACATCCTTACCCTGGATACGGAAGTTAGTGGCTGTCAGTGGAATGCTGTTGCCTGTCTGGGGCTTCACACCAAGCTGCCCAGTGATTGCCACCTGGATGGGGAAGAAACAGCACTGACAAAGGGATTCACAATGCTAAACTGGTTATATGGTATAATTAGGCAAACCTCCACTTTATGAGTGTTTCACATATTTTCCTAACTCTTTATTTTGAAAAAGGGTAAACATTCACAAAAGAAAAGAATAGCATAACAAACCCATGTTCCCATCACCCAGCTTCAAAAGCTATCACTTTGCCAATCTTATTTTATCTATCTCACCCCACTTTCTTGGGGCGGGGTGGAGGGGGTTGGAATATTTTAAAGTAAACTAATACACAGCATTTTGCTGGTCAATACTTCTGTACACATCTCTAATCTAGAAAGGACTTTTTAAATTGAAAAAGTAATCGCCTATTAAAACCTAATAATCGCCTATAAATATTATCTAATACATATTCACACCTCCCAGTCTGAAAATTGTCTATTGATGGTTGTGCCAACAATCTTCATTCTGAGAGCGGTAGCATTACATGGTGGCTAAGAGCTTGGGCGTGGGGGCCAGACTTCCTGAGTTCATATAGCAACCCCTATGTAAGGCCAATCTCCCATGTGTAATAGAGGCAACCCTCCAGCCTCAGGCACTTTCTCTCTCTCTCAATTTTCCCCTCTCTACTGGACCACTGCCATCAGAATGCAAACTTGCTGTGACATTTCCCACCCTAAAAACAATAAATCCTTGCTCTACCCCACATCTCCCTCCCCCTCTCCACTCCACCCCACATCTCCACTCCAGTCCCAGGTCTCTGCTCTCTTCAAAAGCAAAAGTGCTCTAAAAATTACCTTAACCACTGTCTCCACTTTCTCCCCTTACATTCTCTTTTGAACTCATTCCCAAAAAGCCAGCAATCCACTGGACCCAGTCAAGTGCCCTCATTGTCTGCATCCAATGAGTGGTCAAGTCTTAGGCCTCACATCACTCACACTTTCATGCACCTGATGCAGGTGCTAACTCTGAGCATACTTTCCTCTCTTGGCCTGTCTTACAGTCGCCACACCTCAGTGTTTCTACCTCAGTAAATGATTTCACTGTCTATCCAGTCACTCAAGCCAAAAGCCATGGGGTCATTTTCAACTCCCTCCTCTCAGAGCCCATAATCAAACCACTGGCCCTACCTTCGACCCTATATCCAGAATCCCCGCACCTCTCCCCACCTCGATGGCTGCCTGCCACACGAAGCCGCACTGCCTCTCACCCGCCCTGCTGCACCTGCTCCAGCCCCTCCCTGCTTCCACTCTTCTCCCCAGAGTCTATTCAAGGCAGCAGCCAGGGGTTTCCTTATTGTGAACTACATCAAGTCATTCTGGCCCACAATCTTTCCACAGTTCCCTGTGTCACACTTAAAATCAGAGTTGACACAATTTAACCGCTGGCGACCCCTGAAGCCAAGTGCCTTCCACGCTCTCACACTTGCCCATTAAGCATCAGCCCCGTGGCCCCCCTGCTACGCCTCAAACACTCCTGCCTCCAGGCACTTCCGCCTGCTATTCCCATGCTGGGCGCTTTCCCTGCAGACAATCGCACAGGGTGCACTCTCACTCACTCACACCTCCCTCAAACGTCGCCTCAGGCAGGCCTTCTCTGACCACCCTAGCTAAACAGCACGCTACCACTCTCCCCCTTCCGCTGCAGGATCCTCACAGCCCTTCCCGCCCCGACCCTGCAGTACTTGTTTGTCCCCAGCTCTAGGAGAATCTGAGCTCAAGGGCAGCGACTTCGTCTGTGTAATACACCACCAAACCCCCAATGCTCTGGACAGTGCCTGGCCCACAAAAGGTAATCAGAAAATATCCGCTTCATGAAAAAAATAACATTCCTTTACCATTACTTGGTTCCATTTCTTCGTCTGTAAGCAGAGGTAACAAAAGTGACTACCCCCTGATGTTATGAGAATTATTTAATATCTATAAAATGTTGAGCAGTAGAGTACAGGCACATATTAAGCACTCCTATCAGAATTAGTTGCTATTTTGCCTAACAATTCTTTGAAGTTCAATGGTTATCCTTCCATATTTACAACCAAGAAAGTACAAATATATACTACATTTACTAGTGGTAAACTCGGATCTTAACTAAATTCATAGAGTCTACTCCAAATCCAGAAACTCAGCTACTACATGCTGAACTATGTGGAAAGAAACCAAAGAAAACTTCGGCATCTATAAAGCGTGCACTGCCCTTGGTGGGAACTCACACTTGAAATACCTATGAACTAAGATCCAGATCACAAGATCACAAATCACCAAGATCGCGAACCGTCCTCTGCTGTAGGACAAAGGAGTGAGATCCACCGAGAGATGTCCACCTACCTGCTTGATGATGTTCTGTCCCGTGACATTCTGAATGACAGCAGCCGGGGAAGCACTCGGGGCAGAGCTGCCAGGAGAACTCGTGGCCGGCTTGTTTGCAGGGCTGGCTGTGGCAGGAAGACTCGCCACCGTGAGCCCTGTCGGCCCGGATCCAGGCCGCTGCACACTGGCCGCTGTGGTCTGAGCTTTGACTGGAACGGTGGCCATTACTGTCTAGTTCAGAGCGTGAGGCCAAGAGCTTAATTAGACACTAAGAGGCAGACCAGCACGCCACGCAGTCTCCAGCATGTCACCACCCAGGAAGGGTTCCTCTAAAAGGACTTCTAATCTAACAGTGCCCAAGGCTCACTATGCTCTAAGATGGACACGGTGAAGTTCTTATATTTGTGTAGAACATCTTAATTTTCAGGATGCTTTCACATTTCACATCTCATTTTGTTCCTACACACTGAGGACAAATACTATACCGCTTTTACAGTAAAGGAAACTGAGGCACAAGATAAGACTCTTCTCTAAAATTACACAACCGATTAGTGCGTAACTAAGACTACAGGCACAACGGAAGGAGCCAGAGATTTGGAATCTCAGGTCTGGATTTACATCCCGCCTCTACCAGGGCCCTGAGGTTACAATCCTGGGGAAATCAGTAAACTTCTCAGAAGTTCTGATTCCCAACATGTAAAATACAACTTATAAAAATGCTTACCCAGCTTTGAACATTAAATGTGTTGTTGTGATAAATATCATCAGCAGTAGCAATAATCTAAGGCTCCTTGGTCCTTACCCAACTCCCTGTTGGACTCACCAGACCACCTCTGGGTCCACTGTCCCTGTTTACCTGGGGCACAACTTTGGTCTGTGCAACAGTGGCTGGAACGCGAATCTGTGGTCCTGCCGGCATCTGTGGCAGCGTCTGTGTCGGCCCTGCTGACTGCTGAGTAACAGTAGGAAGGCTAGGCTGGGCCACTACCCGCACTTGGGGCAGTCCAGCCGAGCCAGAGTGGCTCACGACACGGGCAGCCTGAGAATTTGGTGGAGTCTGGCTGGAAGCAGGGGAAAGCATTGTTCCTAGCTGTGGCATGGTTGGTGAAGATACCAGAAGAACACTGAGGAAAATCAAGGGGAAACAAAAAGCAAACGACTGAAGACATGCATACAAAAGGAATGTAGAGGGAGACAGCTGGAGAAGAAACGGAAGAGCTTACCCTGAGCTGGACTTAGCTGGTTCTGAGATAGCAGTAGAGCCACTTTTGTTCACGGATGACACAGGTGGAGGGGAGATGGGAGTGGTGGGCAAAGCTGGCGTGGTGGGGGTCACCGGGGTCACTGGGGTGGGGGGCATGCTGGAGTCACTGAGACTCATCTGGCTCTGCTCAGAAGGGCCGCCACTGAGGATCTTCAGTGAATTCTCCTTGCTACTGGACTTCTATGAGAAGAGAGAGGGAAATTCAGGGGTGGATTTCACACAGGTCACCAGAGGCAGGCGTGACCCCTGCAGCTCCTGATGCTCTGAGGTAAGGGAAAGCCTAGTTGCCGCATTCCCAAAACCACGAAGGCAGGGGTTTCCAGAAGCTCACTTACCACCTTGGATGGGGGCTTGGGTTTTTGCTGAAGGGCTTTTCTGGCTTTAGCTGCAGCTGCTTGTGCTTGGTGAATCCGCTCTGCAAAAAAGAGTTGTAACCTCAGCACAGTAAGGATGGTGGTTTCACTAAGAGTCAAGGCCTCACCAGTGGGCTAAGTCCTGCTTCTACAATCCTGTCCTGCTTGAATGCCAATGAAAAGAACAGTGGAATTGGGGCTGAAAGTGGGAAGCATTCCTAGCCTAGCTGGGCACACGGCCCGGAAGCCTCACACACCAAACTCTTCCTCGCTCCGGTCACGATGCAGGTAGATCCACAGCTTTCGTCCAATGTCGTATTTCACACACGGGTCTTTTTCATAATGTAGCCGATCCAGTGCACCACTCACTACTGTATTCACCTGAGGACCAGAACAAAGTGGATAAGGGGCAGGTCAGACTTGGACAGCAGAGAAACATCACCGGGTGTTCACAGTTAATAAACAGATCACATCTCAGCCAGGTGGCGGCACTCCCAATAATTCAATCTATTCTCACTTGGCCAAATGAGAAACCTGTAAGATTCCTGAGCGACTGAGTCGTTGTCACCTGAAGGAGATGGTGAACTAAGAATGTCTAGTAGAAGCTGAAGGAAAACTCAGAGCCAAATCTGTGCTTCACTGACAGTAAGGGTCTTAGGTCATCACTGTTTGCATTTCTCAAGATATCCTTCTTTTCTTCATTCCATTTTTTAAAAATTTATGTTATTAAATTTTATGTTTCCTTGTAAGTTTTCTTAAATCCATTCTGGAACAAAACAAAAATAATCTCTTCTGCATCCTACCTGAGTGCTGGTGACATCTGGTGCAAGAAACTGGGAGTCCTTGAGCAATTCACAGATCTCTGCTCGAGTGCCTTCTCCGTTAGGCAGCCGGGCCGCGGCATCTCGGACTGAGGACATCAGAAAATGGAAAGTGTGAGTGTCAAGCAGGGCCTCAGCTGAGGAACACTGCCCTGTACCTGCCCTGGTGGGTGAAGGCTTCCCTACCTTACCCAGACCCAGACTCAGCATGAGGTGGACCCTGCCCTCTGGCGGCTTCTCTACCTTACCCAGACTCAGCATCAAGTGGACACTGCCCTCTGGCGGCAGTTTCCTATACACTCAACACTTAGCGAAGACTCAAAGTCCATGACACCTTAGAATTCAGTGGGTCCAGGAACTCGGGTAGAAAAAATATTACATCTTTAACTGAAATTTAAGCAATTTCCTTCAATTATGAACAAAGGTAACAAACCATACACTGGTAGTGCTGTGATGTTGCACTAGAAATCAGAAATTCTCATATCACATTACAGCTGCTGCAAACAACTCAAAAGATCATTTCCACTCATCACCATTTGGAAATTACAGGAGTTATAAGACCCACTGCTAAATCTCATCACTTAACATCATCATAAAAACATATATTTTGGGCCCGCCCCCTGTGGCAAAGTCATTAAGTTCCACATGCCCCACTTCAGAAGCCCCGGTTCGTGGGTTCAAATCTGGGGTGCAGACCTACTCCACTCACCAGCCATGCTGTGGTGGTGTCCCCCATACAAAAAAAGAGAGGAGGATTGGCAGATATTAGCTCAGGGCTAATCTTTCTCAAGCCAAAAAAAGAGGACTGGCAATGGATGCTAGCTCAGGGTGAATCTTCCTCAGCAAAAAAACAAAAAAAACCCCACGTATTTCTATAGCATAAATTTGTTTTAATATTTTGATAACTTTCAATATGATTATTTTCTTTTGCAATTCTTTGCATTTTATTCTGTGCATTTAAAGACATAATTTTGATAAGGGGTTCAGAAGTTTCACTAGACTGCCAAAGAGATTCATGGATCCCTGACAGATAAACGGCACCTACCGAGCGACAGGATGGTGACATAGGCAGGCCGGTCAGAGCGCAGCAAGGAGTGCTCCCGAGCCTTGTTGAGTGAGGTCTCCTTGTCAAACACGCCCTTCACAGGCCCCACTACAGACTCAAAGCCATGCATGCGAAAGGTGAATGCCTTATGGGGTTGGCTATATCTGTACCGCTCCTACCAAGAGAAAAAGGACATGGCTCATAAATCAGAATTAGTGGGGTTCTCTCTAGAGCTCCCATACAATAAGGGATTGACCTGGAGAGATTAAAACAAGAAGGAACCAGCTATTCCACTAGGAATACTGAGCCAACCACAGTGGGAAAAAGATGGCCCCCGAAGCCTTAGTCACTAGCAAAGGGACAAAGAGGTAAACATAAATGTATTCTGCTGTCAGAAGAAAAGGTCATCAAAACATTTCCCATTCCCTTTCCTCACACCATTTCCACTCCCAACAAACAATGCCAACTAACAGACTATCTGTGGTGAAGGGCATGAGTTTCCTGCAAGAATCTGGATGCAAGGAGTCTTCGGCCTCACAGGTGCAGAGATTTACACTGGGTTCGAGCTATTTCTCACCTGCTCCTGGAAAACTCGTTTCTCCTCCCCTGTGCTGGGCCGCACCACGTAGTCAGTTCTTCTGGAACATAAAGAATTTTGTATTCATCCCCCCTTCTCCAGCACCCAGAACCACTCCCTTTGCAAGATGAAAAAATGGCCCTTCATTAGCACTCTATCCTTGCAAAGATCAACAGTCCACTTTCCAGGTCCTACCAAGTAACTCCTGTTGGTATTTCCAAAATTAACCGATTCTTAGAAATCCAGAAAGGTATTAGGTACGTGGGAAAGAGACTGACATTTTTACCGACTGTTTTCAGTACTGCTGCTAAGTAAGCCCAATCTAATGGCAACAAAAAATTCAGCCTTAAGAGGAAAAAAGGACTTCAAATTTGTAAGATGACAAGGCTAGTCTTTCTGTTTCCCAAGCAAAGTACCAAAACATTGAGTTCTACCCCCTATTACATAAAGCAATAGTTCACCACATTCAGGTTGGCCCCTTTGTGCTGGTGTTCAGGAATCTAAAGAACCACAGTGGGGCCACCCTGGTGGCGTGGTGGTCAAGTCTGCGCACTCAGCTTTGGCAGCCCAGGGTTTGCAGGTTTGGATCCCGGGTGCAAACCTATACACTGCTTGTTACACGCAAGCCGTGGTGGTGTCCCACATACAAAACAGAGGAAGATGGGCACAGACGTTAGCTCAGGGCAAATCTTCCTCATTCTCCCCGCCCCCTCCAAAAACTCTGAAGATACAAATAAATGGAAAGATATTCTATATTCGTGGATTGGAAAAATATTGTTAAAATGTCCATGATTACACAAAGTCACCTAGAGATTCATGGTATTCTCTATCAAAAACCCAATGGCATTTGTCAGAGAAATAGAAAAAAAAAATCCTAAAATTTGTACGAACCATGAAAGACCCCAAATACCCAAAACAATCTTGAGAAAGAAGAACAAAGCTGCAAGTATCACAATGGCTGATTTCAAACTTTATTACAAAGTTACAGCAATCAAAATAGTATGGTACTGGCGTAAAAACAGACACATAAACCAACAGAACAGAACTGAAAGCCCAGAAACAAACCACCTCATTATGGTCAACAAATATTTTGAAACTGGAGCCAAGAACACCCAATAGGGAAAGGACAGTCTCTTCAATAAACGGTTTTGGGAAAAGTGGACATCCACTTACAAAAGAATGAAATTGGACTCCTCCCCACAATCTTACACCACTCACAAAAATGAACTTCAAATGGATTAAAGACTTAAAGGTATGACCCAAAACTATTAACCTCCTAGAAGAAAACATAGCGAAAAAGTTCTTCGACGTTGGTTTTGGCAATGATTTACTGGCTATGACACCACAGAACAAGCAACAAAAGCAAATATAAACAAGTGAGACAACATCAAACAAAAGCTTCCACACAGCAAAGGAAATCATCAACAAAACGAAAAGGCAACCTACCAAACAGGTGGAGATACTGGCAAATCATAAACTGATAAGGGGTTAATATCTGAAATATTTAAGGAACTCATACAACTCAACAGCAAAAAAAATCCGATTTAAAAATGGGCAAAAGGACCTGAATAAACATTTTTCTAAAGAAGACATTCAAATAGCCAAAATATAAATGAAAAGGTGCTCAACATCACTAATCATCAAGGAAATGCAAATCAAAGCCACAATGAAATACCACCTCACACCTGTTAGAATAGCTATTACCAAAAAGACAAGAAGTGCTAGCAAGTATGTAGAGAAAAGGGAACCCTTGGCCACTGTTGGTGAGAATGTAAATTGGTGCGGCCAGAATGGAAAGCATATGGGGATTCCTCAAAAAATTAAAAATAGAACTACCACACGATCCAGCAATCCTACTTCTGAGTATATTGCCAAAGCAAATGAAATCACTATCTCCAGGAGATATCTGCACTGCTTGTTCATCACAGCAATATTCACAATAGCTAAGACATGGAAACAACGGAAGTGTCCATCAATGGATGAATGGATAAAGAAAACGTGGTGTACATATATACATACAACAGAATATCACTCAGCCATAAAAAAGAAGGAAATCCTACCATTTGCAAGAACATGTATGGACCTTAAGGGCATTATGCTAAGTTAAATAAGTCAGACAAAGAATGACAAATATTATATGGTCTCACTTATATATGCAATCTAAAAAAAGCCAAACGCATAGAAACAAAGAGTAGAATGGTAGTTGCCAGGGGCTGGCGGATGGTGGAAATGGGGAGATGTTGGTCATAGGATACAAACTTCCAATTATAAGATGACTAAGTTCTGGAGATCTAATGTACAGCCTAATGACTACAGTTACCAATACTGTTTTATGACCTTGAAAGTTGCTAAGAAATCTTAAATGTTCTCATCATAAACAAAAAAGTCAGTAATTATGTGAGATGATGGATGTGTTAACTAACCTCACTGTGGTAATCATTTCACAATATATATGTGTATCAAAACAACATACTGTACACCTTAAACTTCTACAATCTATCAATTATATCGCAACAAAGCTGAGGGGAAAAAGGGTTTTTCCCCCAAACTGGAAACCGTGACATGAGATGATGTGATAGAAACAGCTCAGGACTAGAGATCAGAGACCTACAATCTAGCCTGGGTCCTGTCACTAACTTTCAGCAAGTCACCTAACTTCATACCTCAATTTCTTTACAGGTAAAATGAGGAAGACAGATTAAATGAATCCTTCTGAAACGGAAGCCGAAGGCAGGAAATTCAGGGAATAAAGCACATCCACCTCCAAGGCAGAGCACACCCCTCCCCAGTTCAGACTCCTGTCCTCAGGGGGCCACTCGCTGATGGGCGGGTGCGGCCCTCCTCAGGTGTGTGGGGGCGGGTAAGACTCAGAGGACCCCTAGGGTCTCGGAAGTCCATTCCAGTGCTAACGCACTTACATAAGCAACGCCAGCAAAACCACAGCAATACCTTCAACTACGGGTTCATGGACACCACCCACCGTTAGAGGGTCATACTCACACCCGAGGAACAGGTGTTGTGGCATCTGAGCTGTCTTCATTTTCTTGCTGGAGAAAAGGAAAACATTAACAAGTAAATGGACTAAAGAATTCTGACTAACCTAAAGGCTCTGGAAACCCAATAGGAAAGATCTGTATTTCTTAAAAACCATACCTTACAGAAGGCCTGGTCTTTGGTTTCTAGCCACAGCTGAAAGAGTGCAGCTAATTCCTTTTCATTATCTTGGGATTGGCCTATTAGAAGAACAAAAAGGCAAAAAATAATAAAACGATCTAAAGTGTTACTCAGAATCCCACTTTCTCCTTACTTGCTCTTTCCATGGCAGAGAAAGAAGCTATCAGGACCTGGAGCAATGGTCCTTTGCAGATACGGTCCCCTCAGCCTGTCCTACCCATCCATTCACTGTCTGCCTGGACCGCCACTCCTGGATGTCCCCTAATGACATCACTCATTCAACAGGGAGCTGCCGAGGAGCCGCCACGTGCAGGCACAGCAGGCTAGGCTAGGGTTACTCAGCGAATCCAGCTCTGCCCTGGTAGAGCCACGGCCAAGCAAGGAAAGAGCACATCCCAGATAAAATCTAAACATAGTAGGTGTCACAAAGGATGTTATAAAAGTTCACCCTAGGAAAGTTAGCCTAGCCTTGGGAGGTCCGAAAAGGCTGCTTCTGGCTGGTGGGGGCACAAAGGCCTTCTACACACTGGCACAGCAATAAGAAGGCCCCAAAACAGGAGACAAGCTGACTCCTCTGAACTCGCCTAGAAAGAGATGAGCACTTTTCCTCTGTGCCCTCCTCTCCAGCACCTTGCTCAGACTCCCAGCGCAGCACTTGTCACAAGATGTGACAAGTGCTATGTCTCCTGCCCAGACCAGAAGCCACAGGGACCATCACCCAGGCCTGCTTGTGTGAAGAACGCAGCCCTCCAGGGCCTACCCTGCTCAAAGGTTGCTGAGATGACACTTACGAGGACTCGTACCTGCTTTCACTAGTCAGTGCACAACACAACCATCCTCAGAAAGCTCTCAACTTTCTTGTCCTTAGACGACTCCTCTTACTTCCACTCTGCCTTCTAGAAACACTTCTTGATAATCGGTAAATTCTCCTACAGCCTAATCCTCTTTTACAACACCATGTCCACGCCTTGTTTGGTTTGAAATCTGGTCCTCCACGATCCTCTCCCTTGTGGTATGTTGGCTATTTAGTCTCTCATGACCATGTCCTTCAGAGTTGAGTTCCTCCTTCTCCCCTATAACTGATGCCAGACTCTCTCTCCCCAGCTCCTCCGAAAAATCAAAATAAAATGAAAGCCTGATCCCTTTGGCTCCTACTATGCACCTGCACCCACCTTGCTCCCCGCTCCTTGCAGCTACTTAACTCATCCCTCCTCACGGAGTGCTGGCCACCTTGCTCCTCACCAGCACTCTTTCTGCCATCATGCTGGGTTAACTGCCACATCCATATGGATGGTCCACCCAACATCCACCCTCAGTTCTGTGACCTCATTGACCTCCTCCCTCCACTCTACCCCAGCCACTCACTCCCACAATCACAACTGGGTTCTGTCATTACCTAAAACTGCTCCATCTTCAAAATGCCTAATCCAACGTTTCTCAGCCCTGGCTACACATAAGCATCACCTGGGAACTTTCAAAAATACCTGGGCTCAGGCCCCATCCAAACAACTAACCAGAACCTCTGTAGGTAAGGCCTAGGTATCAGTATGTTTTTAAAGTTCCCCAGCTGACTGCAGTACACAGCCAAGTTTGAGAACCTTTATACTAATCCACACATTCTGCTCCATGACCACAATGACCGAGATTCTTCCCTGCCTGTTTAACTATGCCCACCAAAACGTTACTTTGACTCAGCAGGACTGCTAGTCCACTGACATCTCTGCTTCTCCAGCCCCAATGGCCCCCTTCCTTCATGCTTCTCTCCCTATTCAGTTCAGAGTCTACGTCCATCGTTTCAACAACACTCTGACCGATAGAGGAATACCTAATAGCTCTGCTCTTCTATCTTTGCATCATTCCAATCTAGCAGAACTCAACTTCTAAACTATCCATGTTCTCAATGCTTCAATTCAGACAGCTGAGGGCTGCCAGAGAGAAAACTCACAAAAAGGCAAAGCATACCACTATAAATGAAAGACAAGCGCCTCCGCTGACCCTCAACACTGCCCGGCAACCTAACATCGTCTCTGGTCAAACTGGTTTCCCACACTCCATAATAACTATTTCCCACACTTCTCAACCTCCCTCCTCACTCACAACAGACACCTCACCTCTCTCACCTCCTATTTGACACAGAAAAGCCATCCAACTAAACTCCTTCAAATGTCCCACAATAAAATCTACAAGCCTGCTGCCGTGTATCCATTATTTCCTCCTACAAGAAAGGTGCTGCTCCTGCGATCCAAGGCCAATCCCTTCCCCTCTTCTTGGGAATGTACATGGTGAATTCTTCCTTCTTTCCTATATTTTCAAGCTCCTTCTCTCCATTGTACCCTTTCCAACAACACAAACTCAAAGTCGCTCTCATTTAAAAAAATTCCTCTCTTGGCCACAAGTCCCCCATACCATCCTTCCCTCCCCTGCTAAATCTCTAGGAAGGGTTGTATAGATCCACTGTCTCTTCAACCAGTGGTGTACAGGCAAATGTTTAACTGGCTTTAATGGGGCCCTGATTGGCAGCATTTGCAGATTTCCATGGTGTATATTAAGGGTCAGCAAATTGGCCACTTGTTTTGTAAACAAAGTTTCATTGGGAACACAGCCATGCCGATTAGTTTACATACTGTCTATCGCTGTTTTGCACCACAACGGCAGAGCTGAGTAGTTACAACAGAAATCACCTGGCCCACAAGCTTAGAATATTTGTTCTCTGGTTCTGTAAGTTTTGCCTAAGTATCCCACCATGGCTGATTTCAAGCCACCAGCCTGACAGTCGAAAGAGCTAGACAGTCAGCTATGAGTTGCCTTCAGCTCACCACTGTCCTTAACTCCAATAAGGAATCACTCTTACAAGAAACTCATTTCTTCCACATCCACAAACCCAGAGTCATTTTATCTTACCGAACCTTTTAGTATCAATCAAGGCTAATGACCACTCCCCACTTCTTGACTCTCTCATTCCTTGGCTTCCAAGATTCAACCCACTCATGGTTCCTCCTAACCCTGTAGCCCTGTCCTCTCCAGGTTCCTCTGCCACTCTGCCTCCTCAACCTTGGAGTTTCTCAAGGCCTAGTCCTAGACCCTCTTTTGTCCTCAATTAATACTTTCTCCCCACGCCTTTGGCTTCCATTCTTTCTGCCCAGGTCCAGATTATCATCATCTCTGTGATCTTTTCAAATTCTATCTTCCTTGACACCACTGACCCAAACAGCTTTATCCATCTAGAACGCTCTTCCTTTCCATCTGCCTCACTCCTTCCTAGTCATCATTAATATCTCTGCTCAAACGTTCCTTCCTCAGGAAGGCCTTCCTTGACTCTGCAGACTACACCAATGCCTCATTAGAAACTTCCATCCTTCCTGGTACTTTTCCCTTCCAGAATGTATAAGTTTGTCATTTCATTTGAATGAATATTTGTTCCCCAAACAAACCTTACACCCCACGAGGGGAGCTAAGTTGCAAACCATTATATCCCCCAGCACCTAACATAGTGCCTGACACCTAGAAGCTGAATAAATGTTAGAAGGAACGAATGACTCTGCTGCTTTCACAACCTTCCCTCCATATATCTCTTCACAGACCACTTGAGAGAGTCAAGAGACAGGTTTGTAAATTTCAAAAGGAAATCAACACTGAATTTTCCTCTTATCACCATCACCAAGTAATGGTAACCAAGTTACTTCGGGTGCATGTTACTACAACTTACACAGTAAGTAGGAATTTACAAATTTAAAACAAAAATAAGGATCCTGTTCCTTAGAAAGAGCTTATTTGGGGCTATCCAACATCTGGTTCACATCACCCTCAACAGCAAAGCCCATTTTTAGGAAAGAAAAATAATTATATTATCACAAGCTAATCTAAAAGCATAAGTATGGTTAATACAAATGCTGATGGTACTGTAAAAGACCCCTGCAGATTTAAAGCTGGCCAGCCCAAGAGCGCATCATAACAGAAGGGGCAAAATCCAATGAGGGCATTAAACTCAGACCTTGAAAGTACCAAAGGGGTCTTGAAGGCTTCTTTTACTGAGCAAAGTAAGGTTTAAGACTGCCTTTTTCAACATTCTACTGGAATGTACTGAATGGAAGGCAAAAGCAACTTAGGGGAGGAAACAAGAGAATGAAAACCTACAGTCAGGGTAGGTAATATGAATTACTTACCAAGCAATTTCCACTGCTGGGTCTTCTCTTTGAATTCAACAAATGGAGAGAAACTAGAGGGTACAGCTGCAAGAAAGAGATCACATAAACCAGCCACGCAGGGGGAGAGCGCTAACCTCAGAGTAACTGGCACCCCTGAGCGCTGAGATGACTTGAACGTTTCACAGCGATGCAGTCACTATGAATCAGGACAGAAGAGACCTCCAAGGCACGGCATGATGCAAACCCAGAAGGAATTTAACCAGTAAAGCTACAGTTTACTAAGAGAATGAATTTTACAAAGGGGTAAATAAATACTGATTCTACAGAAAAAAAGTACCTTACCACGGCTTTCTCCAGCAAGATACTGCAGGGCTGGTAACACCAACTCTGCCCAGTTGGGGGCCACAGAGAACCAGCTATTGAGGGAGCTGGCGGGAGACGACTGCCAATCCAAAACTCGCTCCTCCAGCTGAGGGAAAGTAAAGGCAGAACCCAGTCAGATTTCCCTTCTACACCAGCAATTCCATGGCTGTGCCAGAGCAAGCTGGGTATATCTGTCCAGTTCACCCAAGTCACAGAACAAGTTAGCTACAGAGCTGCGAAAGGAACCCAGAGTTCTGCTTCTCAAGACACTAAAGGTTTCTACAACTTGAAATATTTGATGGCCATCTGACTTTTCCAAAACTCTTACCATAGGAAGGCTAGCCTGCCCCTCCAGCAATAAGATTTCTAACAGAAGCGAGAAGAAGCTGGAAGATATTTCATTGATTCCAAGGCAAGGCTTGAGATCTTCCAGAGGCCTAATGAGGGAAGAAAAATATAAGAACCACCAAAACTGCCAAGAACATATCCCTATATTGGTTGAGGCCCTCCGACTCTCCCAGCAGTCATAAAAAGTTCAATAAAGGACCGCTGCACACTTCCCCGGGCAGGACCCCTGGGACCCCTTGAGACGTAGTCTGTGGCTCACTCACTCCTCCTTAATGGCAGGTGCTGCCAGTGGAGACGGAGCCCGGGAGAGAGGCGGGGCCCCCTCAGTGCTGCTCAAGGGCTCAGCCAAATCCTCCTCTGACTTGATCATTTTTATTTTCTTCTTCTTCTTTTCCTCTTTTTCCTTAACCTTTTTTTTAAGGACAGCCAAGTCATATAGAGCTGGGAAGGAAAAGCAAGACAAGTCATAGAAATGCATTTTCTCCACCAGGAAGTGAGGGGTCTTATCTGCATATTATTTTCCCAAGGCCCACCAGTAAAAGAAAGATCTCAGTAATCGGACATTTTGTTTGGTTGTTTTTTTACCAAACCCAATGAGTGATTTACAGGTTAATTTTAACTTATTAAAGAGCCAATGATCTGTTGTACTGATTTTATGCTCATTTCCACCTATAAATCCATAAGACACAACAAAACAAATGTTTTCAGCAAGAACAAAGCTGTGGTTTCGTTTATTTTTGCAACATGTAGACTGGCTCATGTAATTTAACACCATGGTCAAACAATGGCTACCTAAAAAGGATGGCATTTACCTGCTAGAGAGCCCTTCCTGCCAGCATTTACTCGAGTCATGATGTCATTGAGAGTCAGGTCCCCTGTCAAAAGGTCCGGGTGATCCTAAGTGTGATATTCAGAGATCTGTTATGGAGGCCCCAAAAAAGGAGCCAAAACTCCTCCTGATTTTGCCAACTAACCTAACAGACACAACTAGATGTTAGGTGCATTTGCGGAAATCATGGTGAATTAAACATATACAGAGATAAAAACTACTGCTCTTCTAAAAAACTAATGTCTCTTTCGGGACACAGGAGAACTCAGTTCCCACCTTTCTACTGTATGGCATTTAAAGTTTATAAAGCTCTTGCATTCCTTATCTCATGTGCTCTTCAAACAGTCTTGTTAAATATCATGCTATTTTACAGTGTGAAAATGGGGTTCACAGATGTTAAGGGATTTGCCCAAAACCATGGTAAAGTGGAAAAGACAGAGCTGGACCCCAGTTCTGACTTCCAGTGTGGGACTCTTCTCATCTCACTACTGTGCCTTAGATGGACTGCCTTTTCTTCCCCCACTGTGCTCTCTGGCTTGGCTGCACCAGCATTACCTTGCTTCAGTGGAGTGGTGTAACAGAAACAGTAAAAAGTGGGACGAGCACAGGATCTGACTCTTGGTCCTGCCACTTACTAGCTGTAGGGCCGAAGACAAGCTCCTTAACCTCTGTGAACAGTGGTAAGTGGATATAATGAATCATATACCAGCCTTGTTGTAAAGATTAATCAGACACTATGTTAAGCACGCCTTACAAAGTCAAAGCATTTGTCTTCTTCCCAGATCTTTGATGTTAACTAGCCTCTTTGGTCACTCCTGCCCCCAAAAAATGATGGGAAAAGCAGCATAAATAAGGTAGTCATTATCTGCATCCTCCTTACAGTAGCCAATCCAGAGACGATAGACTGAAAACTGCTAATGATCACACACCACCCGCCAATCTTACTGGTTGATGTTTCCGCTTCTCATGGTGCTTCTTTAACATAATCTTCAGGTCACTTTCCCCCAGTTCTATTTTATCTGAGAGAAAATGAACCAAACCACATGGACTAGGTCATTCACTAACATGATGCTCAAATTTAAAATCTTTCTGATCACTTGCGATATTTGAAAGTAAGATATTTCTCTGAGTTTCCCTTCTGACTCCTGTATACTACAAGCACCAACAATCTTGAAAGAGTCACAGTATCAACTTTCAGCTTTTCTATACATTGGTCAATAGCAATGACCTCAGTTACTCAGCTGCTCCTGAAACACACTAAAGGATCTTAACATACTTCCTTGACTCCTGTTTCAATTAAAACTCTTTCTCTAATTTCATGGACATCCTAAGAAATTGCTATGGCTCTGGTTACCTCTTTTGTTCTATTACTGAACTGTCCCTTAGTACTGCTATTTTGTTTTAAGATTCTACTTTCTTTAGCGCAAAATATCAGCTGATCAGTTCCTAAGGAAAGTTTTCAAAACAAAGGAACGAAGGAAGGCCTACCTACTTGTAAATAAGTGGAATCGTACAAAAACTTCTCCAAATCTCCTAATTCTCAGGAACACTGCCTTGTTTTCCTGGCAGGTAGGAATCTAGTACCCACCTCCCTCTAAGGAGGTCTCAGGCCTACACCCTGATTTCCCAGAACGTCGACAGCATCAGCTCAGCCCTCACCTGCGGTTTTCATATCCGTGGTTGAAAGTGTGGGCACCACCCTCAGGGGCACCGCAGGGCTAGGAGAACGCGCTGGAGAGCTCGGAAGCCATGAGTTGAGATCTTCAAAAGAAAATTTTTCTTGTAAATCCAACGTGGCTGTGGACTCCAATAGGGGAGATTGGGTAAGTGGCCATTTGGGTTCAACAAGGCTAAGCCAACAACATGGAGGCCAGGGTTCCACCATTCCTTTCTGACCCTTCCCCAGACGAACTGGAGCACACTTAGGTCATTTAAACAGCTCTTCCAGGAAGAGAGACTTCAACAGAGTGATGGGGTCACACTGCAGCAGGCCAATAGTCACTACTACTCTCCTGTAGGGGGAAAAGCAGTTCTCTCAAGTGGCACAATAGGACCAGACAGGCCTACTATGGAGAGCCCTGTCGCACAGGGAATCGTCTCCCCTAAACTCAAATGCCGCTTAAACCCAGGGTAACCTAACAGGAATATCTCAGTGCCCGAGGACCAAGGGGTTCTGAGTCCCACCATCCACCCCCCAACAGACAACTGGGATGGCTTCTTTGCTGTGAGATAAATGGCTACCACTGGCTCCAAATGAACAACAAGCCGCTGGTGTAAACACCGCAGCCACCCAAGTGCCCAAAGACACTCACCCTCTTCATCAGATGACAGGGCTGTGTCACCACACTCCTCCTTCACCTCCCTCAAGACTTTCAAGTAGCGCTGCTGCGTCCGCCACTCCCGCTCCTCAGGGGTGCGGGACGGGGAAGGGCGCTTCTGCCGGAAGGGAAGGGCCGGGCCACTGCGGCGGGCCATCTCCAGCAGGTCCTGGGAAGGGATCAGATGGGCGTACACATCACCATCCAAAGCGGCTTCTAGTACATTCTCCAAGTCTATGTTTTCTTCTCTTCATTGTTTAAAAAGCTCGATTCCCTCCCTCCAGATCACAGAGAAAGACGCACATATGTCCACATAAAAAGGGGCACTACTGATTGCTACCTGGTGAAAAATCCTGAATCTGAGTGTTGAACCACTCCACTGAGAGTGAATAGTTACTATACTTGACACCCAAATTTTTCCACACCAAAGCTTAAAGGATCCCTTAGAGCCAGAACAACTTTGCCTCAAAGAGCTACCAGGCTAGTCCAGGCCCAGGAGCCATGAAGTCTGGTGCGCTACAGATCCATCAGGAGGCCTTGTGCGCTCTCACACATCAACTCCAGAGGAACCCAGTTCTCCTTAAGAACTCAGGATGGATCTGAAAGCTCTTTATCTATTTGAGTAAATGCTGAGTAAATGCTGAAGCTAAATCAATTTTAAAGAGGTTATCTTTTTTTTATGTTTTAACATCTCTGAAATCAGAGAATATCTTAAAATGGATCATAAGAAAGGATGATATAGCTCAATCTTGTCATGGTTTAATTGGTAGCATTTTTTCCTTAGTGGTATCTTTTCTATTTTGTACCTGAACCACTTCCTGAAGTCAGGAAATCTGTGAGTTCATGTTTCACATCCAGTTCCCAGCATTACTTACACTCCGGGAAGCCAGAATCTGCTTCAGCAGCCGATGGAAATATTGCTGCTGAGAGCTGAGGTATCGCTTGTACTGGGACTTGAAGCAGAGCTGCCGATACTTGACCACCTCAGGGTTAAAGTGTCCGTCTTAAAAGAACAGAGGTACAACCAAGTGTACATCAGTCAACAAAGATTTCATGCATGCTTCAAACATGGTGAACTCTGTACTAACCTGGAATACAGGGGCGAGGGATAACCTATGTCTATGTGGAGCCCACAGTCCAGTGGGAAAGACAGAAAATGAACAGGTAAACAAACAATACTCAACTCTCCAAAGTACTATAAGGAAATTAACTCGAAACAACTGTAAAGACTAAGGAGAGTTAAATCAGGAAACAGATCTCTAAAGCATGATACGTGAAATGAGGCAACTGCCGCAGTTGTTCTATAGGTGATAAACAGAGGGGAAAGTTATACGGATGGTCATTGTATTATTTTTCAACTTTTCTGTATGTTTTTAAATTTTAAAAATGAAAAACTGGGAGGAAAATAAAGTAAATGGGAATTTAGAAAATAAGAAGTAAAAATACAGAAAAGGAAGAAGGAACAACATGTACCAAGATAATCCCTGAGCAAGAAAGAACTTGGCATGTTCCAAAACTTGAAGAAACATTCGTATGACTAAAGCGCAGTGCGGTGTAGCTGATGAGTGGCATGACACGACCTGGGAAGGCAGGCGGAGATCAAACCGTGCAGAAACGTGTATGTCATGGCACAGAGTTTGGATTTTCTCCTAAGTGCAACGGAAATAATTCGAAGGGTTTAAAGCAGGAGAGCGACATGGCTAGGAGCAAGAGAGAAAGAAGGAAAACTCCTACAGTGGCCCAGTCCGCAGGAGAGTGACATGGCTAGGAACAAGAGAGAAACAAGGAAAACTCCTACAGTGGCCCCATCCAACGGCTTCCTCCACACTCAGAAAAAAAGCTGAGGCCCTAAAGACAGCCTGCAAGGCCCCACATGATCTGTCCCATGCTACCTCTGGCCTCATCTTCTGCCAGTCTCCCTTCTGCTCACTCTACTCCAGCCCCACTGGCCTCCATGCTGTTTCCTAAGCAGGGCTCGCACCCTCCTTTCTCGAGGCCTTTGTACTTAAAGTTCCCTCTGCCTGCAACGCTTGCTTGCTAGGACCCAGTATTTCATGGCTTGCTCTTCCTACTTCATTTAGTGTCTGTTCAACGGCCCCTCATCAGAGAAGCCTTGCCCAACTACCACATCTAAGAGACTCTCTAGTCCCATTACCCTTCCTTGTTTTTTGTAACACTTAATACCAACAAATACCTGGTTGTTTATCATCTGTTTTTCCCTATGAGAATGTAAGATCATACATGGCCCTTATTATATTGAGGTATAGTCCCTCCATACCCACTTTATTGAGGGTTTTTATCACACACCCACAGCTAACACCACACTCAATGGTGAAACGCTGAAAGCTTTTCCTCTAAGATCAGGATGCCCACTCCCACTCTAGCCACTCTTATTCAATGGGTGTTGGAAGTTCTAGCTACAGCAATCAGAAAACAAAAAGAAATAAAAGGCATCCAGTTGGAAAGGAAGGAGTAAAACTGTCACAATTTGCAGATGACATGATGCTATATACAGAAAACCCTAAAATCTCCACCAAAAAACTATCAGAATAAATGAATTCAGTGAAGTTGCAGGATACAAAATAAATATACAGAAATCACTTGTGTTTCTATACACTAAAACCAACTATCAGAAAAAGAAATTAAGAAAACAATCCCTTTCACAATTACAGCAAAAAGAATAAAAGACCTGGGAATAAATTTAACCAAGGAGGTGAAAGATCTGTACTGACACCTGCATGACACTGACGAGAGAAACTGAAGACGACACAAATAAACGAAAAGATACACTGTGCTCACGGACTGCGAGAATTAATACTGTTAAAATGTCCATACTAACCAAAGCAACCTACAGATTCAATGCAATCCCTATTATAATATTAATGGCATTTTTCACAGAAAACAAATAATCCTAAAATTTGCGTGGAACCACAAAAGACCCTGAATAGCCCAAAGGAATCTTGAGACAGAAGAATAAAGTTGGAAGTGTGACACTCCCTGATTTCAAACTGGACTACAAAACTAAGTAATCAAAACAGCACGTTGCTGGCACAGAAACAGACACGTGAGTCAATGGGATAGAACAGAGAGCCCAGAAATAAACTCACACGTACGTGGTGAATTAATCTACAACAAAGGAGGCAAGAATACACAACGGGGAAAAGATGGTCTCGTCTATAAATCGTGTTGGGAAAACTGGACAGATACATGCAAAAGAATGAAACTGGACCACTGTCTTACACCATATACAAAAATAAACTCAAAATGGATTAAACACTTAAATGTAAGACCTGAAATTATAAACTCCTAGAAGAAAAGATAGGCAGTAAACTCTCTGACATCAGTTTTAGCATTATTTTTTTGGATACGTCTCCTTAGGCAAAGGGAACAAAAGCAAAAATAAACAAATGGAACTATATAAAACTAAAAAGCTTTTGCACAGTGAAGGAAACCATCAACAAAAAGACAATCTAACAGAATGGCAAAATATATTTGCAAACAATATCTCCAATAAAGGGTTAATATCCAAAATATATAAAAAACTCATGCATCAAAAAAACAAATAATCTGATTTAAAAATGGGCAGAGGCTCTAAACACACATTTTTCCAAAGAAGACATACAGATAGCCAACAGGTATATGAAAAGATTCTCAACATCACTACCCATCAGGGAAATGCAAAACCCAAATGAGATTTCACTTCACAACTGTCAGAATGCCTATTATCAAAAAGACAAGAAATCACAAGTATTGGCAAGAATGTGGAGAAAAGGGAACTCTCGTGCACAGTTGGTAGGAGTATAAATTGGCACAACCACTGTGGAAAACACTATGGAAGTTCCTCAAAAAATTAAAAATAGAACTATCACATGATCCAGTAATTTCACTTCTGGGTATTTACCCAAAAAAAATGAAAACACTAATTCAAAAAGATATATGCACCCCCATTTTCAGCAGCCAAGATATGGAATATTACTCAGCCATAAAAAAGAATGAAGTACTCCCATTTGTGACAACATGAATGGATATAGAGAGTATTATGCTAAGTGAAGTAAGTCAGACAGAGAAAGACAAATGCTGTAAGACTGCACTTATACGTAGAATCTAAAAAACAAAACAAATAAAACAAAACAGAAATGGACTCATAGATACAAAGAACAAATGAATGGTTCCCAGAGGGAAGGGGAGTGGGGGTGGAAGGGCAAAACAAGTGAAGGGGATTAAGAGGTACAAACTTCCAGTCAAAAAATAAGTCACGGGGATGTAATGCACAGCACAGGCAACACAGTCCACAGTATTATAACAACTTTGCGTGATGACAGACAGTTACAGGTCTTATCAGGATGATCATCTTGGAATGTAAATAAACGTCAAATCACTATATTGTACACCTGAAACTAATACAATATTATATGTCAACTATACTTCAATTAAAAAAAAAAAGGAACAGGATCATGCTATTAAAAAAAAAAACGAGAGAGAGGGGCCGGCCCCGTGGCCGAATGGTTAAGTTCGGGCGCTCCACTCCGGCAGCCCTCGGAGTTTCACTGGTTTGGATCCTGGGCATGGACGTGGCACCGTTCATCAGGCCACATTGAGGTGGCATCCCACATGCCACAACTAGAAGGACCTACAACTAGAATATACAACTATGTACAGGGGGGATTCGGGGAGAAAAAGCAGAAAAAAAAAAAAAGATTGGCAACAGTTGTTAGCTCAGGTGCCAATCTTTAAAAAAAAAATGAGCAAGAAAGAGAGACTGTAAGACCACCACCACATCTCCAGAACCTCGACGAACGTCTGGCACATATTAGCTGATTAGTAAATAGAGGTTAAATGAATGGAAGTAGAGAGACCCGAGACATATTTTGGGTGAGAAAGATGAGACCTGCTGACAATCCAGCTACTGGGGCAAGAAGAGGAACAACGGAGAGCTCAACTGAGCATGGTCCCTAGGTCACCAGACAGGAGCAACTGGTATCACTGCCTGAGAGCAGCAGTCTAGGAGAGGTCTGTTTCTCCATATTAGATCTGAGCAGGCAGGCTATGATGAGAACCGAGAGGGGAAGAGCAAGAAGCTAACCTCAGAAAGCTGAAATAAGGGTCCAAGTACAAGGGGTATCTCTTTTTTTCCCAACCACCCTAATAACAGCAAACACTTAAAACAGTACCTGACATGTAACTGCCACTATCCTTGCATATATTAACTCATTTAATCTTCACAACAACCCCATAAAGAAGGTACTACTAAATCCTCTCTGTTCAGATGAAGACACTGAGGCACAGAGAAGTTAACTAACTTGCCCAAGGTCACATAGCTAATAAAAGAGGAAATCAGGTCTGGAGTCCAGCTCCAGAGTCCAAGCTTTTAACCATGATGTTACACCACCTATTGTAGGAAAAGAGGAAATTTGACCTTCAAGAAATGAGCCAAGAGTTTAACGCCACTGATGTTGTTTGATACACAGAAACCGGACTAACAGTCGGCTTCTCTGCCTCTGTACTCCTTTGAGGTTATGTTCCTTCTGTCTTTAGTTTCCCCACTTTTTAACAGCCATTACTGTTACTACACCTCTGTCAAAATAATATTTTGGGTATACCGAATTAAAGAAAATATTAAAGTTATTAATTATTAATAAATTAAAATATATTATTAAAAGTAATTTAACTGCTTTTACTATTCTTAATACGGCTACTGCAAAATTTAAAATTGAACGTGTGGTTCATGTACTCTTTCTGTTGGCCAGCACTGGGCTCGACAGCAATGAAACAGGAGAGAACGGTACTAGGAGAAGGTGGTAAGTGGGCACGGGCCAGGTCACAGAGAGCCTTGTAGGCAATGAATTTTATTCCAAGTGAAGGCAACTGGTAAACATTCTGAAAAGTGAAGTTTTAAGACGCTCATTCCAGTAGCATGTGGAGGCTGCCGCTGCAGCAGCCCAGGCAACAGTCATCAGCAAAGAGACGGTGAGGGAAAGCAGATAAGTGCAGAGGGAAGAGTGGAACCTACAGGACAGGCACGGGACGGGAGCAATGAGTGCAAGAGGGGTTACAAAGGAAATGGGGCGGGGGGGGCGGGTGTCAGGGACAGGAGGACAGCCAGGACAGGGAAGAGGCCCTGAGGCAAGGGGGAAACGCTCCCGGAAGAGGAGGTGGTCACGGCATGACACGCTGCAGACGGGTCAAGAAGAGAACTAAAAAGCACCTGCTGGTTTGGACATTACATGCTCAGTGAAGAGACATGAAGCAGGAAAAGACTGGTGAGATAGAATATCGACTTTAAATTAGACAGCACTGTGTCAATGTTACATTTTATATTTAAATACAGAAAACTTCTGTTTTTCTATATTTCTGTATTTGATCATTTGTAGTTACGTAAGAGAATGTTCTTGTTGTTCAGAGATTAACGCTGAAAAATTTGCTCTGCCTGCAATAACCTCAAATGGTTCATCAAAAAGAAGGATAATAATAGTAATAATAAATACAGTAGTGATGAGAGAGCAAATGTGGCAAAATGTTAATAGCTGGTGACCCTGGTGAAGAGTATATGGGCATCCATGACAAATTCTAGTAACTTTTCTGTAGGTTTGAAATTTAAAATAAAATTGAAGGGGAAAAAAAAGTCACTAGTGGCATTAGCGAGAGCAGTCTCGTGAGGTAATAAGGGAATAGCCCCAGTGAACAGGGTGGAATGACTGAAAGAGACAGCCATGGACACCTTTCAAGAAGTCTGGAGATACAGGAAAATGACAGAGGACAGTAAAGGGGGCAGATGGTTCAAGCCTTTTCTTAGTATGAGATCCCTGAACACATCCACAGACTGACAAAGAGTCAAGTGGAGTGCATACACAGGACAGAGAGGACGGTCAACTGAGAAACAAGGTCCCAGCGGAGGTGAAGGATGAAAAGGATCGAGACCAGAGGCTAATCTTAAACAGGAGGGAAAAAACCCTTCTTCCCCTGAGACAAGTAAAGTAGGTCAGAAGGTAAATGAATCCAGTAAGCTGGGGTGAAGGCCAGAAGTGGGAAGTTGGCAGTTTATGATGGATGACCCTTTCCTTTATGAAATAGGAGGCAAGGGAGTTTGATAAGCATTCGAAACTTAAGGAAAAGGTGACTATTTCAAACAGAACCAGGAAAGATAACCAAAGGGAAAAGAATACGGAAACGCAATTTTAGCTGAGTCAAGACTGATGACAACAGTCATGGTAATGCAATGACTTCAGCACCTAGAACTGAAATATGACACTGGTCGGAGTGAAAAATGCAGAAATTCCTGCCTTGACAGTCTTTGTATTCTTACCAGACTATCACATTGCTTTGGGGGGAAACACAGCACAGCAGACAGTGCTAACATTATATAAGATCCCTGACACAACCCCTCTAAAACCAACCATACTCTACCAGTTTACTCCATCTGAGGTCCCCAGCTTCAGTGACATAAACCTTTGCCAACCACAAAGGGGAATTTCTCTTTAAACTAATAATCCACCAAAGGAGAGAATGCTAATTTTAAATCCTTAAGACAATGTTTGAAATTATAAGCCTGTTCTCTCCAGTTTTCTGCAGCTGTCAAGCTGTCCAGTTTAACAAAACTGAAGGAGATGCGCTGTCCTTTCAGGGCCTCCCGCCAAAGCAAAGTCACCTCAGAAGGCGAGGGGAAGAGGCTTCCTCTGCTCCTCTCATAGGACAGAGAGGGAGCTGTGACTTACGAGTGGCCCCAAACCATTTTACAATCCCAAATGTAATGACAGGTTCAGGCAAGGATCATCAATGGATGCTAAAACCACTGAGTAAAACAAAGGCTTTTGGGAAATAAGATAATCAACGGTTCCCAAGTATGATTCCACAGATTGCTTCTTCATTATGAAGGAAGAAAGGTACCCTTGCAATCAAGAGGCCTGGCAGACACCACTCAACCATGTGATCAAACACGGCATTACCACGCGCCTCCTGAGGTGACGGTGGTAAAGAAAGAACATTTTGGGGCTGGCCTGGTGGCGCAGCGGTTAAGTTTGCACGTTCCACTTTGGCAGCCTGGGATTCGCCGGTTCGGATCCCAGGTGCGGACATGGCACTTGCCTGGCAAGCCATGCTGTGGCAGGCGTCCCACATATAAAGTAGAGGAAGATGGGCACAGATGTTAGCTCAGGGCCAGTCTTCCTCAGCAAAAAGAGGAGGACTGGCAGCAAATGTTAGCTCAGGGCTAATCTTCCTCAAAAAAAAAACAAGAAAGAAAGAGAGAACATTTCCCAGATAGTATTCTTGGTAAAAATGTTTAACCCAAATCTAACCATGAGGAAACAAGAGAATTCCCCAGAAAGCAGGACATTTTACAATTCAAGTGTCCTGGGCTGTTCAAAAATGTCAGTGTTTTGAAAGACAAAGTGGAAAAAAATGGCAGAGAGCCAGGGCCAGCCCCATGGCCAGGCGGTTAAGTTAGCGCGCTCCGCTTCAGCGGCCCGAGGTTTCACTGGTTTGGATCCTGGGCGCGGACATGACACCACTCATCAGGCCATGCTGAGACAGCGTCCCAGACAGCACAATCAGAAGGACCAACAACTAGAATATACAACTACATACTGGGGGGCTTTGGGGAGGAGAATAAGAAGAAGAAAAAAAAGAAGACTGGCAACAGATGTTAGCTCAGGTACCAATCTTTAAAAAAAATAACCAAAAGGCAGAGAGGCCTAGATTCAAGGAGCTAAGAAACATGAGATCCAAACACAATGCGTGAACCTTGAAGGATCCTGGATTTCAAAGATAACTACAAAGGACATTTTGGGAACAATTGAGAAAATCTGAATATGGGATATTTTATATTATTTGCTCAATGTAAAATTTCTTGGATGTGATTATGTGGGAGAAAATTTTTATTAAGAGATACATACATGGTGAAATGCTTGGCAGTGAAGTGTCATGTTTTCTGAGAAAAGAGTCTGTGTGTATTTTTTGTGTATATTTTTCTGTGTATGTATGTATATGACACACATATACATACACACATACATACATGTGATAAAGCAAATGGCAAGCTGTTCTAAAATTTTTAAAGATTACTCATAAAGGATGCTAGTAACATTTTATTTCTTGATCTAGATGGCAGTTACACGGTTAAGTTCACATTATAATAAATTACTGAGCAATACACTTATGATTTATATATTTTCTATGTAAGTCAAAAAATTTAAAGGGCCAGCTCTGTGGGTAAAGTTCCACACACTCTGCTTGAGCAGCCTGGGTTCACAGGTTCATATCTCAGGTGCAGACCTACACCACTCATCAGCCATGCTGTGGCAGAGACCCACACGCAAAGTAGAGGAAGACTGGCACATATGTTAGCTTAGGGCAAATTTTCCTCAGCAAAAAAAAAATTATTAAAAAAAAGAATGGTCTAGGCAGCAAAATGTTGCATAAAACCACTCTCTGCTGAGTCAGTATCTGTACATGAAAATAAGTAGAATAAAACAAAGAAAGTATTCACATAAATGTGTTGCCACCCTTCAGTGCTCTCAGAAAGAGAACGCTGAGCCACGCACCTCGGAAAAGCTTCTGGGCGATGTGAAGAGGGTTCCCGAAGCGGAAGTTCTCCCCACTGAACAGCGCCAGGATGAGCTGACTTTGCTGCTCAATACTGTCTTCAGGAAAGTGAGGCAGAAACCGCTGGAGGTGTTCACGCTGAGAGTCACTCAATACTTCCCGCCATGTGGAGAGGCTGACTACATCAAAGAATATCTCGGGCTAGGAGAATTAGGAAAAGCAGGAGAAGAGCAAACAAGAGAAAATAAGTTTTTAAGTTTTTTGTGTGTGAGTGGTAAAATATCCATAACATAAAATTTACCACTTTACCCATTTTTAAGTGTACAGTTCAGTGGCATTAAGTACATTCACATTGTTGTGCAACCACCACTATCATCCAATTCTAAGTTTTTTAAACAAACCTAAAATTTCACTGATCTTTACTCAATTTTCAAGACGAGTGAAGACTATATACAAACCACTATCTTACACCCGACAGTAAATAACCGTCTAGAGGAAAACGATCTCAGGAGAGAGGATCGCATTTGGAAACTGTTTCTGCCCACAAAGGACATTATGGTGGACATCTGAATTCAGCTTAAAATAAGTGGCAGAAGAAAGTTAACACGAGAGGAGAGAAGCTGTGAGAGTGAGAAGCAGCAGGACAGAGCTCATTTCAACTCAACAACTGCAAACTGGACAGCTTCTCTACGCTAGGTACTAAGCTAGACTGGTATAGAAATTATCCAGAGGGGGACAATGAAACAAGCAACTGAAGAAGTTTACGTATAAGCACAAAGGAGAAGCCCACATCCCAGACGTAAGGTTTCAGAGAATGCCTATCAGAGAAAGGGACATTTAAGACATAAGGGGATAAGGAAAGCAAAAAAGATGTTGAGGTAGGAGGGTTAAAAATCCACAGAGCAAAATCATAAAAACAAAAGAAAAATTAAAAAAAGAAAAGGACAGCAGTTACCTGTGGGGGGAATGGAGAGGGATGAGATGGGGAGGGGTACATGGCGGGGAGGGGAGTGAGTGGTATTCGTAGCAATCCATTTCTTAACCTAAGTGGTGGCCACATGGGTGTTTTATTACTGCTTAAATTGCATATATATGCATTTTATATACTGTTCTTATATGTGATACATTTCACTTTTTTTAATTAAAAAAAATGTGCAGGCAATGTTTGGCTAGCACAAGGACAGGGAAGGAGAGAGGAAGCAGTAGACAGTAGAGAGAGGAGCAAGAAACCTAAACATGTTAAGAACTTGTGACTTTATCCTAAGGACAATGGAGAGCCAACTAAAGGGTTTACGCAGGAGACAACCCAGAAATCCAACCACCTATTAAGCATCTCTGCATGCATGTACCAAAGCACCTCAGGCTCACCGTCCAAGATTTTCCCCTGCAAAACCTGTTCTTGCACACCACTTTATTCCTAACATCTCAGTGTCTGGCATAAAGTAGCTACTCAATAAACAAGCGTCTGCTGACATACAGAGATTTACTTGAAAGGGTATGCAAAGAAAACATGGATAGGAAGGCTATAAAGTCATGCGTCACTTAACAACAGGAATACATCCTGAGAAATGTGTCGTCAGGCAATTTCATTGTTTCGTGAACATCGCAGAGGGCACTTACACAAACCTAGATGGTATAGCCTACTACACACCTAGGCTGTACTGTATACCTTATTGCTCTTAGGCTGCAAACCCGTACAGCATGTACTGTACTGAATGCTTTAGGCTGACTGTAACACAACGGTATTTGTGTATCTAAACGTATCTAAACAGAGATACAGAAAAAATACAGCATAAAAGATAAAAAATGGTACACTTGTACATGGAACTCACCGTGAATGGAACTCGCAGGAGTGAAAGCGGCTCTGGGTGAGTCAGCGAGTGAGTGGTGAGAGAATGTGAAGGCCTAGGACATTACACTACTGTAGACTTTATAAACACCGTGTATTTAGGCGACAATAAATTTGTAAAAAATATTTTTCTTTCTTTAATAATAAGTAAACCGTACCTTACCGTAATTTTTTTACTTTATAAACTTTTTAATTTTTCAGCTTTTTGACTTTTGTAATAACACTTAGCTTAAAACATAAACACACCGCACGGCTGTACGAAAATATCTTCTTTCTTTATATCCTTACTGTATAAGCTTTTTTCTATTTTTAAAAGTTTGGGGTTTTTTGACTTCTTAAACTTTTTTGTTAAAAACTAAGACACACACACCCTAGCCTGGGCCTACACAGCATCAGGATCATCAGTATCTCTGTCTTCCCCTCCACAGCCTGTCCCACTGGAAGGTGTGCAGGGGCAATCACACACTGGAGCCGGCCTCACCTATGACTGGCAGCACAGTAGGTGTGTTTACACCAGCATCACCACAAACACGGGAATGCACTGCGTTATGTGGTCATGACGTCACTAGGCAATAGGAATTTTCCAGCTCCATTATAATCTTACGGGACCACCATCGTCTATGCAGCCCATAGCTGAGCGACATGTTGTCACGTAGCACCTGACTGTAAACCAACTTCAGTATTGTTACTTCAGGTGGGAGAGGGAATAAGATAAGGGCAAACTGGTGCCTTTACCTACAACGCGTGGCATAATATGAAAGAAAAATGTAAACCAAATATAACTAACTGAGATTACCTCCTAAAAGCAGATCATACACAGATGTTTGCTATATGATATTCTACACCTGTCTAGATGTTTGAAATATGACAAAACAAACATGATAAATACATGTCTAAGGATACCTGTGCCTTGCACATAATAAGCACTTAATAAATGGTGGCCACCTTAATGATGATGCTGATTACCCCGCCTGCCTGTGAAAGTGGTCGTAAGCACATTGATATCTTATCCCAGAGCCTGTCCTATTAATAGACTAGAGGGTTACCTCATGGACAGACAATGCATTTGGGTTTTGCTTCATGATTCACAAGAGAGGTAACTATTTTAACATAAACACATACATAATTCTGCTCTTAAAATATAAAACTTGTTAATTGTTTAAACTTGTTCAAAACAGGGTTTCTATCATATTATCAAGTTATTTTGACATGTTATTAAACATGCAGAATGTCACTTATAATTTCTTCCTTAATCAGAACATTAAACAGACTTCACAGTTATAAAAAAAAAAAAAGACAGCGATCACTCTGGCTGCAATGTAGAAAATGAAACAGAAGGGAACACAAAAGACTGAAAACTTGCACACTGTGCAAAAGGTTTAGAATAGTGGCTATGGGGAACCTGAGAGAAAGGAAACGATGGTGATGAGATTACTACTTACATCCTCCAGAAGGTCCTCGGGCAGACTAACCCTGGTGCCCCCCAGGAGGCAGTCCTCCATAATACGTGTGCCATGGCCATCTCCACATGGACCCAGTTCCAGGGGATCCGTCAGCATATGGTCCAAGGAATCCATTGCTTATATTCCACAGGTAATCTAGACAAATATATGCAGTCATACCTCAAGAAGGCAGAAATCGCAGGGATCTGATTGACACTAATACTCCTTCACAAAATATTCTGGCCCAGAAAATATTGTCTCAAATCCATTTTTCTACCTTATCCTTACATCCTTACTACAGCTAAACAGCTCTTCTCCTTCCCTTCCAACCACTGCATCCCATTTGAATTTTCAAATCTTATCTAGTAGATTTCTTATTACTCAGAATGCTTCTACAGTAACTCTCAAATTTATAGAATTTCTTATACCTTCATTATACACAAGCGAAATGAGACCCAGATTAAATGACAAACAGATCAGAGTCCATAATTTAGACTTCTCAGGCCAATAATCTCTCCAACATAATTTCTTTAACAATTGACTTTTTTTTTTCTTTAGCAATTCTTTGTTGTTCTTTCACACAGACAAAAAAAAATTCAGTGAAAATCCACACAGGCCAGTAAAGCTCAGAGAGTAACAATAAGTTATTTAATGGGGGCCTATCAAGTGCCAGGCCTTTCATATACCTCATTTAACTCTTATAACTGTGCAAGATGGGGTTATTATATCTATTCTACAGATATTAAAACGGAGGATCAAAGTAGATGAGCAACTTGCCCAACCCCAGAGGGAGGACTGAAACTCAGGTCTGCCCATTGCAAGCTCATATTCTCAACACTATACACACAATACCTCCTATATAAACTCTCAACTCAAATTATGGAAAGGGAGCATCTTAATACGACTTTATTAGTCCACACAAACTCCAGAGGCTCCAAGCACCTGACCACGACAGCCAGTAAAGTCAGCAGCCAATCTGCCTTTTGCTGGTCCATCTGACATTAATAAATATGGAAATGTAATGCTATTTTTCTCCTTCCTGTAATAACTGAACACTGCTGGCCACCTTTAGAGAAGTACATACTAGAACATTTTCAGAGAGCATCTCACAAGGCTGACGGCTGGAATGAGGTGTAACGGTAAGGCCACAGGAGTGAACAAAGCTAACAGGACCACACGGAGACTGAACTCAACTCACTCTACAAACATCTGCTAAGTCCATTCTCTCTCTCCTATTCCTACCAAATGGGCTAACAGTCCAAACATCAACCTTCTAGCCTAACCTTAGCAACCTCAGGTAAATCTTACCTCACCAGGTATCAATTTCCTTATCTATAAAATGAAGGGTAGTTGGACCAGGTCCTCTCTACTGTTATTCCCAATCCTGGAATCCTGCAATGAATAATTTCCAGATGAATGACAGTTCACACGACTTAACATAGTCATATAATGTAGTAATAAACAACTTATTCCAAAACTCTCACATGATAAAGAGCAGACCTATAATACTACTACTAAAATAAGTACCTTCCCACAAATTATTTCAAGTTATCTTGAAGAGATTTCAGATCTATGTAAAGATACTACAGAAAGATTAGTGTCAGACAAAGCAGCTGCGACGTCCCCAAGCAACTGTGCCCCAACACCTTTCAGCATACGGTGAATTACAACATCCTGAACATTCTTGGCACCTAAATAACTGAAGCGGGTGAGAAAGCACAGGGCATATGCGTTCAACAAAACTTTAAAATAGGAAAAGAAGATATGTTGAAGCAACCCGAAGCTTAGAATAAAGTCCTCTTAACAGGATTGACATAGAACAGGTTAACAGCTGCAGAGCCAGTGTTCTACCTGACTCTTAGGAGGATCACCTCTATGTCACAACTCGCTCACAAGTTTCTTCAATTACGGTGGATGTGTAGCTAAATTTAATCTATTCGAGTGGCAACCTTTGCCCTGCTACTATTCTGAATAAGGATCTCAAAATACAAAAAGCAAGCAGCTGCCAGAGGCTTGCAACCCCGGAAGCCAAGGATTTCTAAGTCTGTGGCGTCCTGGACGTCTTTCCTAGACAAGTAAGACCTCTCCCGAAGGCCTTTCTTCTGCACCTGGGCTAACGCTCCCTCCTGGACCCTTCCCAATGCAGAAGCTAAACCCTTGGCTCCTTCCGGAGCAACCGCTGGCTCCAAATCCGTCACCTCGGCTGCAAACCCCTCCCCAGTCAACCTCGCCCAAGCCCACGGCCCAGCTCCCGCCCCTCTAAACTGCACCGGGGCGCCACGCCCCGCCCCCACATCTTGCCTAACCCTAACCCCCACCCACCAGGGCTGCCCGGCTCCGAAGACACCCGCTCCCCTGCCCCATGCGCAGAGAAGCAACGACCCTCGGAGACCCAGCCGCTCCCTCCCTCCACTCTGTGGCAACACTTTAACCCTTTCGCCGCCCCAACCTGAGCCACTGGCCCGAGTCTCCCAACCAGCTGCTATCCTCGGCCCGCCGGCTCCGGCACGCGCTCGCTCCCGCAAGGCGTCTCGGTGCGTGCACGCTCCAGCCTAAGGGCGGCGGAAGAGGCGGGGCTGCGCGGGGCGGAGCCTGGAGCGTGCCGGGGGCGGGGCTGCGCAGGACAGGGCCCCGAGCGTGCCGGGGGCGGAGCTGCGCGGGGTGGGGGGGGGGGGGCGGGGAGGGGGGGCTGGGGGGGGGGGCGGGGAGGGGGGCTGCGCGGGGCGGGGCTGCGCGGGGCGGGGCTGCGCGGGGCGGGGCTGCGCGGGGCGGGGCTGCGCGGGGCGGGGCTGCGCGGGGGGGGCTGCGCGGGGCGGGGCTTCGGGGCGGGGCTGCGCGGGGCGGGGCTGCGCGGGGCGTGCTGGGGGCGGGCTTCGGGGCGGGGCTTCGGGGCGGGGCTTCGGGGGCGGGGCCTGGGGCGGCGGGAACCTGCACTGCTGGATCTTGGGACGCCGTGTTCACTTGGCTTGTTGGTCTCACCTGGTTTAGGAACTTCCGCAAGGCGGAGACGGTGTCAGTAGTCTTTGCCTGGCCAAGAATTGAGGCTCCAGAGCCCAGGAGTAAGTGAATGCAGTTTATTAGCTAGTCTGCAGAGAGCATACCCTGTGCTAAGCACTTTGTATCCACTGTCTTTGTACTACAGCTGTATGCGCCATGCACTGTTAGCTCCCATTCTACAGTTTGGGAAACCGCGGTTTTTCAAGTTTCAGTGAGGAGAACGCGGGCCCGAGCCTCTGCGCCCGGCGTGTCCCCATTTCTCCCTCCCGTCCCCGGGCCCTCGACGTCCGGGAAGTACACACATAGAAGCAATACATTTTAAATGAAACTCGTTAACGTTCCTCTTGTTAAGAATCTAGGTCCCTTTCTCCTTTCCGGGTTTTATTTAGAACGGCTTCAGACTACCTGTTTCACCGCTACTCCCACAGGTCGGGCAGAGAGCATCCTCATTCTCTCAACTGGACGGAAATAAGTCAGAGAAGCTGGCGGGCCAAACTAAAGTTCCTCCCTTGTTGAAAAATGGTGGTTCCAAATAAGGCCCAATCTCCGCTCCCCCGCTCGGTGCACGCCTGCCCTCAGCTCCTGTTAGCAGGTTGGGACATCCTTGAATTAGAAACCACCAAGGAAAAGGGCAGGGGACCTTACGTTGGGTTTCTGACCAGACCAGAGTGAACCAAAGAGTCAAAGCGCTGTTGTAATATTAAAAAAAAAAAAAAAAAAAAAATTAACGATCTCAGTACTCTTGCAGCTTCACACACACTAACAAGGAAGATGTTTATTAAAAAAAATATTTATTAATTTTTACACCTGCTGAGTAGCACAACACTATTAACACTATAACTCACTGAATGTACAATAAATGTTCACATTTAAATAACAGGATAGGGTAACATTTTCAACCTGTGGGTCATCTTTAGCATCTCATGAAGTGCTTTTTAGCCCTAGACATCTTCAGAGTTTTTTGAAAGGATAATTCCAAATCAGAAAATAATTCAAGATCAAAACAATAGGTTTTTCCAGAATAACAGGAATCTTACATGATGAAACATCTATTTATGTGGGCACAAATTAAACAATAAAAATGTAAAATCTATATGTAACCTACTCCAGAATTTTCAAATGCACTGATCGAAGTCTACAGTGCCAATGTGTCTTAAGAGAGACCACAATATAAACATTAGCTACACACATTTTTTCCGAATTGGGTCTTCAGATGGCTTATAATCTGACATCTTTTTGAATCCAAGGCCTTTTGAAAATCTATTACCTTGGAATGAATGTGCAGGATACCTGATCTTAACACAGTGTTGTTTGGCTTGACCGCCACCTGCATCTCTGGTGAATAATAGACAAATTAGTTTTACTTATTCCACATAAGGACAAATAAAAAAAAACTTAGATGGGAAAAAGACAAAGAGGTCCTTCCACAATATTTTGTTCTGTGTATTTTAAAACTTGAAATAACTGGCATAAAATGAACATTCCACTCAGTGATAATAAGTTATTCCTGAGGGGAGGGGGAGTACCTTGTTGGTTCAAATTAAAAAGGACAAAATAGGGCCAAATTTAAGGTATAAAAATTAAACTGGACCTTTAGGAAAGTCTAATATTCTTCACCTAGCAAGTCTTTGTAGACTGGACACTAGGATATTTACAGTCATTACATTATGGGACTTTAGGACCCAGAGTCTCTATTTTGTGACTAAGGGTCAAGGTTTTCTATTAAAAATATTGACGTTACCTCTTCGTTACCAAAGACAGAGTCCATTTTCAGTTTCTACACATTTACCAAGTAACTTTCTCAAGTTCTTTTAGTGTCCAAATTTTCAAGGATAACTAAATGAATGAGGTCTCAAAAATAAAGTGCAAAATCTACATATTAGTAAAGTTATTTCAACAGAATTGTTTACTTTTCAGAAAGATATCTTTACCATAGAGAAGCAACTATACTTCTTAATTTATAGAACCAGTTTTTACCCAGAAATGTAAATAAAATAAATTAGTTAACTTCATTTGAAACTGAAGTTAGGTCTTTCTGTTCTGGAGTGATAAATTCTACCATGCAATAATTACTCTAAAAATGTGTTAGCACGTCACAAAAAGTTGTTAAAATACATACTGATTTTTGTAATGTTTTATGTGTACAACTGGAATGCACAGTAAAAAGAAAGGAAATATTTTTCCCCATTGAATTCATAAGCTAACAAGACTCTAAACAGGAACACACACTTCAGGAAAACTATCATTGAGGCAGATGTTTTCTCCTCTCTCAACTAACAGTGTAATATTCTTAAATATGGATTTCTTCCAGACTCCTTGTAATTACCTTAACATATTATAAATGGTCCCCACATTTTTATTTTTCCCCTAAGTGTAAAGTTGGTCATCTTACCAAAAGGTCCAGATGAGTTGCATTATGTTTAAGTTAAAAATATTAAGAAATAAAGAAGGCCACCTTTTCATCCAACCTTAAAGAATGTTCATTTTAGGATAGTATTAGAAGTACTAAAATACACTGAATGCTGTGAGCAAGAGTTGAATGTACACCTGGTAAGAGCAAGGAATTCATCCTTTACCAATGAATGATAAATGGCTCCTGCAAGGCAAGACAAGGTTTCAGTGCTTTTAACTTTACATATATATATATATATATATATATACATATATATATATATAAAATTGCTTTAGTGATTTTTATTGGTACCAATATCTCCAATATCTCCTTAATATAACCCCAACCAGAGAAGAGGAGGCAATGCTTTAATGTAGGAGTTTAAATTCTGCTGACATCAAGCAACCTTTTCTCTTACTGAGGAGTCCAGCGTTGTGGAGTAGTAAAGTCAGATCTGTCAGAACATGAGGTTCTAGCCTAATCCGCTGATGGCTAGCATCTATGGAAAGCACTACCAATAGCCCAACAACAGATTTCCAAAAAAGGTGATTTTTTTTTTTAAATCAGCAATAAGAAAAATTTAGATGACAGCTGTTCTTTCAGAACATCACTGTCAAAGCTTTGTTTCATCATTGTTATTTTCATATTCAATAGGCTCCCTTTGTTAAATTACTGAAAACACAAACTCACAAGATGAAGCAGTTCTGACCTAAACATGCCCATAAAATGCCTCGTCTCCTTTGGTGCCATGGCTTGGAATTAAGAAGTCTAGTGGCCGTGGACTTGGCACATCCTTTCTCCACCTTTGGTACAAACACAAAACACCACATAATATTTCCACAAAGGAAAAGTAAGGCTTAACAATGTGTTAAAAAACCAACTCAAGAGCAAGGCAAATTTTCTCCATCTTGAAATCTACTTTCCCCTGAAAGACCTCCACTCTGTGGCAGAAACTCCTAAGGTTTGAAGAGTCAGTTTGGTAAATATGACCTTGATAAAATAAGTCCCAGTGTATGTATGAGTGTCAAAACTGTGGTTTCCAAACTCTTGATGAAGGATATATCTTAAAAAGAGTTCTAATTGTCAGAAGCTTTTGGACGTATGAATGAGAAAACACATGATGTGACTGCTCCATTCTAGCTCAAGGACAGAAGTTAAGGTTTAGTGATATGCACTTCACTGCTTCCGTTCCCGTTGGTGGTGGTTGTAATGATGTACTGTGTGGGCTGCTGTTGGCTGGTGGTCTGGGGGTCCAAGTCACTGTGTGCAGTTGTCTGAACCTGGACTCCCCCGGAGAGAGCAGAAGCTTGCTTTTCCTCCAATTCTGGTTGACTTTCTGATAACACAAAATGACCCTAGAGCAGAAAAAGGATCTTTAGAAGTCTGAGGTGGGGGTTCTTGGGGTGAGGGGGAAGGAATATGCAAAGAAATGTTACCAGGGGACACCAAAAAAGGCACCTATGGGAGATGCTTTACCTATGTCCTTCAGAGAGGATGGATCAATCACAATAATAAGACTACAGAGGTAATTTAAGGGAGCACCTTAGTTCTACCAAATGATAAGAGTAAAGAACTTTAGGTATAGAAATTTGCGTCATGATGGTAATTTACGTAGGAAAGGAAACATGTACTATTGCACTGCTCTTAAGAATTTAGAAATTCATAAAATAACATTGCTATCTGTCAATTAATGTTTAAGATTAATATAAAATGGATCAAAGAAGAGATCTTTGAAGTCTCCTTAAGGAAGCAGAATGGCCCCCAAGAAAGGCAGGCAAAATCAGTGGTTCCCAGACTTCAGAATTTCAAAGACCAGCAAAATTAAAAGTAATAATAAATGTTCCCAAATTTTATTTTGTCAAGTAAAGTCATTTTTAAAATGCTACTGTCAAATGAGAGACTTTTTTTTTTTTATTAATGTTATGATAGATTACAACCTTGTGAGATTTCAGTTGTACATTATTGTTAGTCATGTTGTGGGTACACCACTTCCCCCTTTGTGCCCTCCCCCCACCCCCCCTTTTCCCTGGTAACCATCGATCTGATCTCCTTATCAATATACTAACTTCCACCTATGAGTGGAGTCATATAGAGTTCGTCTTTCTCAAATGAGAGACATTTTAACACTCAAAAGCCTAGGAAGAGCACAACCTTAGAATAAATCCCTTACACAGAATAAATTTAGCTTTATGAAAACATACATTGTCCTATTTTTCCTCATTTTTCCTCTGATTGTGAAAACTATTTCCTTATGTTAACATTTTTAAAGAAAGAATGTGTCAGAAGAAGGATTGGTCAGCTACATAGGCTGAGAAAAAGAGAAGCCACAGAGGAAAACTCAGACAGTAGCCTTTCCAAGCACTGTCCAGAAAGAAGCCATAGCTAAATACCCACGGGATCTATCCAGGGCCACATGTTCTGAGTCCACACTCATCAGGCAACTTTCTGATTATGATGTGGTTTCTCATATGGGTCTTTCTCTAACAGGAGGGGCTGGTTCTCTACCTAGGGTCCATGGACCCCTGGGCAGTCCATAGATAGGTTTCAGAGCATGTACAAACCCCTGAAAATGTACATTAAATTTGTGCGTATATATATTGTGGCAGGGGGACGGGAACCATCATTGGCTATAAGCAGATTCCCAAATGAGTTCCTGGCCAAAAAATAGGGAGAGTTAATGGGTCCAACAGGGAGCAAAAATTCCACTGATCATGCCAAGACTATTCCATTTTACATTAGTTATTATTTTCATTGACAAAGTGTTACTCTGGATTTATACATCTCTCCTAAGTCTAGTTAATGTGAGTTTGTGTGCTAAGAAACGAGTGAGCTTTTAGTATGCTTTGAAAAATAAAAAATCAAGTTTTTGAGGCCACTAGACTATCCTGCTCCTCTTTGAAGCCTCTTGGGAAACAAGTGATCTTCCCCTGGGAACATCCCACTATCCCTCGCCACTTAAGAGTATTTTTCTTAATTTAAACGTACCCACTTCTAACAACTTAGAGGCAGGCCAGAACAAACCAGTGACGATAAACACAGAGGGGGCAGATGCAATCTACATTGACCTGCCTGACCTAAATATAACAAGATAATTTATGGCAAGGGTTTTCACCCTGGGGTGGGTGAATTGTTTAAAATAGTTTAAAAGAGCTCCATAATAGATTCATTATATTATTCTCTCCCAAACCAGTTAAGGACCAATAGTCATGAAGATTCA
Source organism: Equus przewalskii (assembly GCF_037783145.1). Lineage (NCBI taxonomy): Eukaryota > Metazoa > Chordata > Mammalia > Perissodactyla > Equidae > Equus > Equus przewalskii. The sequence goes on from NC_091836.1 coordinate 39,045,393, forward strand.
TATACTTTCCAAGAAGCATATAAAAAGGTGATCAATTACAAATCTATATGTATATGGATCTAGGAGGTTCATTCAGTTATTAATTAAATAGATATTTATTGATCATTTGCTATAGCCCAGCCACCTGTGCAAGGCACTGAGGATAAAGAGACCCAGGAGTTCACTGTCTACTGGGAAAAGATAGACAGTAAACCAATAATTAAGATAAACTGTAATAAGGGTTATAATCTAGCACCACAAAGTGTTTTGGGAATACAGAGAAGGTACTTCCAACTCAGATTTGGAGAGTTGAGGAGTAGAAGATAGGGGCAGGGAGGGTGGGGCAGTATGGTGAACAGGAAAACGCTCCTGAGCAGCACAGCTTACCGGAGTAACGGCCTTCACTTGACCAGTGGTGACAGGAGTTGCCACACCACTATCTGTAATCACAAACTGACCTGGGGGAAGTGTCATCATTTGAATCTCGGATGCTGAAAAACAGGAAATATTCATAGTCCAGTGGTCTCAGACTTTCATACAAGTTGTAGAAACAAATACCTAACCAGTGACCACATTCCCCACTCAGACATTTTCCATGGATTTGCTTGCTGTGAGAATCTTACGATGATATGACTTTTTGATGCAGTGAAAGCATCTCTGATAAGAATTAATTATATGAGGTTAGTAGAGAGTTACCAAATACTGGAAACAACACATCTCCCTCAAATGTGGCTTCTGAATATTAAAGACAAATATGCAACAATTTTTTAAAACCTTAAGATAAACTACAAAGATTTACGTGTTAGCTCAGTATTTTTATCTTTTATATTCAGATGTGAATTAGTAGCACAATGTGTCCACTCCTGCCTAGCAATCACAACTTAAATTTTATTTCACCATCAGTATTATTAAAGCAAATTAAAAACAAAGTTCTCTCTAGCACCCAGTTGATAGTCTCTAAATAATATTTTCTACTAAAAGGGACCAGAGCTTTTTGGGAAAATGGCTGATTCCAGACCTGAGGCAGAAAATATATAAGATGAGCCCAGAACATAGTGTCATACCAGCATGCGAGATGCTATAAAAGATGACAGGGACGTGTGGAAAAGATACAGGCGCCAATTTGAAGACGCTCCCATTAGCCAAAGACAGTATAATCTGAGCCTCAAAGAGAATTATAACTGCAATGGTTTGAAACTCGCCAAATGTGTTGAAATTCCTGAGTATATAATGACACTAGGACACACACACCTCTCATGGATCACCTTGAATAATACCAGGAAACAAGTCATTGTTTTGACAAGTGGTAAATAAAGGGGATGAACCAGATATTTAAAGCATTTATCCTGCCATTCCTGCACAAACTGTGCCTCAGAGCAACCTGGTAGTTAAAGTCTTCTAGCTAATTAGTGAATAAAGACTGATAGAGTCAGAATATGACAACTATGCAATCTGTAATGAAAGAGTGGAGCAAAGGAAAAAGAGACACAAGCAAACATTATGTCCCTCCTGATGGGAGTACACACCACAGCTGTGAGTGTCTGGGGGCCGGGGGGGGGGGGGGGAGGGGGGGGCGACGGTGAGAACCTGAATCTGATCAAGCCTGTAGATCTAATTGCCAGTCTACAGGAAATAAAAGGGACAGGAAAAAGCATCTTAAATGATAATATAGCGATGCCAACAGCAAAATCAAGACTGTGGGAAATTCTACAGCACAAATGACCCAGTTTCTTCAATACATAAATTGCAACTGAAAAGAGAGAGAGAGAACACATATATTAAAAGAAACTCATGGGCCAGCCCTGGTTGCCTAGTGGTTAAGTTCAGCATGCTCCACTTTGGCAGCCCAGGTTCTGTTCCCAGGCGCAGACCTACACCACTTGTCTGTCAGTGGCCATGCTGTGGTGGCTGCTCATATATAAAAAGAGGAAGATTGGCAGTAGATGTTAGCTCAGGGCAAATCTTCCTCAGGAAAAAAAAAAAAAAAAGAGGGGTCGGCCTGGTGGCATAGCAGTTAAGTTTGCGCACTCCGCTTCAGCAGCCCGGGGTTTTCCAGTTCAGATCCTGGGCACAGACTTACACACCACCTATCAAGCCATGCTGTGGCAGGTGTCCCACAGATAAAATAGAGGAACATGGGCACAAATGTTAGCTCAGGGCCAATCTCCCTCAGCAAAAAGAGGAGGATTGGTGGAGGATGTTAGCTCAGGGCTAATCTTCATTAAAAAATTTTAAATTTAAATTTAAAAAAAAAGAAACTCAAAAAACATAATCAGTTGCAATGTATGGCCTTTATTTGGAACCCAATTTGAACAAACCCATTAAACATTTAGGAGACAATCTCGGAAATATGAACACTGACTGGATATTTGATAGTATTAAAGAATTACTGTCATTTACTTTTTAGGTGTGATAATGGTACTGGAGTTCTGTTTTTAAAAAAATATTCCTTTGGTTTTAGAGATATAAAATATTTACGGATGAAATGCTATGGATTGTTATACAGTTGGAAGGCTGGGAGAGAATGACAGTAGGGTACAGACTAGACGAGACTGGCCTTGAGTCGAAGCTGTTGAAGCTAATAATGGGTATGGGGGTGTTCATTATACCATTCTATTTTTGTACATTTTAAATTTTTTCCCTAATAAAAAATTTCCATTCTAGAATCTTTCCTCACATTAGAATGCTAGCTCATACTATTATTACCATGGTTATCTGCATCATTCCACATTTCTCTCACAGAATTAAACTTAGTATAAACATCAGTCTATTTACAGGATTCTACTGGTATTTACCATGAGCAGGAAGGAGCCTTTCCCTGACCGGAAACTAGATTCAGCCTCCCCAGGACCACCAATATTTAAGAGAACAGATTGTAAAAATAACTAAATGGTAGAGTTTGAGCCTGATTCCATACCAAATCTACATATATAGCCAAAGATCAATCACAACAGAGACGGACTCAAAAAAAGAAATTAAGGGGCTGTCCCCATGGCACAGTGATTAAGTTCGCATGTTCCACTTCGGCGCCCAGGGTTTGCCGGTTCGGATTGCGGATGTGGACGGAAGCACTGCTTGTCAAGCCATGCTGTGGCAGGCATCCCACATAAAATAGAAGAAGACGGGCATGGATGTTAGCTCAGGGCCAGTCTTCCTCAGCAAAAAGAGGAGGATTGGTGGCAGACGTTAGCTCAGGGCTAATCTTCCTCAAAAAAATAAAATAAAATTTGGGGCCAGCCCCATGGCCGAGTGGTTAAGTTCGTGTGTTCTGCTTCGGCGGCCCAGGGTTTCGCTGGTTCGAATCCTGGGCACAGACATGGCACCACTCATCAGGCCATGCTGAGGTGGCATCCCATATGCCACAACTAGAAGGATCCACAACTAAAAATACACACCTATGTACTCAGGGGCTTTGGGAGAAAAAGGAAAAACAACATCTTTAAAAATAAAAAAATAAATAAATAAAATAAAGAAATTAATAGTAAGAGAAAGATCAACGCTGGCCTTCCTAACTTCTCGGTCCCTATTCCTCCTAGTTCCTACTATTAGGTCTAACTGTTACCTCTATTCCTATTTCTTCCACCTCTTCAGTCATAAAAGTCTCACACTTTCCAGCTCATACTCAAGGCCGTTGTCCCCACCAAGACTGTTAGCTTTCCTGACCTTCGGCAGCCAGCCTCTTACTGCTTCTGTAGCACTATCTCAGGGTTTTGAAAACAACTACTCATCTCTCTCTCTCTACTGGATAATGTCTTTGAGCCAAAGACTATCTTATTAGGAGAGGCAGCCTACTGGGTTGGTTCAGAGTGTACTCTCTGGAGCCATCCTGCCTGGGTTCCAATCCTCCATTTACTCGCTCTGTTCCTGAGACAAGTTACTCTATGTCTAAATTGCCTTATCTGTAAAAAGCAAATAACAATTGTGCTTATCTCATGCGGTGTTGTGAGTACTGAAGGTGATATATATGTGGTTTAGAATCATTACTGGCACACAGTAAGAGCTTAACGAAAGTTGGCTAACATTATTATTGTGTGGTATTACTGATATGAATGTCAATATTAATCTTTTGTATACCTAGGGTCTAGCACAGTGATTGATATGTGGGAATTCAATAAATATTGGTAGAAGAGGTGAATTATTACCATCAACATATCTTACGTCCATCTATTCTACTATTTAAACCACCTGCTTACACTTCCTCCAGCGATATTCCTAATGTCTCTGAAACGGGTGGCTCTGTAAGATGAACACACTGCCTTGAATTTTGTCATGAAACTCTTTCAATACATGTACTACAGAGTGTACAAAATGGCCAGTGATAATTTAGTCCAGAAAATCTATTATAAAGCTGATGAAATTATGACCCATGGCTGCAGATTCCCCACCCATGACCTGTAACATTATCCCCATTTCTTACTTACAATAGCCGCGGAAGGAATTCCAAGCATTGGGTAGGTATGTGTGTTGTACAGAGGAGCTCTGCGGCTGCTGCTGGAGGGTCTGACCTTGTGCAGAAGACCCACCTGGTATGTGGGAGGGGCTGAGCCCCTGCTGCGACTGCTGGGAAGAGGGGCTCAGAGGCTGCACGGCAACCAAGAGAAAGCGAAAAAAAGAAGAGGAAATTACAAATTTCCGACATAATTAAAGGCTCACAAATAACTGAAGAAAACAAATCAGGCTAATATGAATTATGATACTCACAGTATTGTTGCTAAAATAATATTGTAAACAAGAATAGAATTAATAAGAAGCAATCAAAACAATTAAGCCCTAATTAGTTTTCAAAGGATTATCTACAAGAGTATCCAAAAACTTAATTTCAATAAGCTTGTTTGAAAGATAAATGAATGAAAGTATAATTGCCTACATTATAAAAGGTTAAAAGAATTGAGAAGCTAAATAACGTGCCTATGTCACAAAGCTAATCTGTAACACAAACTGAAGCGGGAACCAGCAGTGATGGCTTCGCTTGAGGTGCACTGGATAACCCCAGCCGCTGGGCGGAGAAAACCCAGGTGAATGCGCAGACAGCCCGCACACAACTCATTCCCATCTCTGGATAAAGCCCAAGCTGCAGAGTGCCACCCAAATGCTCCACACTCCACTCCAAACTACCTTCCCAACTTTTTCCCAAATATCACTTCCTGTTCCTAACCTAATAGTTTTCCATACACATACCATAATTTCCCATCTCTGTGTCTTTACTCACAAGGAGAGCATATTCAGATCATAACGCCTTCCCCAACTACCCTCTCAAAATCATATCCCTCCTTCAAGACCTAATTCAAACACCAATTCCACAAAAACATCCTTGTTTCCCTGCTAACCATAACCCTTCCCTCTTCTGAATGCCTGTACCTTATCTATATACCCACACACCGTCAGACTCCTGCAGGCGTCTTGGTCAGCCCTTCTCTAGCTGTGCCCCTACTCATATGAGGCAAATGGATGTGCCCACCTGGAATGTGCGTCCCCTTCTAGGCCACACTCTGGGGACCACAGCCCTCCCATTCCCTATGGAAATGGCCCTGTACCCTTTCCTGGGTCGGTCCTCTTGCAGGGGTCCTGTCTTCTACAGATGGGCTCCTCTAAAGGGATTTGGGCACCTGGGACTAAGGGGGTGGCTAAGGGATCACCATTCACAGGAGTGTGGATGAAGCTGAGACATGCGAGTCAGGGTGTCCATGTGGATACACACAAGGCCCCGCAGGGTGCAGGATAGAGCCTAGGGGAGAAGATAGGGGAAGCAGTCTTGAGGAAGCCTGTCCCTGTGCCTCCACATTCTGAGAAAGAACTCTGAGGAGTCCTTCCTGGCCCTCCAGCCTCAGGTTCCTTTGACAAACTTAAAAGTGTGATGCTGGGCTGGCCCGGTGGTGTAGTGGTTAAGTTCGGCGTGCTCCACTTCAGCAGCCCGGGTTCGCGGGTTCAGATCTTGGGTGTAGACCTACACCACTCATTAAAGCATGCTGTGGCAGCATCCCACATGCAAAAAAATAGAGGAAGATGGGCACAGGTGTTAGCTCAGGGCCAATCTTCCTCACCGCCCCCCAAAAAAATAGGGCCGGCTCAGTGGCACAGCGGTTAAGTTTGTGCACTTCGGCGGCCTAGGGTTCACCAGTTCAGATCCCAGGTGCAGAGCTATGCACCGCTTGTCAAGCCATGCTATGGCAGGTGTCCCACATATAAAGTAGAGGAAGATGGACACAGATGTTAGCTCAGAGCCATCTTCCTCAGCAAAAAGAGGAGGATTGGCAGGGGATGTTAGCTCAGGGTTAATCTTCCAAAAACAAAAAAATTGTGATGCTAGTGGGGGTGGGAAACTTGGGCCCCCTCATGGATAAAAACTGCCTGTCTTGGTCTGGGAGAAGTAATGAGAAACCTCACAGCCATGGCAGATGGCAGGCAGCAGAGCCTCTCACCCCAAACCCCACCAAAAACCTCCAATAAACAGGAAGGTAGAGAAAGTGCATGTTTACCCTATGGATTTCTACAGCAATTGGAAGGGCTCAGAGACAGCCAAGGAGGGAGAAATCCTTTCTCTCGGCTTCTTCTCGCCCCACTCTGGTGGCTGTCAGTGCTATCCATGGTGTTTGGCAAAAAATGCAATTAATTTTGAATTGGCACTATCCATATTCTTTAGTATCAATTGCTACTTTACATATATCTTTCAATTTTGTCATTACAAAAGTATGTGCCAAGTAGGAAGATAAAACATTTTATTCAACAGTTTGTTAGCTCGATTAGAAACTTTCAACTACTCAGACTTATGGCATGCAGACCTTGATTTGTACGCTTGTCCTGGAACCTCTGAATATCAGAGGTGGGCCTACATGCATCTTTCATGGTAGAGATGCCTTCACTTCATATCCTATTTACTTGTACACGTGTCACCTCCCTACTACACTCCAAGCTCCTTGAAGGCAAGACCTAGAAAAGTTTCACGCGAAGGGTAAAACTTTAATAGTTTTTTTGAATGGATATAGCTATGCTATCTCAATAATAGACTCGATCATACAAACACAGTAGTACTCCACAAAGTCACTGTTCTAAAATTATAGAACCAGGGGCCAGCCCCGTGGCCGAGTGGTTAAGTTCATGCGCTCTGCTTTGGTAGCCCAGGGTTTTGCCGGCTCGAATCCTGGGCACAGACATGGCACCGCTCGTCAAGCCATGCTGAAGCGGCATCCCATATGCCACAACTAGAAGGACCCACAACTAAAAATACCTATGTACCGGGAGGCTTTGGGAGAAAAAGGAAAAATAAAATCTTAAAAAAAATAAAATAAAATAAAATTATAGAAACAAGTTAGTAATTGCATACTATCACACAGCCATTTAGAATAGGAAGCAAAGGCCAGCGTTGTCTCTAGGAATCATCTCACAGGGCTCCATTTAGACAGAGAAGCTAATCCCTTGATGTAAGTATGTCCATAACACAAATATAACAATTGGAGGGGAAGGTAAGACTCTGTAATTAAGGCCCAAAAATAACAGTATAATTTCAATAGTCAAGGAGACTAGGTCTGAAGACAATGTCTCTTCACTCTTATTAATCTCCGGGCTCCCTGAGACCATAGTAACCTCTGTGAATAGTGAATGGTGACGTGTACCTGGGATGACGATGGCGCTGAGGCCGTGGGCTCAGTGACCTGGATGTGCTGCACCTGGATGGCATGCTGGGTGTAGGTCTGAGGATCGTGGAGCTGGCCAACATCCACAGTGGACTGCTGAGACTGGTGAGGGGAAGTGGCCTGAGGGATAAGAAAACCAAATGCATACTGACTGAGGTTATGAGAAATATTTCCAGAGAAAAAGTTCAGCCAAAACAATATTCTAACAGAAATATAACAATAGATGAAACTTCAGATCCAATGCTTCACCCCCCAGAGAGCCCATACCTAAGCCAAACTAGCACAAATTAGAGAAAAAGGTAGTTTTAAAAATTATGCTGATAGGGAAATGCAAATCAAAATCGCAATGAGATATCACCCCACACCTGTTAGGATGGCTTTTATCAAAAAGACAATAGATAAAAAATGTTGATGAGGATGTGGAGGAAAGGGAACCCTTATACACTCTTGGTAGGAATGTAAATTGGTACAGCCATACGGAAAACAGTATGGCGGTTCCTCAAAAAATTAAAAATTAAACTACCATATGATCCAGCAATCCCACTCCTGGGTGTATTTCCAAAGGAATTGAAATCAGTATCTCGAACAGCTATCTGCACCTCCATGTTCACGGCAGCAGTATTCACAATAGCCAAGATATGGAAACCTAAGTGCCCATCAATGGACGAATGGATAGAGAATATGTGGCATATACACAATGGAATATTATTCAGCCATTAAATTCTTTGTTGTTTTGTTGGTGGTGTTGTTGACATATTAGTTTCAGGTGTATAACCTAATAATTCAACATTTGTATACATTGCAAAATGATCACCACAGTAAGTCTAATTAACATCCATCACCATACATAGTTACAAATTTTTTTCTTGTGATGAGGACTTTTAAAGATCCTGAGAGACAAAAATCTTAATTGTTCTTAACACAAAAAAAGAAATGATAAATATGTGACATGATAAAGGTGTTAGCTAACCCTACAGTAATATAAATGTATCAAACCAACACATTTGTACATCTTAAACCTACATAATGTTATATGGCAATTATATCTCAATAAAAAAATTACGTGATCACTGCCCAATGTCATTAGATATTAATAATAATAATAACCACTAACTAAACATTTAGGAACGTTCCAGGCAAAAGAAGAAAAATTATCCTTCTAAACATGAGTCACTAATGCTATTAAATTCTGGAAGAGAAGGAAATAGAGGGAATATAGCTCCTGGTGACACGCTGAAGGAGAAGCTCTCAGGGATCAGAACTCTTCATCCCTTAAAATTCAGTGAAATTTAATGACATAACCGTTATCAATTAAAAGAGATCAAAGAAGAGAATTTGCTTTTAGCTTGTCACTATTAACCCACTAGAACAGTGATTCCTAAGCTTTTATGTATCACAGACATCTTTGAAAATATGGCTCAAGTACAGACCCTTTTACCAGAAGGATGTACGTATACATCACATTTTACAGGGAACTTCAGGGATTCATAGGTTCTTCCAAAGCCTAAAATTAAGAACCTTCCCATAGGAAAACCAAAATAAAGAGTCAATAACAGTGGCAACTTCCAACTTCCTGCTTTCGTATTAGTTTTAAATTTTCAGAGACCAAATTATTTCAGAACAACAAGTTTGTTCACTTGTGCCTTGAGTACACTTCCTCAGCATAATTAAATGAAACAATAGTTCTGGGAGGAGTCATTCTTTTAGCTCCCTAATCAGTAGGAATGAGCTACTAATCACCTGGTAGAAGGAAGATAGTCATACCTCTATACTAATAAGGTACTGACTGATACTCAGAGATCGAATCAAAATTATTCCCTACAACCTCCCACGGACAGAAGTCATTGGACGCCCAGGTAGGGACTTATCAAACTGGCTCCTCACCAAGTAGTCAACCTGGGTGCTCAAGGAGAAGGATTCAGAAGAGGCTGGAGGAAGCTCACGCTAACAGTGTCCTGCAATAGCAGAGGAGCACAGTATACGCTGGAGCCTAAAATCCCTTGACTACTACCGACAGAAATCGCTTACACTGCTAAATCCAGACCCTTGACAGCCTGGGGGTGGGGGGAAGTTTGACGAATGCCTTAGACTCAGAACTTACATGCAGGAGCACATTATATAGGGTCCAGCTCCAGCACTGAGCACTGGGTGCTCTGATGGCCCCAGCTGCCATACTGGCCAGTGGCAATACAGCATTCAGGAAGGTCAAGAGAAACAAACGCAATACGGTACCGGAGCCACCTGCACCACTTGCAGCTGTATATGCTGAGGCTGCTGAAGACCAGATGTGGACTGCGACACAGGGATATACTGAATTCTCTGGTAGTCCCCTTGTGGCGTTCGGTAATCTGTTGTCAAGGTCTGGGACAGTTCTGTCATGGCTTGGGTTAGTAGGTCTGTTGTCTAGAAAAATCACAAAAAACACATTAGTTGGTACCACTACTGCCTGCAGCTATTTCAGTGCTCTTAAATCCTACAAAAATTTAGTTTATCTCACTGGTGGATCATGGAACTACAAATTAGATAGAAAAAATCCAAAGTTGAGAAGATGTTAGAAGATTACCTATATCTCCATCGATATCTGTCTGTCTGTGTCAGGCACAGTGGAGTTACCCTAGAGGTTCTGACGATCTCATAGCGAATGAGCAGCACCGAAAATTTCTTGCTACCCTTTTACAGAGAGCTTTGGAAAACACTGACTAGGAGACCCAATCAGAAGCATAATGCCTTGTATAGAAAACTGAAGGATAATGGGCTACATTCACCGCCAACAAAATGACAAGACAGACGTGGCGTTGACACTGAAGGCTCCTGAAGGAGATGAGATGCTCTTACCAGTCTCACACTTACCACCACGGTCTCTCCAGTAGCACTATCTGTAGTTAAAACAGCTGGCGTAGCACTGATCACCGCTGTTGTCAGTGGTGTATGCAGGGTGTTAGGGAGCTGGGCATACTCTGGATGCTTCTTTCGAATGTGTTGTACCATCTTGGTCTGAAAAATTATGGCAAAACCAGGAATAATTACTAGAATTAGTTATTTTCAATCTTTCTCAAATGTAAAAACCCTCTCTTTTATGTTATGCCTTAAAGAAAAAAATCAGAGCTACACTGACTCTGTGCCCACCCTTCCTAAAGCAGCACGATGCTATAAAAAGGAAAAAAGAAGAGGCTGAAAAGAATGTAAAGACTTATGTGAGCCCACGCCATCAGGCAAGTTCAGAACACCTCCCAGCATCCCCTAACCCACCACACCTGCAGCAAGCAATCACAGGGACCTCCCTACAACAAGACCCCTTCTCAAGAACCATCGTTGCACTTCCTGTAGTACTTCCGTACGCCTGCGCTCATAGACTGTGAGCACAGAATATTCAGACGTGAGACCCTCAGCAGGCCAAGGAAACAGGAAACCAGTGGAGTGCTCAGGCTATCAGATGGCGCTAATTCTGGGGAAAGTCACTCTATTCTCCTCCCATTCTGTCTGTGCTTCCGGTCCCTGTTCTCAGGAAACAGCTCCTTAGCCACCTGCACTAGGAACACACCTCCACTAGTCCCCCATCAATTCAGAAGAAGCCATCAGAGCGTCTGGATGAGACGCCATCTTCTCTTACGAGGTTCCTGAAATGGCGGTCCTGAGTGAGATTAGCTCAGAAGCCTTTCCCATACCTTGCTGCTGTACTGTTTGGAGCAGTGAGGGCAGCAGACGGGAGGGGTAGCTATGGTGCCCGTGAGCTGGGTGTGGGTGCTCAGCATGGGGTCTGGCTCTCCGGGGCCGGCAGGACGAAGTTTCCGAATGCTTGGTGGGAGCTCAGCCCCCGGATGGTTCTTCAGAATATGAGCTTTCCGCTTGCTGGCACTTTTATAAACCTGCAAATTCAAACGCTTTGCCATGAAAGGAGTACACAGTTCCACTTTCTTACTTAAAGCAAACTATCAACAATTTCATTACAAGAAAATGAGAAAAAGTATTCATGTAGGCAAAAATAAAATATATTAACAGATATATTGAAGAATAAGGATATAACATAAATTAGAATAAAATAATAATATAATATACATACGCTAGGCATCTTCCTTGAATTTATATATCTAACATAGTAATCGTAAAAATACCCTTTACCCTACAGTTTAAACGGTGGATATACAGTCATAGAAAGAGAACTGTTTCCAAGGTCAGTTCACCCTTTAGTCTATCTGTGAAAGCTCTCATGACATATGTCGTTGACTACTAGATGCCAAAGAGTCTTCCAAAATGGCAAATCTAATAGCAACTAGTGCCTGTAGTGGTGAATCTATGCTTAAAAAATATTTCTTACTTTTAAGCTGACACAGCTACATTGTAAAAGGAAACAATATTACAGTGAAACAATAAATGTGTATTTCCTTTCCGTCTTTTTTCTAACTGCCCCAAAATAAAGAATGGAATAGTACAAATAGAGTACTCCACCACAAAACTTTTTCACATCCTCCTCAACCTTCTAGAAACCCAAAATCTACCAAATATTTTACAAGTAGGATGATAAACACTCTCATTTCAGAGCTTAGGAATTTAAAATGAATTCATATACTAAGCTCTTGGTAACAGCCTCTTCTTTTGTAACAAAAATCACAGAGAGAAGGAACAACAAGAAAAACAAAGCCAGCTAATTCTTAAGAAAAAAATTTTGGCTTAAAATGAGGCTGCACTTCTAGCGCTTTCTTGTCTGAATGGAAAACTACTGAGAGACAAGGAGCCATCTGTTAAGAGGAACTGCAGGGTCCTAATATATATTTATCCACGCAGACAAACTGGCTCCGAGCTGGGCTCCCACGGAGCGCGCAGAGCGAGGAGCCTCCCTTACCTTATCGCAGTACTGACAGAAGTAATCGCGGTTGGGCTTGATGATGGGCAGAGTCAGCTCCGGCACCTCCTCTATCTTCATGTCTGGGTGCCTCTTTGATAAGTGATTTACCTAAAGGGAAAAAATAAAATGAGGACGAGACCCCCATCACCAACAAATGCCTCTAATATTGACTGTGAGAAGCGGAACTTCTCTGAAGCAATGCCCCAAACAATAAGGCATCTGGCCAGAACCAGCGTCGCCAGACCCAGCTGAACTGAAGCATTAACAGTCACTGTCAATGGGAGTTAACAGTAATTCAGCCAACTGCTGAAGGTGAATCGGGTCACCGTGGATCCCATTCACAGTCTTCCGCTGAAAGAAGTGCTGCTGGGAAGAGGAAAATTACACTAGCGTGACTTTCTTTGGTGAATCCTCCTGATGTAAACCTGCCTTTCGTCATTTAGTGCCCTGGCCTCACAGAGGACAGTGAATGAGATACAAACTAAGATTCTGAATTTTAAATAATTCTCTATGACTTTAGCTCCTGGCAGAAATACATTCTGCAAAAACTGTAACAAGGTCAAAACGAATTGAGAGCAGTGAACTGGCCATCCGGTGTTGCAGCTCACCGGGGTTCACGCGACCCGCCCTCGTGGAAAGTTCCCCTCCACTGCCACTTCATGTATGAAAAAGGGAGGCATTCAAGAGAACAATGAGGAGAAGGCAAAAGACCCCACCAGAAAGTACTGCGTTCCTGAATAAGAACACAAATGAGAAGAGGGAAATAAAACATGATAAGAGCGGACGTTGAGAAGGGTAAAGCAAAACAAAAGCAGTAGTGAAAGTGACAGAGAAAGACCTCTTCCAAGAGGTCACCAGAGAAGGAGGGCAAAGGGAACCTGGAAAGGAGAGAATCCCAAATTGGGAATTGTTTGCCTCCGTTTTATCCCCTAGCCATTGACAAAACCTATTGACCAGTTTAGTACAGAAAACAGCACAAAGCGGTGGCCATGAAGAGAGACAGGTGGGTCTGGAAGAAGGCAGAAGCGGAGCCGCTCGCACTGACCAGCATGCCTCGCCTGCGGAAGCCCATCATGCACAGGCGGCACTTGAAGGTGAAGCTGTCGTAGTCCGTGGACGTGATGCGAGGCTTGAACGTCTTGGAGCGGCTGATGCGGTCAGCTTTCTTGGCCTCCCTCTCAGGATTATGCATCCTTTGCATATGTTCCCGGAGTTTGTCTTTTCGCTATTTAGAGAGAATTTTCGAAAAGGGAGGGGGGTGAGGAGTAGGGGTAGAAAAATTTTAATTGAAGGGATAAAAAAGAAATCAATACAAGTTGGCAGTAACACACCTGCCACGACACATCCGGTTGCTAGAGTGCTGGGACACACAAAGGCACGGCAGAAGTCAGGGGATCACTCTGTCCACTAGCACAAAGGGCCTCCCGGCGAGCCCTGCTTTAGAGCGGCCATTCAATTTGCAAGTTACAGACTGAATTTTGAGAAGAAAAAGTTTACTTTTATGTAGAGGAGATCAAAGGTACATGGAATAGTTTGGTATTAATACAAGACAAATCAATAATGAATGATAGGTAATACTGGCTTCACAAAGCCATGTGTAATACTCAATTCCCACACATTTTCACAAACATAATGATCTTCCTCTAAATCCCAAATGAATTTAAGTACCTCTCATCTGATGGACTTAGAAGTTCACGTAAACAATTACACTGTCCACTGGATGGAGCGTATGGTCTAGGCCACAGCTCTTAGTTTGATGATCAAAACTAGTGATACATGTTGCCGTGAATCCATAGAGAGAAAATGAGGCGGAGCCCATCCTGAATAAAACCAAACGCAGAAACTCCCAGCTCCCTTATCCAGGGAGGCTCTGCTCTTGGACATAGGATTAAACTGTTTCTGGTCTTATAAAGACTTTGAACCTTTCTACCAGACCAGTCCTTCCCATCTTTTCATACAGGGACTTTTTTTTAACCCCTTAATTTTTCAGCACACTTATTTAAGACTATTTCTTGAGTGCCTACCTAGTATCAGAACCATCCTAAGTTTAGAGTTCCAATGCCAGGCCCCCCCACCCAACTCCCTCTTCTGCGAAGTGGTTATGACCCAACTGTTTTTCCTTCCTACCCCCACCCACCCTCATTCCTGGAAAGCCCAGGAGAGAATTTCATAAGTTCCTACTCTGCAGTAAAATTTGGACTACAAACACTGCCCTATGTGGCATAGTGGTTGAGTGTGTGGCTCCGCTAGGGCAGCTCAGGGTTCACAGGTTCACATCCCGGGCACAGACCTAGCACTGCCCATCAAGCCATGCTGTGGCAGCCTCCCACATAAAATAGAGGAAGATTGGCACAGATGTTAGCTTAGGACCAATCTTCCTCAAAAAAAAAAAACCTGCCCAAAATGACAGTATTTGTCTTTAGTCCAGATACAGTGATAAAGTTCTCCACCTCAGACCTCTGTTGCATTTGTACTTTTTTCTAAGCATCAGTATTCCTAATTTCCTCCCACCTATTCCCTTTAAACAGACCAATTTATTTAACTGAATCGTTACATAAATCCCAAAGTCTCATACTGACACTGCAGCATGCAGTGCACGCAGTGACAGACTCGTCTATTGAATGCCAAACCTCCACAAGGCCTCTCCATCCTAACATCTCCAAACCAAATTCCTTATCCCCCCGCTCTCTCTTCTCTTGCCTAAGTCTTGCTCCAGTATCAGTAGTGTTCCCAAATATCTAGCCTGTGAGCCGCAAACCTCAGGTCCTCACGCCCACCCCTCACCCTTTCATCCACACTCAAGGTCCTATCGGCTCTCCCTCGGACGCTTGCCTTGCACACGTGCCCTCTTCTCCACGCCCACTGCCTGTGCCTCCGTTTCAGCCCAGCTCTAAACACCCAGGAGTCACTTCACCAGAAGTCTAATTACTGAGCCTAACAAGCTGGCTGAACCTACTTCTCTGGCTTCACCTCACCACTGGCCTCTCACCGTGCCCTCCATCCTCCCCTCTCACCATCTCCTAAATATGGAATCACCTTAGTCTCTGCCACTCCCTCTGCTTGGGACATCTTTAGCCCTCCCTCATTCCTCATCCTCTCCCTTTCTCTAGCAGCTCTCTCTTCCCCACCCCTTAGTGAATTCACAAGTGTCACTTCATCTGTGAAGTCTCCACAAACCCTTAATCGGAGGTAATTCTTCTCATGGCATTTTACTCTTTTCTCTACAGTGGTAGCAATAATACTCACTTACTGCACATGTCTGATTTTCCCATTAAATTGTGAGCTCCTTAAAGTCAGAAGGCCCCACCTTGTCTTTACATATGCTGCCCTCAGTTAGCAGGACACTTACAATTGAGTATAATAAGCACTATGACAGGGTCACAGGTGAAAGGTCCTATGGGAACACATAGGAGAAGCACGTAACCCAGTGTGGGGGATCAAGAAATGCCCCCAAACGAAATGACATGAGCCAGGTGGAATGATGAGAGAGTCTGAAAGTCTATTTCAGGAGGGGGGTGGGAAGGAGAGCCAGTGCGAAGGCCCAGGACAGACCATACACACACTTAAGTAAACCCAAGCCATTCAGTACAGCCAGAGCACAAGGCGGAAGCAGGACTGGGGAGGTCGCTGGGGGCCAGGTCCTGTAGTGTCTTTTAAGTGATAAGCACTTTGGGATCTGTCTATGTGAAGAGCCATTGAAGGGTTTTTCAGAAGGGACACCACATCAGATTTGTCCTCTAGACATTATTCTTCTGGTTATAATCTGAAAAATGGATTCAGAGTGTGTGGTGGTTTTGTCCTGTGTCAGCTCAGCTAAGGAGAACCACATTTACACAGACGCCCTGCCCAGTGTGGTTCCAAGTCAGTCGCCGACAGAGAGATTCGCACAGATTGGAAGGGAGAAACGAGGCAGCAGCCGCGACGCTCTGCGGGTCGGATGCAGGGGCCAGTGCACCCCTGCTTATCCTATCCTCATGGTCTTCCTGACTGCCAGCCTGCTGGCCGACTCCGCGTGCACCACACATGCAGCCACACAGTCTCCCATAGAAAGCGCCAGTTCTCCCTCAGCAGCCCACCCTGCAGCGGGAGGGGCCTGGGCTCCCAGACTTCCGGGTAAGTTCTCATTCGGCCATCCCAGCCAGGGCTTCAGAGGGTGCAGTAGTGACCTTTCTCTGATCCTCCCACTTCTCCTTTCAGAACTTACTTTTCCATCTCCTCCTGTAACTAAGTTCTTACTCCTATAAGAAAATCCCGTAACGCTCATAGTGGGTATGCTTCCCTGATTGAACCCTGTCTAAAATACTGGGTGAAAGTAAAGGAGAAAATGGAAGCAGAAAGGTGTTTTTTATATGCCTAGGTGCTAAAATGATATCTGGCACAAAACAGGCAATCAAAATGCTGAATAGGTAGGGTAGATGGCCAACCAGTTAACATCGCAAGAGATCTTTTTACACATATTGGGGTTTTTTTAAATTAAGAAACAGAAAAACACCTAGACCCATTTATACTTTCCACATCAGAGTTCTCTACAGAGTTCTCGATCACGCTCTTATATATAGAAAGCCATCAAGAGTCTATTCCATAAGAGACACACCACAAAACTTAAGCTTGGAAAACTACTTTCTATTTCTCTTTAATGCCTCCATATTCTATATAAATACAACCTTTTACAATTAGTTTCCCCCCAAATCCATTTCTGACTCTTTTCCAGTTTCTAGGACAGAATGACCTAAAATCATACTCAGCAGAGTATCTCTCCGTGACATCTTCGCAGAACCATTTGACTTCCCAACAAAACACATTTTATTGTTTTCACATTTATTTGTTTGAGTCTTATCTCTGAGTCTCTCATGGGTTTTTCTTTTGCTTCTTCTAAATTCCAGGCAGATTACTAATACTCATTATTTTTTATTTTAATCCTCGAAGTCATTAACATTCCCCAAAGTAGTCCAAGCCCTCCTAACATTCTGCAGATTTCCCACCTCGATTAGATGGCAGTCCTGCTGCCCTCGGGGCTTATGCTTAGTAAGTGCTCAATAAAAATCTCTTGATTTGAGGGGGCCAGCCCAGTGGTGTAGTGGTTAAGATCGCACATTCTGCTTTGGCGGCCCAGGGTTCACAGGTTCAGATCCCAGGCACAGACCTATACCACTTGTCAGCCATGCTGTGGTGGTGACCCACATACAAAATAGAGGAAGACTGGCACAGACGTTAGCTCAGGGACAGTCTTTCTCAAGCAAAAAAAAAAAGAGGAAGGTTGGCAACAGATGTTAGCTCAGGGTGAATCTTCCTCAGCAAAAAAAAACATAAAAAACTCTTGACTTGATAAGTAAATGTATTGTTCTCTTAGGAATTCCTCAATAGCAATTTACTTCTACTCATTTTACATTTGGGTTCCTTTAGAAGATGCATTATTACTCTGTTTGGGGATCTGAATTAATTATTTTGGGAAATTAAGGTGAGTTTTTTCCTTAACTTTATTGTAATTACTAAATCAAACCTGAGGCACAAAACGCATCTCAAGTCCAGTTCTTCGTAGGCAGGTGATAAACGGATGGAACAAACAGGCACTTGTCCTTAGCCTGACATCATTTCAGCGGCCACGAGGACAACCGTGGGCTGCTCCCTGGTTACATACCTTAAACTGCTTCCCACACGTGGAACACAGGAAGTCTTTGCGGTCTGAGTGTCGGAGCATGTGGAGTCGCAGCTTGTCAGGACGACAGAAGGCCTTGTCGCACTCTGTGCACTGGTAGATCTTCTCCGAGTGGAAGCTTCGCACGTGTTTTTTCACCTGGCAGGGAAGACAGGAAAAGTCAGGGGACTCAGGCCGCAAAGGAAATGACAAGAGGCAGTTCGTCACCACCAGAGGGAGCCAAATGCATTCCCACAGCTTTTCTTCCACCTGGTGGTGCAATCAACCAGATGTGACTGAAACTTGGCCTCACTGACAATGCTACCCCAGTCACAAAGGAACAGAACAAGCAGCCAGAGGCCTCACAGGTCTCAGCCGCCCCTAGGACCTGAACGGGAGAAAGACCAGGGCTAGCTCCCTCAAAGCCCTGATCACATGGAACCCATTTTTCTTTAAGATTAAAAGCAGAGTCCCTTTGGATTTAAATGAATCTTGCTAAAAGTTATCTATAGGAAGACAAAAAATAATTCTTTCTCACTTTTTCCTGCTCCCAACATATATAGAAGCAATTTAGCCCCTTTTAGTAATTAGTCCTTTTATATCTGAAGAATTAAAGACATGAATTAGATGATATAAAACCCATTACCCACTTATGAGAACACCACCAGTGTCATTTCCCCTTAATTGGGACCTTTTCCCTGTACTTTTAAATAACTTAAATAAAGGAACACGGCCTCTGAACTCTCCCAGCCATAAACATCCAATGAAGAAGAGCTACGGATGGGAGCTGAGGAGTGAGTCACATCAAACTAGTCCTATAGGACATTTTGCTGCATTATTTTTGGAGTCTCTTTTGCCACTAGAATCTGCCTTAAAGCAACTTTTCTAATTATTTGTGTGAAGTGAGAAAATTACCAACACTCCCAACACTAGCAGAACTATGATTAAACCCTAGTCTCCTTTTGCTTTGGCAATTTAAAAAAAAGAGAGGATATTTTGACTAGATATTTAGATTTAATTATTCATCGACTAGCATATAATAATATCATCACTTGAAGTCCACATGAAATCATGAATATTCTGGAATTTATCCTCACCCATTTTGCTCCAGAATATAGTACAGGAGAGGAGGTCAGTGCTTGATATAAAAGTATATTACATGCCAACTTTCTCTTTGTTTTCTTCCAAAATGTATAACCTTAGTAAAGCAAGTCAGGTAACCGTAGTGAGAGGAAATGTTTCCAGGCCAGCAAATGGGAACACATCTTCTACAGGCTCTATATATTTTATGAGTAGTGGGTTTTGGCAAGGACTAAGAAAGACTTTTTTAAAATTATAACCAGATCTAGGTGTTTACTACTTGTAATAGAATTTAAATGTTTAAATGCCGATGTCTGATTTGGACAATTAAGGGTCATAATAACCTTTTGTTTATCAAAAGTAGTTTGACTAAAAAAATATCATTCTCAACTGTAAAGTTGTTTCAAAGAAGGGATGAAAATGCAGGTGATAGGCAGTCTTGATTTTCAAAAAGTTGAAATTTCTTTTACCAAAAGGAGAGATACGAGAATCTCAGTGGTAGACACTTACCTGGATAAAATCTGGGAACCGTTTCTTACAAGTTGGGCAGGTGAAGTAGCCATCATTGATATGAATGGCCACATGATCTTTCAACAAATCAAGGCGGTCAAAGGATTCTGGGCAAAAAATGCAAGAGTAAGTCTTCTGGTCCGAATGGAGCTTCATGTGGCTCTCTAAGGACGCACTGCTGATGAAGCCCTTGTTACAGAGGTCACAGGTCAACGGGCAGTTCCCCTCCCGCCCGTGGAAGCGCACATGTTGGTCCAGCTTGTCCTTTTCACGGAAGGCCTTCCCACACTGCAAACATTTAAAAGGCCGGAAGGACTTCCGAATAAACAGATGCTGAAGAGCTGCATTCTGAAAGACACACACAAATACGATAGTTTAGTTAGGAAATTAAACGTGCAAGCGCTCACAAATTAGAGAAAGAGGATGACCTCTGCAATCACAGACTTTCCAAAGAAATTAAACTCTAGGACACAGCTGAAGGGAGGTTTCTCTGGTGAACATATTAAAAATAAGCCATCCCAAAGAAAGTCATGTTGAAAAGACAAACTTTTTCATGTTTCGTTTTATGTCTATGTATGTACGTTTTCTTTCGAAAGGATTCAAGTCACATTCAAAAAGTATTCCCAGTAGAGGATTTGCAGAATAAAACAAAGACCAGAGTGGAGTAACATCAAAACTGAAGGTCTGGAAGGAATGACTTGGGATGAGTCACACATGCATGAAGGAGGTTGGAGCAAGTCAGCAGACGTTATTTCTTGAAGTCCTTGAGAAAAAGAACTAAGCTTGATTAAACTGTTTAGCCAAAAAAAAGGTAATAAAAAGAAGTGAAGGGTAGTACTTCTCAGGGGCTGGGGCAATGGATATGTGGTTTCTTTGAGGGTGATGAAAGTGTTCTGAAATTAGATAGTGGTGATGGTTGCAGAACTTTGAGAATATTCTAAAACCACTATAAAATGGTGAATTTTATGGTATGTGAATTATATCTCAATTTAATAAAAATAACTGCAAACGAAGGACATGAATTTATGTGAATGCGTTTGTTCATGAGACAAGACGTATGAGCACACATCATACACGGAACGTGCGTTTAATCACGTCCTACTTAGGGAATGCAGACAACAAGGTCTCAGTGCAACTAGTTAGTTCCATTGGTTAGAATGCCATGCTAACAAGGTTAAGTTTATTGCTCTGTTCCCTGTCTAGACCAGTCAATTATGCTCTTTTTTATTTTCAGTCACAGACTGCACTTCTATTGCTGATTAACCGTCTTGTAAATTCATGCAATTGTTACAGGGAATTCAAGTGAGAGAATATCGATACTCAGTGCAAACTCATCACGACTACTGGAAACACAACTCATGCTCTACAGAGAGCAGACCGATACAACCATCTTTCAGGCAGAGAATACCAGAATCAATATTTTAGTTATGCTGTAATGAAGACTCATTCATAAGTTCCTCAAAACACCAGGGGGAAAGCTCTAGATAGCTATTAGGGGAGGAAATCCCTCAAAAAAATATATCTGTGAATGGGTACGTTTATGTAACTATAAGAGAAAAGGAACTGAAGGATTAATGGACATCTTAAGGCATTATTTGTGCAATGAAAAAAGTACAGTGAATAATGCTTAAACTCAATTTCAAATTACTTACAAGCAGCAACTTCTAAACTAAATTTAATGTGAAATAATCATCTGGGGGAAGCAAAATAGTTATTTTTGATTTAGTGAAAATTCTGAACATAGTTACTATGCGACAGGACACTTCCTTCTCAGGCTTCTCTCACAGGGCTGGAAGAGAGATTTCACCTGCTCAGTTATCGTGAGTAGGTATGTAGCAATTGTGTTGTTTTCCTAAGGTGACTGGGCTGCTTCAGGCTTGCATCATATTTTATTCTCCTTTGTATGTAGATTCCTTAAAAAACTGCTTAGCTCATAGGAAGTGTTCGATGAAAGTTTGAGAATTAATGAAATACATTACATATAAAAATCAAAAAGAATTCTTTCAAGATCTTCTCTATGGCCTCTGCAGAGATCTTTAAGAACAGAGACCTTCTTCAAATCAGCCACAGAGCTTAGCAGTTACCTAATCCTTCTACTCTATCTGGACAGATACTTATCTTACATAAAAGCTCTCACTATTTTGGCTACTTTCAATACTTGATGGAAATATTGCAGATAAACAAATGCTATCCTGAGGCTCAGAGGTTCAACAGTGAGAGTGCTTTTGGCATGTAAGAGTCATTTCCCTCGCCCAAGCACAGAAGTTTCCACGGGCAGACACGATGTACAACAATTGCTCGTGGTCCCGCTGGGGATTCCATTTCTCCTCGGGCGCCACATCTAGAACTCAGTTTTGTTTTGGTCCATTATGCTAATAAGCCTTCTGTCATTTCTGATTAGTATGAGTGTCCTCAGACTCTTGATTTAAACCGAGCAGCCACCTGGCTCCACTTTCTTAGTTCTATCAACAAACCTTGTTCTTATCATCTTTTTAATTTCCATGGAGCCCTGAATATCGTCTAAGTACTCAAGAACGAGATTGCGTTTCTCTGATCTAATGATCCTAATGCCATCCTCATGTTACAAGGCAGTGAAAGTGCTGCAACTGTTCCCACCCACTGACCCACTTACAGGATTTCTACTGCTAAGGTATCTTCTGCAGTTCAGAGCTACAACTGGTACACATTTCTGGAAGAAATCATGAAAAATGGTGGATACAACAAAGATGGATCCATTTTGGATCTTCTGATCCCTGAGGTGCAGCCAGCAACCACACCATACTGCACGGAACCTAAGCTACTCTGCAGTGCCAAAATGGCATTGTTGCTAAAATCTGTGATGAGGGATTCAACTCACATTGAAATGAATTCTGAAACAAAAGATTCTTTGCAGACAAAGACCATAAAAAGTTTCTAAAGTTTGATATTAATAGGTAAAAGAACCTAAATTATTGATCAATTTTCATATTATTTTGATCCTGACCCTAAAAGGAAATCAACCATGTTCAGTTTTGGCTTTTTTTGTTTTTTGTAAACAACTTTTCTCTGGCCTGTTTTCTGCCCAGCTTTCAAAGCCTTTGGTGGGCTAATCCTGCCCAGTGTATCTCACTCTGCACTGTCCTTCAGCTGGCAGCCTATGCTGGGGTCAAGCCAGTACAAACTCTGTCCCAAGACCACGCCAAGCACGTTCCTGTGTCTCACCCTTTGATTTTCTAGCTGCCTTCCTCTGAAACGGTCTACCTTTCTCCTGTCTCTCTTTCAAGAATCAGTTCAAGTCTCACCTCCTCTATGAATTATTCCCTGACTCCATCTTTTTTTCGCCTTTTGCTCTTCCCAGGTCCTATAGCAATTATAGGCTATACTTTTAAATTTAGCACTTAACGATAAGCCAGCTTACATCAGCAGTGCCTCCCTAGTTACACTGTAAGCTCCCATTAGACACAACTCAAGTGAAAATTCTACTGTGTACATAGCACGGTGCTGAAGGTATAGTTGGAACTCAGTGCTATTCCATAAGTCACTCAAACTGTTCTAGAGCTGGAAGGGACCTTGGAGAGCACTTAGTCCTGCCCTTCATTTTGTGTATGAGCAATCTGCAGCCCACAGTTTACTCACTGATCTATTGGAAAATAAATTACCATTATTCATTAACTAATTTGCATTTACAGTGGCAACCAAATTGTAGTGTCCACCAGGATTTAGTAAGTACAGGTTGCAAAGAACAGCAGGTCAGGCAAACACTGAAATAACATTCTGTTATGTGAAACACAGGAAACAAACCTACCTGCAGCTCCAGCTGAGCAGGCAGCGTTAGAGGAGAGAAAAATAGTTACATTACCAATTGGATTGGAAGACTTGCCTTCAGTTGGTCATTACCAATCTGGATAGAAAAAGATGAAAAAATACATAGCCCTACTTTTTAGAATGTGTGAGAGGAAAAAAGAAAAACAGCTCAACTAAGACTGACCTCCAAAAGCCACACGCACATGGCTTTTGCTTTGACACCTGGAACTCTGTACCAAAACCAGTAACTGAACTCACTCGAGAATACAAGTACAATTACAGCGAGATGATGCTCGTGCATCCACAACTTCACGACACATGTGGGCTCTAGTTTTTCCCTTCAAAAAAATTAAATCTAAGCCTCTCCCTGGACTTAGTGAAAAATCAGAATGGCCAACGCAGAAGAGACAGTAACTGGGCAAGAAAGTGAAATGCAGACTGGGAAATAATGTAGAATGATGGATGGAAAGGTATTAATTTATAGCTTTTTGCCTTTCTGGTCTATATCTACGTATGTTTACATATCCTTTTGAAATAATATACATGGAGCCAAAAGTTTTATATGTTTCCATAAAGGACCCTCCTAAAGGCTATTTAGCCCCGAGTACTTAGAGCCCTTCAGTGCTATCATACAGCTAGGAATGTTTACATGTATTTTTACATGAAGGCATGGACTAAACTATTTTTCAAGGTCCCTTCTAGCCTATAAGCATATAAGACTTAGACCAAAAGAAACATAAGCTAAAATGGTCATCCACCTAGAAATTGTAAAGCCTGGGAAGTTATATGAAAAACGTCTTTCATCTACACATAAAGTACTAATAAAAGTCTTGATATGCCCTGCTGCCACAAACATGGGTTTAAGTAATTATTTTCTAGACGGAAATTGTCAGCACAGGCACTTAGCCCATACAACCATATTGTTCTCCACATGCATGTCCCGCAGCTCTGAACTCAGACTCAAAGGCTCTCTGTAAAATAAGCGAAAACCACATCTGACCTGGGAGCCATGGAGGTCAGGCAGCCAGGTGGCCGACAGACAAGACGCAGGCCATGCAGGGAGCCACTGGCCTACTCCTGAATCTAGAGCTTAACTTCCAGCTGTCCCCAGATGGGTGGGTTGTACCTGCCACCTCAACTTGGACACAGGTCCCTTTGCGTTGATAAGTAATGACGTTTGCCAGTCTCCCCTTGGAAATTGTAGATAACCAATTCAGTTACCCAAAATTAACCTGAGAACTACGATTAGGCACAGATTAGCCTGCCTTAAATGTAAATAATTATTATAATTAAATGTACTTATTTCTTCATTTCCAATCTGTGAGTTTAGGGATCCAGAGAGCTATACTATTTTATTTCATTTCATTTTATTTTATTTTTGCTGAGGAAGATTAGCCCTGAGCTAACATCTGTGCCAATCTTCCTCCACTTTATATGTGGATCACCACCATAGCATGGCTGACGAGTGCTGTAGGTCCACACCCAGGATCTGAAACCACAAACCCAGGCCACCAAAGCAGAGCACTCCAAACTTAACCACTATGCCACAGGGCCGGCCCCTATCCTATTTTGAATATACTAGTCCAGGAGCTGCCACAAGCCAGCCTTCTGTGTCATTACTAACTTGATCGAATCTAGGACCAGCCATTCCAGCCTGCCATAGGACACAAAAACACTGAGAAATAGTTAATACTCTCTTCCGCATTAAAGGGACTGAGTATGTGATAAGCTAGATGCAGGATTTCAAAGTGGGTGGTGAGTAGGTTGGAAACATAGCACCTAAAAAGCTGGCTGACTAGAGAAGGGTCAGCACCTATGAGGGAGGAGCTCTGCGTCCCACTTACTCGGATGCGTTTGGCTCTGCGCATGTCATCGGCCGTCAGAGTGCTCTGGGTGGGCAGCACACTCTCCTCGTGCTGCGGCTGCAGATGGAGGCTGTGAGTTTCTGGCTCGTGCTCCAGAGAAGACTGGGTTTCCTGTGGCAGCTGTGGGATTGGGAGAGTGGTCTGCTCTGGCTGATCCAGCCCATTCAGAGCAGCTGGTTCAGCCTCGTCAAACTGCTCCTTGGTGGAAAAATGGAGCAACTCCTGAAATTGCAACAATCAGGCATTATTTCCTCACCTACTAGAGAGAGACGAGTGCTAGAAAGTCTGCCAGCTAAGGTTTAGAATTGCTGCTTATTTTTTAAATGACTAGAGTCAAGCTCAGAAAAACTATTCTCCTTCTTGGAAGGTTAATTAGGTGACGATGCACAGAATGTAAAAACAAGAGATATTCCAGATCACTTCATAAGGAAAAGACGGTGACAGGACTCTCCTGGACTACTGTAATCATTTTAATTATTTTAACTAATTAAACAGAGTCCCCAGTAATATCTCTGGACAATTTCAAACCATTAGGGCAGCAAAGTTGGGTTTTTGTTCTAAGTAACATTTGAAAACACATTCTTTTTGCCTTTCTCTAGTCATAGTTTAATTAACAGACAGCAAGGCACAGACATGACAGGACTGTCCACCTCTGAAAGGTCCTCGTATTTACATCCAGTAACGGTTCTGTTAAGCCGTCTAAGCGAGCGTCACAGAAGTCCCTGTTCCCCGTCCTCCCAGTACCTGTGTCCCGTCATCACACTTCTCCCCGTTTTCGCTGGTTATTTCCAAGCGGATAAATTTTGGAGGACGCCCTGGCCGTCGACCTGGGCCAAATCGCCTCTTGCCTCGTCCCCTTCCTCTGCCTCTTGTTCTGGGGACAAGAGATTGGATTATAAATAGTCATGGTTACATAATACTCCTTAACAAGTATTTC
Organism: Equus przewalskii; assembly: GCF_037783145.1. NCBI lineage: Eukaryota > Metazoa > Chordata > Mammalia > Perissodactyla > Equidae > Equus > Equus przewalskii. The sequence continues at coordinate 39,071,656 of NC_091836.1, forward strand.
CCAAAACAATCCCGACTAACCCCAGGTCTTGATTTCCTCTCACTTTATTACTTTTCCCTGATTCTTTCCTCTAGTGGAAACTATTGTTTCGCTAATACACACTTCCTAAATTTCTCATCTTTGCCCTGTACATAGCTCAAAGAGATGTCTTAAATTATTCAGAAAAAAAGGAGCTATAAATATGCCAAACACTAACACCATTTTGCTACTGAAAATTCTGAAAGCATGAACACATCTTGGAAATGACGTGAGAAATGCAGACAGGACAGAACGCACTAAGCCTCGGAGTGTGTTTCTGGAGACCAGATTCCATTCTTCCCCTTTTTTCCCCTTGCCTCACCACTTACTCCTTCTAAGAACTCTGGCTGGATTTAAAAGAACTTTCTTGTTCTCCTATAAGCTTCTGGAAGGTCAGATCAAATTTCTAATTCAACTGTTCTATAACATGCCTGGTAAACACCAAATAAATTATCCCCTTTAATAGATTTTAACATACAAAAATTCCTTAATAAAAGGGATTCAGAAAGTATGTCATGAAAACCTCTTTTAGAAGATGTGTGTGGGAATGTGTATAAAATTAATCTTCCACTCATCTATTTAACACTTTAACAAAAATTATATATTTTTTCCAGAAACTTTCAAAAGATTCTTTATTATAGAAAATTCTGAACTTAGGCAAATGCAGAGAATAACATAATGAGCCTAATGTACTCATTACCCAACTTCAACATTTGTCAACTCATGGCCAATTTTATTCCATCTCTATCCCCACTACTTCACCCACACACAGACCCATTAGATTATTTTGAAGCAAATCCCAGATATCATTTCATCTGTAAATACTTCAGTATGAATCTCTAAAACATAAGGACTCACGTACGTGTATTTATATATACATCCTTCAACCTCCCTGGCATCTCCACCCCAATCCTTCCGTCACCTCTTTGCAGTCCGACATCCTCTTGATGTTTTCTCTCCCTTCTTCCACACATAAACTCCAAACTGATTCGTTGTACTCACTCCCTTGTGTATGCTCGTTTCCCATCCCCACTGCTGTTTCATCAATCTTGCTATGTTGTACGCTCTCAGCAAAACCCCGACCCTGTACACCAGTTCCCTGCCTGCTCTGTACTGGCGCTCTTGCAGAGAACTCTTGCAGTGTTCTCCTGCTGGAGACAACACACAGCCATGGCAGTGGTCTCACTTAAATTTCACAACCACAAACCTCAAGTGAGCTCTTCACGTTGCAGGCAATTATACTGGACTTCCCCTAGAACTTTTACTTTCCCACTTTCCTAAATGCCATTTCACACCATCTCCTCTCTCTTCAAACCCCATAAAAGTTGGCAACCCTGCATCTGTCGCATTGATACCACCCTATTCCAAACCACTCTCTTTCTTCACCTGAACTATTGAAATAGCTTCTAACTGACTCCCCGTCTTCACTCTCGATCAAATATAAGCTAAAGTGCTATTTTTCATTTTTATCCAGAGTGCCATTTAAAAATATAATTGACATCACAATACTCCCTGATCAGAACCCTCTACAGACTTCTTATCACACTTAAATAAAATCCAAATCTCTTACCATTACCCATAAAAGGCCCTACTGATCTGCCCCTGCCTAGAACTCTGTACAATTCCTATATGATTGTCCCTCATCTATCTTTTTTATATAATGGAATTAAACATGATTTAGTTTGATAAAGGAATCCTACTACTGAAAAATGTTTGAAAATCAGAGAGGCAGATTATTTCAAAGATGTATGTATCTCAAGAATTCCTATTTCAGAATCTCTAGTTAAGAGAGATTTAACTAAGGTGCTATGTTGGAAAAGGTGTAAATAGTAAATGAGGACCCAGGAGAAGACAGGAAATGACAGATTAGAGATTTCCCTCAGCAGCCTACCTGGTTACCTACCTGTCTACACACACACACAGACATGCATACACACAGAAACACTCATTAGTTTATAGACAATACAGAAATGATTCTGAACCTTTAAAAACTAAGTTTGTGAAAACGTCGCCCTCATTATACCTGCTAAACACATCCAGTTTCTCATCGTGGGAATTGAGATGCTGTTGCAACTGCTCTGAGCTTATAAATCGGCGGTTACATTCATAGCAGGGCCAATTCTTCTCTTGCTCTCGAAGAACTGCAGTCACAGGAGAGAAATCATAAAGGCTGATGATCAACAGACACCAACAAAACTCAAATGTCCAGCATCCCCACCATTCTCATCACCCAGTAGCCCAGAGTTCATAAACATGCAGTGCCTCCAATTTGCATTACTGTTTTGCTATAAAATCAAAGGCTGAAGTTTGACAGAGAGGTGCTTTTTAGCATCTTATTTTCAGTTATATTCATATAAGACATCAAGGGGAAAAACACCCTCATACCACCCTTCCCCACCCCCAATCCACACAGACACACACAGCCTCACCACACTGGAAAGACAGTGCTACGATGGAAATCTGTGTTCAGATAACCTAGTGATTCAGATCCAAGTTTCATAATCTGAGAATATATTTCATCACAAATAACTTTAAAATCACTGCCCAATATAATCACTTTAGCAAAATGTTCAGAAGTATCTACTAAAGCTGATTATATGCACACCCTATTACCCGGCAATTCCACTCCTACATGTGCATCCAACAGAAATACACACGTTTGCTAAAAGACATGTCTAAGAATGTTCACAGGGGCACTCTTCCTAACTGCCCAAAACTGCAAACCCTGCTGTATAACAAAGAACCTGGTTGGCTTTTGTCCCTGGTTCCTGGGAAATAACCTCTAAATCTTTGGAATGTCCCAAGTAATAGGAGTGTCTTTGTTATTCAGGGCGGTCTCTGATCATACCTAAGCTTATGCTAATGAGATGACTCAGGAGGAGGGCAGCCTGAGTCAGAAAGCCCAACCATCTGCTTACAGGACTGGGGCTTTGAGCCAGGTGATATGAGTCAGGGAGGGGAGCGGGAGCTGGAGAGTACGTTCAATCATGTGGCCAATGATTCAATCAATCGTGCCTATGTAATGATGCCTCAATAAAAATGCTAGACACTGAAGCTCAGCTGAGCTTCTTTGCTTGGTAATCATACTTCAGTGTGCCAGGGAGGTGACTAAGGACACGTGAGACCCTCCTAAACCTTGCCCTAAGTGTCTCTTCATTTGGCTGGTCCTGATGTGTGTCCTTTATAATAAAACTGTAATCATAAGCACTTTTCTGAGTTCTGTGAGTCATTCTAGTGAATGATCAAACCTAAGTGGGTAGTGGGAACTCCCTAAATTGTAGCTAGTTGGTCAGAAGTGCAGGTGGCACGGGAATCCACGAGCTTGTGACTGGTGAGAAGAGTCTTGTGGAAGAGTCTGCTCTTAACCTGTGAAATGTGACCTAACTCCAGGCAGTTTAGTGTCAGAATTGCATTGTACAACCCAAATTTCCATCCACAGTAAAATAGATAAATTAACTGTGGCACATTCATACAGTAGAATACCAAATAGCAATGAGAATGAACAAATTGCAATTACACACAACAATATGGATGAATCTCACAAACGAAATGTTGAGCAAGAGATGCCCAGACACCAAAAGTATACATATCATATAATTCTATTTATATAAAGTTCAGTAACAAGCATATTGTATCTGTCATATTGGATGTCAAGAGATTAGTTACACTTGGGAGTGAGGAGGAGATGGAAGAAGCCACAAGGGGACATCTGGGGCACTGGTCATGTTCTGTTCCTTGATCTGGGTGCAGGTTACACAGGTATGTTCACTTTGTGAAAATTCATTGAGCTATATAAACTTATAATTTGTGCATTTTTCTGTATGTAGATTATACTTCAGGAACATTTACATTAAAAACAAAGTCAGTACCTGCCTTGCAATGTCCTCAAAGGTGATTAAAACTAGATAGGGATCATCCTCTGATCTAGGTTCTAATTTAGGATTTGGAGGTTTTCATTATATTAAATACTATTTTCCAGCACCCATGAAAGACATGTAAATATGTCATCGTCATTTGATCCTAGAATTAGAGATGTAGCTCTAAAAGAACCTACTGGAATATGTTCTTAAATATATTGAGATGAAAAAGTTAGAGGTTGCATAAAGATGTTCTATATACAATGTAGAATTCATATAGAAAATATTAAAAAGTCCAACCACCTTTCCTCTCTTCCTCAGAAATGTCGTGAATTTTCTGGTTCACAAACTCAGCATAGGACGCAGCATACCACACCTACAAGAAGCAGGCACATCGTCAAGAACCAAGGGACGCCACCAGGTGTCCTTTCCATGCTTAAATTCTTTCTCCTGCTTACGTAAAGCAATTCAGGCTTTGCCATGACCCACACCCACAAAAAACAGACAACAAAAAAATCCCACTGTGAGCCAACGGACCCTTTCACACCAGTCTGCAGGTGGTCAGTCAGGAAGTCCACTTGCCAAGACACACTGCGTGTTTTCTTTTTCCTTGTTAAAAAATTGTTTTCGTTATTAGAACAACTTCACAAGAGATAATATCAATAGTCTCTTATCTAAATAAAACATATCCCCTTTTGATTCTTTATCTGTATTTAAACACAGGTTTTTACACAGCTGTAACCATAGTGGCTTCCACCCCAAGATGACACCACACAGCTCTTACTAGGGTCATCAGTGACTGTTTCAAATGCTCCCACGCCCTCCTGAGTCTCCTCCTCCCCCCCACCCCACAGGCTGCTCAGTCTCCCTGTCTGGCTCTTCTTTCTCTCCTCAACTTCTCAATATTAGTGTTTCTCAAAGCTTAGTACAAGTTCGGGGCCTTCTTATTTTTTCCTAAGGTGATCATATCCATTTCCAGCTAACTCTGTGCTAATGACTCCCAAATTAATATCTCCATCCCAGACTTTCCCTCTCTCCTCCCGCTATGCACATCCTACTGCCTACCTGACATTTTTGGATCAGCTCAAACTTAGCATGTCCAGAACTGAATTCTAGATACTTCCCTACTCACACTCCCACCACTGCCTATTTCCCCATCGCCATAAATACCCTACATTCCAGCCAACTGCTCAGACCTGACACCTAAAAGGTGTCTTTGATTTCGCAGTTTTCTTCTGTAATCCTTTAGCAAGAACTATTGATTGCCCAGATGTTCTCCACCTCCCCTCCTCCCACCTACTTGCACGCCCAGATGAGCTCTTGTCTGGGCTTCAACCTGGCCTTCTAATGAGTCTCCTCTTTTCTATCTTGCTCTCTCCAATCCATTCTCCACACGGGAGCCACAGTGGTCTTCTTAAAACACAATCAGATTTCATCATTCCCATGCTTAAAAGCCAGTACAACTTCTTGTTTCAAAATAAACCTGAAATGCTCAATGCTCCAAAGGGATCCAGGGTCTAGTCCCAGCTCCTACCACTCTGCCTTACCTGCCCTTCTGCAAGAGGGCCTGCTTTTAGTTCCTCAAACATACCCAGAGTTCTTTCCCGCCCTGACCTCTGCTCTGGCTGTTTCACCACCAGGACTGTTGAGCTCTTCCCCTTCCCCTTCCCAACCCTTCTACACTGCAGGCCCCTCTCATTCACAGTTAGCCTAAATATCGTCTCTTCAGCAAGCCTTCCCTATGTATCATAGCTACACTGGTCCCTTTCCTGCTTTTTGCTCTTTTGCATCCTGTTTCCTTCACGGCCCTTACCACTACTTGGTATTATTTGCTTATTTACATCTTCCTGCCCACCTCCCCTCTAGAATACAAGTTCCCTGAACACAGGGCACCAGTCTGTCTCTATTCTAGTGTCTGAAACATAGTAGGAGTTCAAAATATTAGTCACTAAATGAATCAATCATGTATAATTCTTATGGAATGTTATTTTAATTCTGGAAATATTATATTGAGAGACTTCATTTTTAACTGTGGAATAATATGCCACAGAGCCTGTATTCTATAATTTACTTAACCATGACTCTATGGTTGGATTTTTAGGTGGTTTATCATTTTGCTGTTATAAATTCTACCCTATTCTATCAATTCCAAGATGTATATTTTTCATATTTTAACATGCAGAAATCAGAATGTGTCTCAGAATCCAGGGCATCCTACGATGGCTGCCGTGATGTCGCTGTCACTGCCTGCTCATTACTCCTGCACAAGCCTGGCCAAGCTCCTTGTACTGTTCTCATCTCATTCAGTTACATGCCCCACTGGAACTCCAAGAGTTATTAACACTTGCCAAGCAATGCAAATGAAGGCAAAAAAAACTGTCATCTCCCTCAGAATAAATAAAAGAAATTTCAAAGCAATGCAAGGTTGGCATGATCATCCTGCTGGGCCTCTCATTAAGGTATCAGACAGCAAATTGTCAGAGACTCCTAATGACCTGATCAAAAACCACTTCACTTCCAAGGACATGTGTTTCAGTTGAAGAAAAAGACACACATGGGTTCAATCAATGGGAAAGCATAACATCAAAACGTGCAGAAAGGCTATCACTGGCTCAGAAAAATATCCCAGAGGTCATAGTGGAGCACTTATATTAAAAATCCTGTATCATCATCAGCACCTTGATGGCACAGAAGATGACAGATATAGAAAAGCACAAACATTCATGATGAAGTTAAACAGTGATTCAGTTTTACTGAAACAAAGTCAGACTGCACACAAAGCAGTTTATACCTTACCCAATTTATTTTGCCTACATGTGCCTTTTTAAACATGCGTAAGCGTGATGGGTTTTCAAAATTACGTCTAAATAAGTGTCAAATAGCTCCTGCAATAAATGTAAAATAACTATTTGTTAATAAAAATAAGCACTGTAATAAACCTTGACTGGCAGCATACTTTTTCTTAATGGTGTGTAAAACAGTAATGGTGCATCTCAGAGTCAATGGTGTCTGAGAGTCAGTAAAACCCTGCATTACAAAATTCTAATGTATCCAGCTCTATCTTTGTTTATAATTATTTTCTCAGACTAATTTTCAAAGTTTAGCTTTACTCGGCCAAGAACATTTTTGCCATCTACTGCCAGAAATATTCTAGAAAATATTGTAATTCTGTAACAAATGTCCCTACTTTTTAAACCCTCACATTCATTGTACTATACACATACTTTTTGCTAATTTAAATTGACAAAAATAGCAACTCATAGTTGTCTTGGGTTTTTAAATTATCAACATGAAAAAAATTTTTAACGTTTCTTTACTATTTGATTCGTCCTCTAAATAAGGTCTATTCCCAGTATTTGTTCATTTGTCCATCTGGATGTAGTGAGGTAAGAAGTGCACGACTTTCTCTCAGCGTTTATACTTAAACCTCGAACGTGTATTACAAATATTCCCCTGATTCTGTTGCTTCTTCTTTATCTACTGTTTTGGTTGTTCATTATATTGAACTATTGTATTCTTATTTAATTTTTTCTGTCTGTCTTTATCTCCACAGTTCTATCTACTGCTTATTTAAAAGAGAAAATCATCTCTTCTCCACAGTTAAGAAATATTCACTTCAGTTTTTTCTTATCAAGAATTAATTGGGATAGATGGTGTGAAATATGAATCTCCTTTTACGTATTTTCTTCAGGGTTCGTGGACTGTCTAATTGATGGTTTCAAAGACACAGGTTTAGTACAGCTTTTGAACCAAGTCCAGGTCTTTGTTCTCCCCTGAGAGAGGAATCTATTTCTCACTTTTACCACACTGAGGCACTCTGCAATTCAGCGCTCATGTACTGATACAATCATTTCTCACCTATTTTTCATTTATATCAGGAAGCCATAGAGTATTTTGATCCCCTCTTTTGGCCATGTTCCTAACATAGCTTTAAAAGAAAAAAAGGAATTTTCCCTGAGGATCACAGCAGAATTTTCATTATGTCATCAAGAGTTATTATTAGTTACATAATAATATTATATTACCTATTAACATAATATTAAATATTATCTATTAATATTTAGACAAATTCCTACAGAGAGTTATCCCAGAAAAATACATTCTGACATCAGAAGTCACTGCCTAGAATTCTTTGGGAAAAATGAAGTATTCAGATAAAGAATTCTGAACTCCATTTTACAAGATCTCCTGTTTCCCAACTAATTCTTCTTTGGAGTGTGTGAATGATGTTATGTGACCCCATCTTTAATCACTCCATCACAAATATCAGTCTATCACCCAAAACAACTACTTCCTTACCCCTGAGCCTAATGCCTTCGTGCAGCTGTTTGATAGACTCCAAAGTCATACACTTTTCATTCCGTTTTATTTATGGGATTACTATAGGTGTACAGCACATAGCTCACTAAGTAAGTGAATTACAAGGAAAGGACCATTTTTGTAAGAATCTTACTTCAGGAAAAAAAAAAGTAGGAAAAGCATTAAATGATTGCTAATCCCAGCGAAGGCACCACTGACCCAGCACTGTACCTTGAGCTCCTGCTTGGGTTCCACGTTCTTTATGGTTGTGTAATACACATGGTGGCCGTATTGGTAAGCCACCAGGTTCTGCTCCAGGTGATTCTGGGCCGGACGCACAAACATCATCCAGTTACAAAGGGTCTCATCAGACAACTCAAACCAGAGGTCTTCATGCAGATCCCTGTCCTTCCTGTCCCCTTTATCAAGAGAAACCTGCAACCAAAGAGAAAGTAAAAAGCCACATCAAAAACAAACAAAACCTTCAACATAACATGAATTAATTTCATAATATACAAAATACCACTCCTTAAATTAACCATATACGTATCCTGGTTCTTCTCTTTGTATCTAGAAAGACATTGGAATTGTGTCTTGCCAAATGTAAATGGGAAAGGATACTTTCTGAAGACTCACTTGTCAGAGAATTACCTGGAAAACCTAAAATAAGCAACCTAACTGCATAGCTTCAGTTGATGTTTCACCATTAACTAATACATCAAAAAATGCTAGAAATAAGCCAGAAAAAGGCAAGCAAAATACGCTCTAGTTCATTACAACTTGTTTCCGTTTGGGAGTCAACTGCATTCATTTATAATGTGTAGCCTGGCGATAGGTATTTCTCTTTACAAAGTAATATTCTTTCTTAGAGATCTTGAGCATTCACCGAACAAAACTTCCCCATGACAGCAGCTGAGTTCTCAAAAAACACGTTCCAAACCCATCCCTTCCCAACGCCCTTTCCTGGTCCTCCAGAGCGGCTCTCCAAGGAGCAGACAGCAGAGCAGGTGGAGAGAGGCAAAGTGTCAAATGTAGGGGTAGAGATCAGCAGAGAGATGCTTTAACACACAGTGAGCGCTTTAACCAAAGATTTGATGGGACAGACCTATTTCAAAAATTGAAAAGTGTTTTCCTGAAAATATTATTGGCTCCTAGCAGATTACATGAGTCTACATAATTCTCTTTGTATTCCAGTGAAAATTAGTTACCAAAAAATAAAGCATCAAATCCCCTATTGTGAGCTGAATGGTGTCCCCTCCAGATTCATACGCTGAAGCCCAAGCCCCCAGCGGCTCTGAATGTGACTATATGTCTGTTGCTTAAGCCCCTGGACTGCAGCAGTTGTTAGGGCAGCCCCAGCAACTACTGCAGCCCCTAAGACGGGTTCCGCTCAGAATTACTCATATAATTACTCAATTACTCACAGAAACCACAACCTCCGCTTTACTGGTGAAAGAGAGAAAGTTTCCATTTAAAACAATTTCAGCACAGAAAGACAAATACAGGGGCCAGCCCCGTGGCCCAGTGGTTAAGTTCGCACGCTCCACTTCAGCTGCCCAGGGTTTCACCGGTTCGGATCCTGGGCACCAACATGGCACCGGTCATCAAGCCACACTGAGGCAGCGTCCCACATGCCACAACTAGAAGGAGACACAACTAAAAATATACAACTATGTACTGGGGGGCTTTGGGGAGAAAAAGGAAAAATAAAATCTTTAAAAAAAAAAAGACAAATACCAGCAAACAACTGCTCTGAAACTGAATTAGGACTCAGTAAGAAAATGTGCGCCCCTTTAAAAATTATTAAGAACAAGAGTGAATCAGGAGAAAGCGTAAATTACCTTTAAGTGAATATAGCAGTCTTTCAGCTCGGACTCCCTGACGAGGGGGCCCTCCACAGGGCCAAACTGGGTGCGCTTGGGGATGCGCCTTTTGGAGAACACCCCGCCAAGGAACCTGTCGATGTACAGGACCAGCGGGAGGCTGGCCCTCGCCCTCGTGAGCACCGGCCGGTTGGGGATCGGATGCAGGGGGCCATGCTTCGGGCACACCGAAGAATGTGCATTATTACACTCCTCACACCCTGCAAAAGAAAGGAAACCTTGAAGTCAAATTCCTCAACATAACTTGATCTCAGGTAAAAAGGTCTAACCAGAGAGAATCCCCAATCTAAGTTTTCAAGTCAAAATTCAATGCACTCCTACAATTACACTACCTGTTCAATTGTAATATACTAGCTTTCATAGACCAAAAAAATCCTGTACTTTCCCTCTAAAATCAAGCAGAATTAGTTTATGCCTACCAAAAATAATATACAGGCTGTGACTTATTTCTCTATTGATATTAATTTGAAAAGTGGCCACTAAATTTACAAATCAATTATAACATGTCTGAAAAGAAAAAAGAAGAGCTTATCAGGCTAAATGTTGCAAAATCTGATGAGACAAAATAGATTAATTTTATAGTATGTAAATCATATCTCAATAAAGCTATTTAAAAAAGGCTGACAGCACTATTTAATCAGTTTCCTCAAAGGGAGTTACATAAGCCTCATTATTGTCTGGGTATATGTAATTCAAACAGAAAAAGTGCTGTACTGGTTGAGATTTCAATGCACATTGTGTGAAGATAATACTAAAATGAATGAATTTAGCATCCCACCCTTCATTTACTTGGATGACACAATTAGCCTAGCCCTGACAGGACATATATTTTCAGTTGATCATGAGGAGTGACCAGTTTGCAGTAACCATCCAATTCATCCCTCTTTCCCAGCAGGACTCATCTGTAGGCTACCTGACAGAATTAGATGCATATAGCCACAGAACAGAGAAAGCGACTGGACCACACAGAGATCATACTCACGATCCTTGACAAATTTAATTAACCAGTCATATTTTACCCAACTCTGGCTGTGTGACGACCTGGCTTAGGAAATAGGTATTTTCAATGTCTACAATTCTCCAATAATGGGGCACTACTTTGTAATCATATTTATAAGATAAAGTGATTTCATGTGTATCTGACTAAGGAGTTGCCTTGAAAACTTATGAATTCAAGGAAAAACAAGATGAGGAAGTTCTCTGTTGAATACAGAGCTAAACACTGGCCCCATGCAAATAGGCTTTACCACCACCACCCAGAAGGTCCCAGGAGAAACATGGTGAGACCACAAAGCTCTGAATAGCCTCGGCATCTCAGATAAATGAGCTAAGAACTTTGCTATAGAAACATGAAAATCGATGGAAAGATGCAATGATTTGGTGGGTGGAAGCAGGACCCCACCCCCACCCCCAAGCAGGCAGTACAGAGAGGCAGTCAGCGCTGTGGTTAACCATGGACACCCTGGAGCCAGACCCTGAGTCTGAATCCTGACTCTTGCAACAACTAAGCGTGACCTTGGGAAAGCTACCTACCTCATGAGACTGTGGAGAGCGCTAAACACATTAGAAAACGTAACGCACTAGTGCCAGGAATATAGTAGGCATGTTTGAAAGGGTGTTAGGAAGAAAGGTAAAGCAGCAGAGCAAAACCGCTAAAGCTGACATGGCTGACCACTCTAGGACTGGGCAAACCTACCACGGTGGTTTGGCAGCTCGAGCTCTGGTATCAGAGAAACTCGGCCTCGACGGCTGATCCACCACTCACCCCTAGAGACACCGAGCAGGCTGCCTAGCGAAATTCTTCTGAGCTTCAGTTCTTTCATCAGTAAAATCAGTACTAACGGCAGCGGCAGCGCCTCCCTGACAGGCTGCTGCGAGGACGGAGTGAGACGATGCGTGCGGAGCAGGGAGCATAGTGTCTGCACGCAGGAAGCCCTCAGTAAACGTTACCTACATTCCCACACTCACACACTTACACACTCACAAGAAACAGCTCCAACTTACACAAGTCGTGCGGGTCAAAAGGCCGGGGTGGATCTGGTTCCCAATCATCCAGGTCCGTGTCTTCACCATCTTCTTCCTCATCTTCCTCAGTATCCTCATCCTCATCCTCATCCTCTTCCTCTTTGGCCTCCAGTCTGCCCATAGGGTTCTGCAGAGTTGCCAAAGGGTCTGACCCATCCACACTCTCGATTGAAGGTAACCCCTGGTTATGCACCGGTAACGAGGCCTGGACAAAGTTTAACCAGAAAGTCGGCACACACACCCCTTTAGTTAGCTGGCACATGTGCACGCACACAAAAGGCAAGGTTTGGATGGCATTCTTCACACTAGCTCCTTTCAGGGCCCTGGAGAAATGATTTCCTCTATGAGCTGTAATGAGGAGTCTGTCTTCACTTTTGCTCTTTCTGCCCCTTTCTTACCTAGGTGAGCAGACAAGAAAGGCTGGGTGCTCCCTCCTTAGCGCCGGCAAGAGTTCAAAGCGCACAAGCCCCTGACCGTGTGCTCAGGAACCCTCACGGACCCCATCCCTTAACCTCCATGAAACCCCGACAGTCTCCATTCCTTGCTCTCTCCAACCACTTCAAACCTGCGTCAGAGGCCTGCCCTGTCTCCCCAGAGGCTTCAAACAGGCGAGTAATAAGCCTCTTCACACCCTCCTGGTGCATGTGTGGCATCATCAGTCTCAATGTCTGAACTCAGCCTTGGGCGGGGGTCCCTCCTGCCCTTCCAGGGTGGCCACAACATAGGGTCGGTAACAATCCGACCTACCTTCAACCACCACACTTTTAAACTAAACACGCTGCGGTGCAACACGCAGTTGGTAAAATTCCACGATCAACAGCTCTCTTTTTACATGCTTCAGAGAGGCTGAGATTTTTAAGGAAGAATGAAAGAGATGCCTATTTGTTTCATTATGCTGAAGTTAGTGTCTTGCAAGTAAGACAAAGCTTGGGTCACATATTGGGTTAATGCTACCTTACCAAATATGGTGGCAGAAAATAAATAGTACCTTAAAAAGTTCTCTCATCTCCTAAATCAGTGTCATGGGGTTACATGATACTCCAGACTCCTTTTACCCAATCTTACTTCTCCTGCCCAGTTTAGCACCATAAGACACACTCAAGCCACATTCCCTTCCTCCCCTTCCTGTTCAATACATAAAGCAAGGTTTTTTAAAGGCCTACTCCTTTTCTTTGTCTTCACCTATGTTGTTATCCTCACCCAGAAAGCTGTTCCCTCGCCAATCTCCCAAACCGTATCATGTTCCCGTCTCTCCATGCTCCATCTCTGACTGCTCGAGCCTCCCTGACTCTCCCCTGCTCCGATCTCCTCCAGCAATGGAAACAGAGAATCAGTCTACAACATCATTCAGCCTCTGCACCAACATTTCATCACCACACAGGACAGCTGGAGTCAGTTCCCAACAGCTCGGTGGTGGTTTTCTGTGAAGTAAAGATCTCCCCATACGTAATTCCATGCATTGGTCAGGACCTACGAGCTTCCTCTCCAGTGACATGAAATAAGTCTAACCCTCCCACCACATGAAGACAGTGCTTCAAATATTTCAAACCAAGCACCCCTAATTCGTTCCATCATCTTCCACATGGCCAACCTTCCAGACCCCTCAAGCATCCTGTTGTCTTCATTTATTCCTCAGTGGATCCCACATTTTTTATGAATCTAGCTTCAGATTGCACTAGCATTTACAACAACCGCTGTTCTACTGCTGACCCACTTTGAATTTGCAAATAACTAAAATCTCTGGTTCTTTCTCCCCTCATAGAGCACTATCAAACCATTTTTCCCCTCTTCAGGACTTAAATAGCTGATTTTACTTAAATGGGAGATTTTGCATTTATCTCCAGTAACTATCATTTTATTACTTTCTTTGTTCTTCCAGTCTGCCAAGATCTTCTAGAATCTTGATTCTGACATCTCACCCATTGCTGTCCCTCACAGCTCTGTCCGCTGACAAACACTATCCACTTTTCAGTGAGTACGCATTTTCACGTGAGTCCATCTTGCCTCTCCAACTGCATCTCAGGGAAACAGAGCACGGGCTTTGGAGTCAGACAGATTTAGAGTAAAATCCTGGCCCGACAACTTAGCAAGTTAATAAACTCCTCGGAACCTCAGTTTCCTTATCTGTAAAATGGGCATAGGAACACGTACCTCATAGGTTGTTGTCAGGATTAAATGAAATGATGTTTATGAGGCCAGTAATAGAGTGTCTGGCTCTTAGTAAGTGCTTAGTACTAATAATAATAGATTCCTATTATCACAAGTCCTTTAAGGACTGACATGACATCACATACTTCCTCTACAACGTTAAGAGACTGCTGAGCATGTGGTAGGTATTCAGTGAGGATTAGTCTGTGAAAATATTTGGCCCTTTGGGAAATGACATCAATCTCTTTAGGCATCTAAAGGAACTCTGCTGCTATTCACAGAAACATCCTTTTTCAGTTGAGCATCTAAGTCTAAGAATTTCTTAAACTCTCCAAAGAAACAGTATTGTGCGTGTTCACAGAGCCTGACTGCAACGGCAGTGTGAGATCACTGCCCAGCATTTGAAACACTCAGGCTCCAGAAGATCAAATCAGTTACCTCAAATAGCATATGCATGTTTTAACATGCATTCATTTAACCCGGGAGCCCAGACTTTTATGTGACATTCCATCTCTGTAGCTCAGGGCCTTGTAGAAGCTTTATTTGGGAGGACAAAATTCTGGGAGGTGCTCCTGCTTCAGCTTCAACAACAACAGAATAAAACGCCCACTGAGGTGAGGACTCAGCAAGGAGAAGAGCAGGGGGCTCCTGGGAACGAAACCACATTCGCCACCTGCCCTCTGCATCCTCCCCCATCCTGCAATGAAGCTACTTTGTTCCCACTTGCTCTCAGAGCGCAGTTTCGATAGCAGCCTTTACTCTAAGCTACTTAAATTTCATGCCCGCATTAGTAGGGATGTTATCACACAGTGAACAAACAAAAGCAAATATCCACCTCTACTCCTCATAAATTCTTTATCTCTTGGCAGAGCCAACCTAAAAGAATGAATTTGGCAATTAAGAGTTATTTCAGCGAACCTGCGATGTATGTTTTCCCAACAGATGCTGCTAGAAAGCCTGTGGTTAGGCAAGGTTACTGCTGGCTTCTCGCCACCGCTGAGGAACCTGACATTAAAATAGTACCCACAAGCTTCTCCTCCCTTGTGCTGACACTCTCCTAGAAGAATGCGGCAAAGACAAGACTTGAACACTTCAGCATTATCTTGAAGGGCTGATGCTAAAGCAGAGGCTGAACGTATTCCAGAATCAGGCAGATACTGTCGAAAAGGGATGAAAAGAAACTGTGATAATCGTTTCTAGGTAAGAACTGTATATTTCTGGATAGCAGAGACCTCAACACACAGTAGGCATGCATTACAAATTTGTTTAATTAACAATTCAAATTGAACTGACATTTACAGAGAGCTAGGCATATATTTAAATTCCTTTGAGGCCAGGTAATGTTACTATACAACTCCTACGGGGCCAGTGACGAAATTTGAAATTTGGATTCTGACACTGCCCAGCTTTGTCCACTATGTCACAATGGCCCCCGTGGAGTTAAGTCTATTCAAGGAGAGCAGAAGAGGAGCTAAACACCACACACTTCGAATGCCAGAGCAACAAGGCAACCACACCTGCTCCCGAGGCGAGGGCCAGGCAGCAAGGTGGAGAGCAATGCGTGCCAATTTTACTTAAAGGAAAAGAATAAGAAATGAAAATATTTTAATCCTGTGTACTTTGTCATACACAACAAGACACAGTAAGAGGAAAAAGAATTTGTTAAACCTACGGTACCCTTTCTCCTTCCCACTTAATATCACTCTCTAATTATTTCTGAAACTACGTAATGCATTTCAGGATACGATTTATCTGAGAAGTAAAATATGAAACTACATTGGACAGCAGCAAACACAACAGAATGCTCCAGGGTTCCTGCTGAGACCAATTACCAGTGCAGCACATTCCCTTCTCAGTGTGTGGGGAGCCACACATGCTCATCTTCAGAAACGAGGAGGAGACTGAGCTTCCAGGTCTGGAGAGCATCGGTGCCTTTCTTAAAGAGGAGGGAATAATATATGAAAAAAGCTTCAAATGGATTTTGCCATCACTGAAAACAATTGAAAATAGGAATCTTTTTGCTAAGAAAAAAACAATGCATCTATCATCTGTGTTAAATCCTCACTCCAATTTTCTTTCCAGAATTTATCCAGGTCACAGAGTAAACTGACAGTCACTGAGGTGTTACAGCCAGAAATAAAAATCGTGCTGGTTGAAAGGAAACTGCAATCAAGAAAGATGCTAGAAGCCAATAGTTATAATAATTGCCTTGTAATGCCAGGGTTCATAGAGCTATCTGAGAACAACTTTCCTTTTGTACAAAACATGAAACAAGCAGATTCTTTCTGGAGGCTGGAGAAGATGAAGGGCCATTCTGGGTGCAAATGGCAACAAAACTTCTAATTAAAGCTATGCCTTAATATTAAAACAATAAAATACCATTTTGCCTGTCAGATTGGCAAAATTTTAAAAGAATGCAAATACCCAACGTGGCAAGGGTGTGTGGAAATGGGCATTTTCATATATTATTGGTGGGAATGTAAATTTTTTCAGCAGCTGAAAAGCAATTGAAAAAGTCCTATCAAAATAACTTTCCATTTATAATGAGAAATTTCAAACATGTATCAAATAGAGAGAAGAATATAATAAACCTCACGTACCCATCACACAGGTTCAACAATTTATCGACTCATGGCTAACTGTATTTCAAGTCTTCTCCCACCCACTCTCCCCCTCACCAGATTATTTTGAAGCAAACCTCAGACACTATACATTTTCATCTGTAAATATTTCAGTAGATATCTCTAAAAGAAAAGGACTTTTGTATTTTATATGTTATCATGCCTAAAAAATTACTCATTCCTTAACATCATCAAATATCCAGTTAGTGTTAGGATTTCCCCAACTGTCACATAATTTTTTTTACGATTGGTTTGTTTAGATCAGGACCCAACAAGGTCCGCATACTGCATCTGACATGCGTGTCTGAAGTCTCCTTTAATCTGCAAACCCCCATTCCTCTTCTTTTTCTTTGCATTTATTTGTGAAGGAAGCTAGGCCATATGTCCTACAGAGTTTCCCAAAGTCTGGATTTTGCTGATTGCATCCTGTGTGTCTTTTAACTTGTTCCATTTTGTCCAGCATGCTTCCCATAAGTTGGCAGTGGAATCTAGAGACTCAATCAGGTTCAGGTTCAATTTGGGGGGGAGAAATACTTCATTACGTGATAAAATGCAATGGGAGGTACACAATACCGGGAGGCCTATAATGAATGGTTCTCTCTTTTTAGTGATATTAACAGCGTTCAGAGGGTTAAGTTGATCCATCCATTAGAAAGTGCCTCATCAGCTTTTTCCTGATGGTTTCAGACTACTGTTGATAATCATTGCCTAGATCCATATTTCATTAGTAGATGAAAAATGGTGATATTCTAAGCCAATCACCCGCTCTTTATTTATTAGTTGGAATGCTTCCATAAAGAAATTTCCCTCATCAAGTAATTGTTTACCTGCGTACATTCAAGGAGAAAGGCTGGACTCTTTCCCATCATTTGCCAGTTTTTTTAAAAATGTGGTGGTCCCCTAGCATCCTCAAATAGTGACCAATGAGTTATTTCTTTTAATATCAGTATCGACTTGTGGATTTTAAATATATTTAATGTATTTGAATCTATTAATGGCATTTTCCTTTTTTTATGGGTCAAATTGTCCTATTTTGGCCCCTTCAATTTAGATTATGAGTTCTCTCCCCAGGACCCCAGAAGTTTTAGTAGCTTCTTTGCATTCTGATAAGACACGACGTTTCAGGCACATCTTATACATTTCCTGCCCCAGAGCTAGAATCTGAGCTAGAATCTATTTCTCTAAGTAGCCCTGATTCCTTTTACTGGAAAATTCTATTTAGAGACCACATTGGCTCATTGCTACTGGATTGATTACTGTATCTAAACCTTTTCGGTGGCCACAACTAGAAAACATATTTTTTAAGAGAAAATATATTATGAGTTCATACTGATGTTCTAATTCAAAATTAGGGTTCTGAGTTTTTATTTAATTTATTTAGTTTTTATATGTGTATCTTTTTCCACTTCACAAAAAATCTTAGTTCTTAAATAACTTTAAATGTGAATATCTTTAGTCTCTATCATTTCTCTTTGGGGAATTTATTCTAAGGAAAGAATCTGATATGACATCTATGACAGTGTTCTTTATAGTAGCAACAACAACAAAAAAAGCAAATAATTTCCATATAAAATAACAATGGAGAATATAAATAATAGCACATCCCTATAATACAATACTATACAGTCAATAAAAATGATGATGTAGCTTTTCAGGATACTATGAAAAGAAACAAATATATATCATCAAGATGAAAGATGAAAGCTACTTTTTTTTCTGTTCTTTTTGACTGAGATATAATTGAAATATAACACCATATTAGTTTTAGGTGTACAGAATAATGATTCAATATTTGTAGAAAGTTACTTTAAAAGAAAAAAGAAATCAAATACTTTGGCTGAATATACAATGGACTATTGAATAAATACGCAAAACTCCAAACAAAATATTTATAAACCAAATCCAAATCCAGACATATATGAAAAGGATCAAGTAGAGTTTATTCCAGAATTCAAGCCTGGCTTAATTTTTAAATATCAATTAATATAATTCACCATATTAACAGAAAAAAGGAGAAAAATCTCAACAGATTCAGAAAAAGCATTTGATAAAAATCAAGATCCATGAATAATAATCAACATCAATTAATAATAAACACTCACTAAAGACTAGAAATAAAGAGAACTTTCTTAATCTGATAAAGGGTGTTCTTTTTATAAAAATTCTGCACTAAACATCATTCTTAATAGTGAAAGTTTTTGCTCTGAGAGCAGGAAGGAAAAAAGGAAACCTACTAGCACCCATTCTATTGGAAAATGTATTAGAGATCCCAGCCAGCAGACAAGGGGGAACAAAAGAAGAATTAAAAATAAAAGATAGAAGGATTGTGATGAAAGAAAACTGTCAGTATTCACAGACAACATGACTATCAAGAAAATAAAAAATAAGAGTTAGAAAATAAAAATTTTAAACATCAGACCATTTATAATACCATCAAAACACACCAAATATCCAGGAGGAAATCTACTGAGAGATGTGTGAGACCTCTACCCAGAGGACAACCTTCAACTTTGATTTTAAATCAGGAATACGTCATGTTCACAGACTGGAAGACTGGAGATTATAAAGATGTCAGCTCTTCACAGACTGATCCGGAGATGCAATGAAAATCCGGCAGGACTTTGGTGGAAACTTCCAGGTTGATCCTAAAACATACATGGAAAAGCAAAGGGCCCAGAAACTCTTGCAGACTAACCAAGTGGCAGAAGGATCACGCTCCTGGATATATTTGGTATATTCATAAAACTGAATACTACCTAGCAAGCAAAATAGAAGGAAAAAAACCCAAAGCTACACGTAACAACATGAAGAAATCTCCCAAGCAGAACATTGAACAAAAGACACTAGACAAAAAGGAAACCCTACTAAGTAACTCCATTTACATAAAGTTCAAAACCAGGGAAAACTAATCTATGGTGTTAGCAGGCAGGAGAGTAGTTATCTTTGAGGAAAAGGGAAGGAGAAGTGATTAAGAGGGAGCATGAGGATGGTTTTTAGGATCTGGCAATGTTCTGTTGTTTAATCTGAGTATTGGTTATAGGGTATGTTCACTTCATGATATATCATTGCACTATAAGCTTACAAATCGCTTTTCTATATGTATGTAATAATATAATTAAAAAGTAAAAAAAAAAAACCCACGCAGTAAGGAAATATGGTGGACATAAAGGAAATTACTCAAATAACTTGGAAAAGAACAGATATAAAAATGATTATAGAGAACATGTTAGATATGGAATGCAAAGAAGAGTCAATATAGTCAGACGAATGTTTCTGAAAAGTGAACAGATCAAATGAAACTGAAAACGTTTTCAAAGGCCTAACAGATGAAAATGTTCCCGAAATAAAGTCTTAACCTATACATCAAAAAGACACACCCAATGGGGCCAGCCAAGTGGCGCATTGGTTAAGTTTGCACTTCTGCTTCCGTGGCCCAGGGTTCGCCAGCTTGGATCCCAGGTGCAGACCTACACACCACTTATCAAGCCGTGCTGTGGCAGCCATCTCATACATAAAATAGAGGAAGATGGGCATGGATGCTAGCTCAGGGCCAATCTTCCTCAGCAAAAAGAGGAGGGTTGGCGGCAGATGTTAGCTCAGGGCTAATCTTTAAAAAAAAATAGACAAGGAATGAGAAAAATAATCAAAATAGACTCAAGATTTCTACAAATTTAAACGCCAGTAAACAATGAAGCAAAATTCTCCATAAGTGTGGTTACTAACAGAACATAAATCTATTAGTTACAATAATAATGCAACTAACACGAACAGTGGAGAGAAGGTGGGAGGAAGTGTCAGTGTGCTGACGTCCGTGTCACCACGGCTGGAGCCAAAGACAGACGGACTGAAGCTCGAGTACAGTTTAGGAAAACCTGATGGCACCAACCTCTTTCAGTTTCACCTGTTTCTTTTTCATCTGCTAAACTCAAGTAAATTTAAGTTTAAAGTATTTAGATTAATAACAGCATTTAGGGCACAATGCCATTTTCCCCTGTTTGTTTATCTTTGTCTGTATGTGTGGAAGAAGTCTGGAATAACAGTTACCAACTGTTAAATTAATGAGGATGTTTCTGGGCAGAATTGCTTGCTTGGGTTTTTTTAATGTACTTCCTTTTTCTATTGCTTCAACTTTTTATGAAAAAAAATATTACTCCAAAAATGAGTGAATGAATTAATCATCTATGAAAGACAGCCAAAGGCATTTCATTTCATTTTTCCTACCAACTTGTAAAGACTAATTAAATCTATCCGTTGCTTCCTTGATGGAATCAATAAATATCCACAGAAATGGACACGGTTCATTTTGTCAAGAATATACCTAATTATTACAGAATTATTAAAATAAAATAACTGCTACAGACTGAATGTTTGCATCTGCCCAAAATATATGTTGAAACATAATCCCCAATGTCATGATACTAGGAGGTGGGGCCTCTGAGCGGTGATTAGATCATGCGGGTGGGCCCTCATGAGTAGGATTAGTGCCCTCATAAAAGTGACCGACCCCAGAGAGCTCCCTTGCCCCTCCCACCGTATGAGGACACAGGGAGAAGGTGGCCCTCCATGAACCAGGAAGGGGGCCCTCACCAGACATGGAATCTGCCAGCACCTTGATCTTAGACTTCCCAGCCTCCAGAACCGTGAGAAATTTCTGTTGTTTATAAGCCACTCAGTCTATAGTATTCTGTTAAAGCAGCCTGAGTGGATTAAGACAAATTCTCATTCAAGTTCACAGACCCCACAAAATTGTAGATCACTACCAATCAGGAATAAATCCAACCATAACTGATATGACAAAGACTCCTAAGAATTCTCTAGATTCCATAAGTAATATTAATACAGCTACTGTTTATTTTTCAAATTTAAAATGGAAGTAATCCAAATCATCTACCAAAAAATTTAAAAAGCAGAAAAGAGCTTACTAATGAGAATTTACTTGATAATGACTCATGACACTCAGTGGCTCAGCTAAATAAGAGTCATACTAGCCAACGTGAAAATAAAAGTATTTGGATTCATATTCCCTTGAAAGTAAGACTGACAATATCTCGCTTTCGCACCTTATCACTTTTACAACCCAGAATAAAATAAGAAAGAAGTCCCTCAAAGTCAAATAGGATACGTTAGAAATATGGATAAAAGGAAAGAAATGTTTTAAAAGAAAACCAAAAAGAATCTCAATATTTCAGAAACTAGAATGAGGAAAGTTGCCACCAAATTTATATGTAATTTAAGCAGGAATTTTTCCCAATATTTCAAAATAGAACAAGTACTAAAATGTTTCCAAATTTCCAAAAAGAGACACTTTTAAAACTCAGGATTATTCTTTGGAACTTGAACCAATATCCAGACGATATGCGTATTTTTTTAAACTTCCCTGACAAATCACCTTTTATGACCAGGCTATTCCAATATATACTGACTGGAGAGTGTTATGTTATGTTCTGCTTTGTTTTTATTAAAGGAAGTGGAGAGCATTCTTAACATATAAGAAGCAGACATCCGGAGAATGCACAGTGCAGAGGGTGAGGGGGCAGCCAGGGAACAGCAGCATTCATCATATCACCCCAAACGACAAAAAGGCAACTTATTACCTGCTGAGCTGCAGCATCCTGCTGGACATAAGCTACCTGGCCTGGGTCTGTAAACAGAGTCTAGACCAAAAAAAAAACAAAAAACACCAACTTATCAATAGATCTTTAGATGGCTCGCCTACACTGGAAAAATTATCCTACTGCTAAACACGAATTCTTGTGAGAGTTAACTCCCAGATAGCTAGTAATAATCCTTCACTAATAAAGAAGATAGAGACAGGAATCTTACATTTAGCTAAAGCCTTTCATTCAGATGGCTCCAAAGAGACTGTATAAGCTAACCATCTAGATTGGCTAACAAGTTCACAACTTTACTCTTAAGCAAAGGCTCTCTTGAGGTCAAATGTCACAGCTACTTAAAAGGCATGTCATGAAGAGGTAAAAGACAGCCCATGAACGAGAGCCTACACTGCGTGCATTATCACAGCAGCAGACTTGCAATTAACCGAAAATGGATGGATACACAGACATGCACGAGAATATCATATTACAACTCTTTCAAATACAAACGCACACTCATTATCAGAAGAGAAGCAGAAGGAAAAGAAATCGAACTTAATGTTCCATAGGTTCCTTTTTGGATAAAGCCAGTAAAATCACAATTTTTAAAAAGCTCTGATTGTAAACACACAATAATTTGGGTCATGATGCAGCAAAGCTAACCAGAGAAGGAAAACCTTCAAAATTATTTTAGCCAGGGCACCACAGAAAATCTCCCATCCAGAAAAATCTTCTTTCCTCTAAAGCTTTTAAAAGACTAATTTGTCCAACTATAGTTAAGTTTTTATTCCAGAGGTGTCAGATTCCAGCCAGTGTCGGATTGCTTAGATTTGACATTAGAAAAATATAAGCCAGACATTTAGTAACATGGTAATAAACTAAAAGTTGGGCACAGGACAGTCTTAACATAAACGATGTGACCTTATTTTAATATAGTTTGGACACTAAAACCAAGCAGAGGCATTCCAAAAGTACCATCTGACTATTTGGCAACTTCACCTTTATACAGATTTGAAAGGGATTAATTAAGTGGGCCCTATTTTCTTCTTGGAAGTGATTTGAGCCTCTTGATTAAATACTGCATGAGGGCAATTTTTTTTTATGTTTTTATTTTATTTATTTATTATTTATTTATTTATTTTTGAGGAAGATTAGCCCTGATCTAACATCTGCTGCCAATCCTCCTCTTTTTGCTGAGGAAGATTGGCCATGAGCTAACATCTGTGCCCATCTTCCTCTCTTATATGTGGGACGCCTATCACAGCATGGCTTGATTAGTGGTGTGTAGGTCCCTGCCTGGGATCCAAACCAGTGAACCCAAGGCTAACAAAGCAGAACGTGTAAACTTAACCTCTGCACCACCAGGCTGGCCCAAGTGCAAATTTTTATTACCAGGATCCTACTATAAAAGTATGGAACTTTTTTTTTAATGTATTTAAAAGTGCTTTGTAGGGGCTAGTCTGGTGGCCTGGTGGTTGGGTTTGCGCACTCCACTTCAGTGGCCCGGAGTTTGCAGGTTCAGATCCCAGGCACAGACTTAGCACCACTCATCAAGCCGCACTGTGATGGCATCCCACAGAAAACAGAGGAATATTGGTACAGATGTTAGCTCAGCAACAACCTTCCTCAAGCAAAATGAGGAAGACTGGCAACAGATGTTAGCTCAGGGCCAATCTTCCTCACAAAAAAATATAACAATAATAAAAAAAAATTTTTTTTAAGTGCTTTGTACATTGTAAAGCACTAACAATCGAAACAAACATTTATATATTGGGGAATGTGCACGTCAAGCATTTGGAAATTAATACTCCAATTCACTGGCAAAAGAATACAAGTGGCTCTAGCTGTACAGCTTTCACCCTCGCCTCTATTACAGTCCTACATATCAGTCAGTTATTAACAAATAGAGTTAATAAGCTAGTAGGACCCTTTGCTTACACGTATAACTGAAATAATCTGTATTTTTTTATTGAGTTTATGATAGTTTACAATCTTGTGAAATTTCAGTTGTACATTATTGTTTGTCAGTCATGTTGTAGGTGCACCCTTTCACCCTTTGTGCCCACCCCCCACCCCCCTTTCCCCTAGTAACCACTAATCTGTTCTCTTTGTCCACATGTTTAAATTCCTCATATTGGGGCTGGCCCAGTGGCGCAGTGGTTAAGTGCGCCTGTTCCACTTCTCAGCAGCCCGGGGTTCGCCGGTTCGGATCCCAGGTGCGGACATGGCACCATTTGGCAAGCCATGCTATGGTAGGCGTCCCACATATAAAATAGAGGAAGATGGGCACGGATGTTAGCTCAGGGCCAGTCTTCCTCAGCAAAAAGAAGAGGATTGCCAGTAGTTAGCTCAGGGCTAACCTTCCTCAAAATAAATAAACAAATAAATTCCTCATATGAGTGGAGTCATACAGAGATTGTCCTTCTCTATCTGGCTTATAATCTGTATTTTTTTGATGAGTCATCTTTGATTAAGCTATACAAAACCAAATGCCATTTTTGGCCTGGTTCTTGATACTTCGGGAAAGTCGCAAGTTGATAATCTCATCAATGGTCAGTCAAGAGAAGAACTGCTCTAACTCCTTCTTATGTTTAATTTAAATAAATAAACCATATTTTCCTCCGCCAAGTTGGTTATAAGCCCCTGGAGAGCACAAATCTTATCTGAATATTTCCTACGTCACCAGCCCCTCACACAGTGACTGGCAGAGAGTAAACATACTTAATTGGTGAATTCACTGGTTAATAAACGAGTTATACACAATAATCCTTCACATGCCTGCGCGGCCTCCACAGGATGGATGTACACCAGTGTATGCTCCGGACCGTCCACTGAAGTGTAGGAGGCACCATCTGCCGTGTACACCACCTGCTGGGGCGGGCGAACCTGGTCATCAGTGTAGACGATCTGAGCCACAGTACCAGCGTCTGGAACAAAGTGTACCTGGGGCAAAAAGCAGCAAGTATGTAGCAACTGTCCACATAGAACAAAGCAAATCTCACGCAGACAGGTGGCCGACTGAGCACAGCACACATTTGCAGTTCTAAAGTACCCCAGAGAAAGGAGAACGGGGACTGACACACCCCATCTTCACTGAGATGGCGACTCGGAGACAGGATCCAAGGACCACGTCACTGAGTCACTGCTTAATATTAGGCAACTGATTAAATTCCCCTCTGCCTCAGATGTCCAATGCAGATAGCCCTTTGGGGAGTAATGAGGGAGTGGTTAACTGGTCCTGGGAGTGTGACTGAAGATTTCTGGTTGAAATATCACTAGGTTACAAAATACAAATTATTCTGCAATGTGAAAAAATATGTCAAGACTCAAAAGCCAATTGCTCTTGACATATCATAAAAATTCTACTTTATAACTAATAGTGCCTTTCAGCAAACACACTAAAATAGGATCACTTCCTTTCCTACAAGTTCTTTCGTACTCCAAAGCCACACGGGAGGCTTTTCAGTTAATCTTTGCTGAAACCAGTAAAGGTAACAGAATTCCTCACCAGCTAGGGAAAGATACAGAAAATTCGAATAAAGTACTTTTCAGGGGTTTTGGACAACTATTTCAGTTGTCACCAGGGTGAGTCATTTTCTATGCCCCAAGAACTAAAGCGGAAACTGAATTCTGTAAAACGCTTTCTGAGCAGCCAGCTCATGGTTTCCATGAGACCAAACAGCATTCTTGATGGTTCTGCCGGGAGCATCTCTGGAACTTTTTTTCTTTAAGTATTCAGGCTCAGACTTTTAAATTATACCAGATGATCAACTTTATTTATTGTAATACTTCTTATATTGCTTAAATTAAATAAAATGTGTATTTATTTAAATGTTTAAATGTTAACTTCCTGGTTTGGATAATAATACCGTGGTTATGTAATTTAATGAAAAATTACATTTAAATTACATATTTATTACAATGCTTAAAAATTAAGTTTTATACTTTGGTCACATATGAAAACGTGGCCCCATGTTACTGCTGACTCTTCTCAAAATTCAAATCCATACCAAAAATGCAGAAATTTGCTTTTGCTAAGAACAGTCAAAAGAATGTGTAGCTGGTATGACAGCAATTTGGAAGGCAGAGGTCATGGATTAGAGCAGCATCTGAATAAGCGACTGACCTCCAGAGCTGCTGACCATCCGTGGGACAACTTTCAATTAGAGGGTTTCCTTCTGAAGTTGAAAAGAAAAGAAAAAGCCACTCACTTTATAAACATATCTTATACTTTGTTTCACACGAAGAATCAAAACCCTATACTGGATAATATAAAAGAAACACAGCACAATTTGAGGCTTTCAGCACCAAAGACGTAAAACGAACCAGGGTAGTGAAACATTCCCACGGTAAGTTGGGGGAAGGCAGAAAAGCCTGCGAGTGGTTCTGAATCCCACTAACGCAGACTGAGGGAGCATGCGCAGTGTTGAAACACCGCCTATGCCCCACGGACCAGGTCTGCGCGTCAGCTGCCTCCCAGCTCCTCACCACTGTGCGGAAGCTGCTATCTCTGCAGCTGTCCGCAAACTGTGCCCAGCTAGAACACCACTGCCGACACAAGCTGGAAAGCCCTCTTCACCTGCGCAGCATTCTCTTCGTGTTCCGCAGACGGAGGCCACACGTGTGAGCTTTCATCTTTGGAATCCATCTTTTCCCTACTGGGCAGCTCCACGTCCAGGGCACCTAGGGCAGGAGAGGGTGGAGCACAGTCATCTGTCTACCACGTGAGTGTTCATGAAGGACAGAAGACCTCTCTGCAATGTGCCTGAAAAAGAGAGCAAGGGAACCCAGACTTTAGACAGGTGGATACATTTTAACAGATTACAGTTTCAACCACAGAGAAAAAACAGTCTTTGTAAAAGATAATACACCTGGCAAAAAGGTAAAAATGGAGAAGCTATTTGTGGTAATACAATGTATTGCAGGCTCGCTATGTTCTAGACACACAGTAGGTAGGTGAACGCTCATCAGAAATCCTGAAGGCAGTTTTCTCAGCCCTCCTGCTGAGAATGAGGTCCCCAGATGATCAGTGCAGGCCAGTGATGGTTCACAAGGCAGTGCGATGGCTGCACAGCCCCAGCTCATCTTTCTCTGCACAAAGGCTTAGACACTGACTTTCTGTACCCCCTACTTGAAACGAACAGCAAAATAATCAAAGACACAAAACCAAGAAAAAATGGCAGCGGGGGGCTGAATTTTCTGGGCCACAATTTGGTGAATAAAAATATAACCTTTGTTTCCCCTTGGCCAGTACAGCAGTGATTCGGGAACAAAGCAAAAGCCTAGGTAAGCATCCACGTGCACGAAATCTACATCCTGAAACCTTATTCTTTTCCAAAATAGTGTTTTTAAGGTAATCAATGTTCCCTTTTGATAATGATAACATGTTGACATCTTTAAAGTCACATGAGACGTGCCCTTTAATAGGACAGCAGGGCAGCCTGCGTGAAAGACTACCTCCTGCCACCCCATCAAAGGGGCACACAGAGACAGGAAAGGTACAACGGCTCAGAACCCCACTACCCTAAAGCTAAGAAAGACCACTGGCCAAGATCCAGCCAGAATGTTCTCCATTATTAATGGAAATAAGCTGAGAAGCACATTCTTAGACTACACATGCTCCAACCTCCGAACCAGAATAAAACCCAAAGAAGAAAGAAAGAAAAGACAGTGGAAGACCCAACGTCTGGGCCTTACTCTGGAACACAGGAACTGGCACGTCCACACTGTGCGGGAGCTTCTCCCGAGCGGCTAAGGAGCCTGCTCCTGCCTCACCTCCACACTACCGTCCCCACCCCGCCAGAAACCGCCCCCACCACCCACACTCACCCTGCAGACACCCTACCCTTCTTCCCTCCATCAGACGGCACTGGAAACAATGCCCATGCCCACCAATAGGGGACTACAAACAAAGGGGCATGGTGGAACTTTCTGGAGAAGTGGAAATGTTCTATTTATATCTTGTACGTGGACTGGGGTGGTGGTTAGACAGGGAAAACATATGCCAAAAGTCATCCACCTATTCAATTAAAATACGTGAATTTTATCACGTGTGAACTATAATAAAGTTCATTTTTTTTTAAAAGTACATCTTCCTTGTGTAACAGTACTATTTACGCAAAAACAAAAAAATATTCAGGGTGAGTTACACAGTATGTGAATTATAACTCAACAAAGCCTTTATAGTTTTTAAAAAGAAACAAAAATATTAAGAAACCTAGGAAAAGGGGCTGGCCCAGTGGAGTAATGGTTAAATTCACACACTCCACTTCGGCGGCCCGGGGTTTGCTGGTTCAGATCCTGGGCGCAGACCTACACACCACTCATCAAGCTATGCTGTGGCAGCATCCTACATACAAAATAGAGGAAGATTAGCACAGATGTTAGCTCAGGGACAATCTTCCTCAAGCAAAAAAGAGGAAGATTGGCAACAGATGTTAGCTCAGGCGCAATCTTCTTCACCAAAAAAAAAAAGAAACCTAAGAATAAATGTCACTAAGAATATAAAGATCTATATGAAGAAAACCACAAAATTGTACAAAAGGACATAGATGGCTCCGTATTACAAAATCATAAAATGTCTCACACAAGAAGCATTTTTTAAAATTTTTTATTTTGAAATAATTTTTATAGAAAAGCAGGAAAAATAGTACAAAGAATTCCTGTATTTTTTCACTCAAATTCCTCCAAAGTTAACATTTCACCATGTTTACTTTATTATTCTTTCTCTCTTTTTATCTGAATCATTGAAGAGCAAGCTGCAGACACAATGCCCCTTTACTCTAAATTCTTAAGTGCCTATTCCTAAAAACAAGACATTTTCTCATAACATAACCACAGTACTGCTATCAAAATTAGGAAGTTAACATTGAAACAATACTATTAGCTAATTTACAGACCTCATTCCAATTTTGCTGATTGTCTAATTAATGTCCTTTATAGAAAAAGAAACAACTTTTTTTCTGGCCCAGGATCCAATCTGGCATCGCACACCGTGCATTAGCTTCCTGTCCCTTCACTTCCCTTGGACTGGAACAGTCCCCAGTCTTTCATAGTCCTCCCTGACCTTGACATTTTTGAAATGCATAGGCCATTTATTTTTCAGAATGTCCCTCAGTTTGAGTTTGTCTGACGTTTCTTCATGGTTAGATTCAGGATATGTATTTTTACCAGGAATACCACAAAAGAGATGTTGTGTCCTTCCTATACAGGAATTTGATATATTTTTTTTTCACCTTGGTTCATCGGTTGCACAAACACTCAAGTACATACTATGCTAGGCACTGGGATGCAGCCAGGATCAAGCCAGGCTCATCTTATGTACTCAGGAAACATACACAGCCCAGAAGGCCTTTCTGCATTTGTTTTCATTTCTAGAAAGGTGCTTATTATTTCTTTTAATTTTATTTATATCTTTTGTAATAGGTAGTAAATTCAGTTGGCTCAAAATTCAAAAGGCACAAAAAAGGTACACAGTGGACAATCACCCTACCTGGAGTCCCGTAGCCACTCTTCAGAAGCAACCTGAATTATCAACTTCTTGTCTACTCTTCCAAAGATACTTTATGCACATACAAACAAAAACATACTCTCTGCCTCTCCAACCACAAATAGCAACATACTACTGATTCTATACAAAATAGCATCTTTTCTAAATCTTGTTTATTCCACATAACACTACACCTTTTACATTGTTCCCTATCCATATATCATCTCCTCATTCTTTATTACAGCTGCATCATTTCATTGTATGAATATATCAGAATTTACCTAATCAATCTTTTGTTGATAAACATTTGGTTATTTCTAATCTTCTGTTATAATAAGAAACACTGTGATGAATAACTTTGGATATACATTGTTTTACACGTGTTAGTATAATGAATACTTATGAAGTCTCTGAGGGAAGATCCTGATCAGTTAAAGTGACTGTCCAACTGTAAAGGCATTATTAGTTTCTGAATCCCAACACTGGCATTCATCTCCCTGTGCCTTGTGTATGAGGGCACCAGGGAGAGACAGGCAAAAGCGCCTCTGACCTGTGAAGAGGCAGCAGTTAGTACAAAAGGCGTAGTGATTAAGAGGTTTGAGCTAGACCTGGATTTGGGTAGCAATTCTGAGAGACTTAACAGACCTTGGGCAAAGCACAGAAGTTCTCTAACTTCCTCTTCCTTCTCTGTAAAATGGGGATGATAAGGTTATTGAGAGAATGACATGAAATAATGCATGTAAAGTGCTTAGCACAATGCCTGCTACATAATAAACACTCACATGTGAGCTTTAAAAAAAGGTATTCAATCAGATTGCACCTGTCTGTCTAATTGTCTGCCTCCCCATCTCCACTCTAAGTTCCTTCAGGTCAAGGAATGCATTTGTTCACGAGAGTAACTAGATCTGGCATGTGGCAGGTAATCCATAATTTGTATGGAAAGGTTTAAAAATATCACAGTGTGCAGTGAGAAAAAAAGAGGACACCTATCCCAAGTGGGTTATTCAGAGATGACTTCTGGGAGAAGACGAAGCTTAAGGATGCATAGGAACAAGTAAGGAGAAACGGGAAGGCACAGGACATTTACTCCCAACTGAAATATTGTTCTTCTAATCTTACCAAAATAAGGAAGTAGAAATTACATGACATAAAACACCAGTAAACGGCAAAAGGCAAGGATAAGGAGTGTTGGGGGAGGAAATAACTATTTAGCAGATGTGGAGCAAAATAACAAAACAGTTAATCTGCACAGAGGAAAGTTTGATAGTAAAATTTAGCAATTAGGATGTGAAATACTGCCCAAAATGGCAGTTCCAAAATAATTTCAGAATACAGCTAGCAAATAAAGAAGCCCAAGGTGGCGAAAACTCTTTAATTCAAAAAGTGTCTGGAATCCAAAACAGTGACACAGAATACCCAGTTAGTAGTTCTTATTCTTTAAGATATGGTTCTAAGACCTATTGAGCTTCTGTAATTACTAGGCTATTTAAAACACCAGTGTAACATTCTGCAATTATTTATTCTTTAAAAAATTGTTCAAGAAAATTGAATTCTAAGCATAACTCCACCACTAAGTCAGTCACTTTAAATCCTCTAGCACAGTGTTCTCATCTGTAAAATGAGAGTATAAAATGGTTTCTAAAGTCTATTCTAGCCTTAAACTTAGATGAGAAGCAGCAAAGTAAAACAGAAAATCCATAGACTCTGAACTGAACATCCTGGTTTTGATACTGGCTCACCTGCTCGCTAGTTGGACCATTTTGGCCAAGTCACTGAAATTCCCTGGGCCTCAATATGTATGTATGTAAACTAAGATAGTAATTACCTCCTAGCGTTATTGTGAGGGTTACATGATATATGTACAAATTCTAGGCACAAGATCTAGCACACGTAGCACTCAGATAGATCACCTTTCACATTTTACAGATGAGCTAGAAGAGCTTCAGAATTTTTCAAAACATTTCATATTTCTTTCATACCTAGCAATTTATCAAACAGCAAATGCCCTGTATGTGAACTTCCTTGATAGTAAGGCTTGTCACATTTGTTTTCCTGTTTTTATTTATTTTTTTTTAACTGTACAATTTATAGAGCCCAGTCAATCTTGATCTATAAGCGATGGGAAAGAAGAATTCCAGTAGCTACTTTGGCGCTGTCCAACAGGTAGGTGCTGACAGGCTCTCTAGCTAGGGACGCACTTCCTTCACGCCTCACCCTTTGCCTCTTCTACAGACCTGAAAGAATAGGAGCAACACAAACTAACCATGTCTAGAAAATGGTCACCCATCTTCCCTCCTTTTACCCATTGTCCAAAATGTTACACACTTCATTTCCAGGAAGAGAAGGACACACTTGCGTTTCTATCCTCTCTAATGACTTTATCCAACAAATATTTACTAAGTACTTAGTACATGCCAGGTACCATTCTAGGTCCTTAAGAAACATCAGTGTATATGAAAAAAAAAAAAACAGGGACAGGCCAGTGGTGTAGTGGTTAAGTTTGTGTACTCCGCTTTGGTGGCCCAGGGTTCACAGGTTTGGATCCCAGGCGCAGACCTAGCACCACTCCTCAAGCCATGCTGTGGCAGCGTCCCACATAAAATAGAGGAAGACTGGCATAGATGTTAGCTCAGAAACAATCTTCCTCAAGCAAAAAGGGGAAGATTGGCAACAGAGGTTAGCTCAGAGCCAATCTTCCTCACCAAACAAAAACAAAATGCCTTTTTGAAGCTTCCAGTCTAGCTATTTCTTCTTGAATAGTGTTGTTTAGTTGAAAGTATCAGTTTTAGAATCAGACAAAGCTGAGTTCTATGCTCCCAAATCTAGCATGTGCTTAGTAGGTGTGATGATATTAGTAAGCCACTTATGGTCCTCAGTCTCCTCATTTGAAAATCCAAATTATCTGCCCAACATGGTTGTTGTCAGAATTAACGATCTGTATTTCATCAAGTCTATAATGCACTTTTTTTCACATTTTAACATTTCTGAACTAGGGATCTAGTTTTACAACAGTGGTGTCCTGCAGTTGCTATCATCCAGGTGGCAGTCAGGATGTGGATGCCACTGCTGTTGTGTGTGACCTTGCTCTGTCTTCACTTCACTGAGTCACGTGTATTGTCAGCAGTAGACACCCCAAGTCTAACTGCCATTTTAAATGTCTTCAAAAAGATTACACTATAGGGGCTGGCCCCGTGGCCGAGTGGTTGACGTTCGCGCGCTCCGCTGCAGGCGGCCCAGTGTTTCGTCGGTTCGAATCCTGGGCGCGGACATGGCACTGCTCGTCAGACCACGCTGAGGCAGCGTCCCACATGCCACAACTAGAGGAACCCACAACGAAGAATACACAACTATGTACCAGGAGGCTTTGGGGAGAAAAAGGAAAAAAATAAAATCTTTAAAAAAGAAAAAAAGATTACACTATAATTGGCATTAAAACTGAAAGGCATGGGAACAGCAGCTGGGCATAAATTTGCTTAGGGAAGCAAATATCCAACACTGGAAAAATGACCTTAACAACCAAACCTCCGGGCCCTGGGTCTAAAAGACAGTGATGTGGATGAAGCTGCATTATGCAGTGTTATTACTGAGATATGTGGAAAGACTGGCCTGCCACAGGCTGAGTAAGAAAACGGCAGGAGCAAAACTCCCAGAATGGGTACTAGCAAGCGCTTGGAGGAGATTCTTGGTGACAGTACTGTGCCCTCTTTTAGGAAACACTGCATCATTTGAGCCCACGCAGGGATGCCAAAAAAAACAAAGAAAGAAAGAAATGCTGCACCACCAACACTCTTGTGGCACAGAGACACATCAATGACTCTGAGTCAAAAGTGATTCTAAAGAGTCAGATTCTGAAAGTGGCGAAATTTTAGGAATATCTTCATTTATTTCACTTATATTTTCCTTTGATGAATGCACAAGAGTGGTGTGATAAAAATCTATGTCTAAATAAATCTAAAAGCTCTTTCAGTAAGTATATAATAAAAATTCTAAGTGGCCAAAAGCATTTGTCTCAAGTATAATTGGCAAGGCTTTTTTCTTCTGTAATGATACATAAAATAATTGTGTATCTTACCATCAACATCTAGGATTCAATAAAACACGGTTACATTTGGGATCACATAGCATAATGATGAACAGTCAAGAAATGGTAGCAGTTTTTTTCTTGCTTTGTGAACATCAAGCATAGAAAGGTGGGCAAACCTCCTGCCCCCGTGGACTCACACCCAGTGGGAGAGATGGACAGCCCACCTGCCAGCTCACTCCACAGAGACACCTGCATGGTAAGACAGACAGCAATGAAGGCGCAGGGGAAGGAAGAAGGAAAGATAACTCCTACTTTTTCAGCCAGTTCACTAATCAGGCTGGATGAACCAGACAACGGAGAATCCTAGTGCCCTCAGCCTGCCCTCCTCACAAGTCCAACAGCTCCCGTCCTGCCACTCACCCCAGAGCCATAGCCCTTCACCCACCAGCCTGGCCCCTACCATTGCTGAGTCTTGTCTGCTGAATGAAGCCACTACTTCAGAACCACTCAGGACTTACAACTGAGAAGCTCCTGTTTCATCACCAGCATGTAGAGGTGAAAGAAGAAGCCCAGAACCACCTTCAAAAGGTAGATGTGTACCTGGGATAACAAGTTAGACTATAAATAGAATTTTACTTTTTTTTGGAGGAAGATTAGCCCTGAGCTCTCTGCTGTCAAGCCTCCTCTTTTTGCTGAGGAAGACTGGCCCTGAGCTAACATCGGTGCCCATCTTCCTCTATTTTATATGTGGGACGCCCACCACAGCATGGCTTTTGCCAAGCGGTGCCATGTCTGCACCCGGGATCCAAACCGGCGAACCCCAGGCCACTGAAGTGGAACGTGCAAACTTAGCCACTGCGCCACCGGGCCGGCCCCAATTTTATTTTAAAATGTTGTTATACATAGTGATTAAGTTCCACAGGATTATTGGTATATTATTAAAACAGAGGTTTCTGTACTGGTCTGGCCCCCTCCCTATATGCCAGATACATCATCATTTATATGGAAAGAAGTGTACCACATTCCAAACAGTGTACGTACAAATAAACTTTTCTAGCTCATTACAGACTGACTAACTAGCCTAAACTGCTGGCTCCCTGCCTGAAATCCAACACTAGATATGCTACAGAAAGAAGTTAGGGCCCGGCCGGGTGGCGCAGCAGTTAAGTTCGCATGTTCCGCTTCTCAGCGGCCTGGGGTTCACCGGTTTGGATCCCGGGTGCAGACATAGCACTGCTTGGCACACCATGCTGTGGTAGGTGTCCCACATATAAAGTAGAGGAAGGTGGGCACGGATGTTAGCTCAGGGCCAGGCTTCCTCAGCAAAAAAGAGGAGGACTGGCAGTAGTTAGCTCAGGGCTAATCTTCCTCAAAAAAAAAGAAAGAAGTTAGAGGAAGACTAATGGACCCGCGAAATGAACATAAAAACCATGGGAAAGAACATGGAGGTTGAATTCCAATCTACAGAGGGAGCTGTGGATAGGCTCAGGATGTGAGACAGAAGGGAGCCAGGCACCACAGTGGGGAGGAGGGGGCAGAATTCTTCTGCTGGTCTTTCCCTGATATTTCCCTGAGCTCCCACTGCCCAGGCTTGCACCATCATCACTGCAATGAGGAAGCCAGCAGCCAGCCTAGTGCTGCTGGCAGTGAGGAAACCTCAAGGCAGCCCACAGAGGCTGGGCGGGGAGCAGATGCCAAGGCGAGGAGACTAGCTAGCTGCCTCCCCCAGAGCCAGGGCAGAAGTGTGCAGTACAGGAAGTTTCCTCTGGGGCAAACAGGTGTGGCTGGGCCCAGAGGCCCTCTGGCCTGGTGTACAAGCAATTGCGTATTTTTCATTTGTTTGTTTAATCTTCCGTCTTTCTTTGAATGAACATGTACAGCTACATGGTGACTTTGGCTGACCCAAGTATACGAAGAGCATCGTCAGGAACACTTACAGAAAAATTAGTCTCCATTTAAAGGAGGACTGCTTGAGTTTGCTTTAAACTAGTTACCAGAAACACTGCAGCCACTGCAACAGGACTTGGTTTGCCATCCTCATGTTAGAGCAGGCTTTGGGCTCAGACAGCCTGGCTTAAAATCTTGGATCTGCCACTCACAGCTCTTGACAATTTGTTACTCTCTCTGAGTTTCAGTTTCTTCATCCATAAGGCTAAAGAACCAAAGCATATCAGGTATTTAACAACACATAAGAATTGTAACTAATGCACCTAATACAAAAACACCTTCATGTTGAGAAACAGAAAGGTAACTCTTCTGAAGTCATATTTGAGATTAACTCCAGGGGCTGGCCCGGGGGCCGAGTGGTTAAGTTCACGCGCTCCACTGCAGGCGGCCAGGTGTTTCGTCGGTTGGAAGCCTGGGCGTGGACATGGCACTACTCATCAAGCCATGCTGAGGTAGCGTCCCACACACTACAACTAGAAGGACCCACAACTAAGAATATACAACCATGTACCGGGGGGCTTTGGGGAGAAAAAGGAAAAAAATTTTTTAAAAAAAAAATCTTAAAAAAAAAAAAGATTAACTCCACTTGGTAAATGAAATAAGTGATTTCACTCTTTGTAGAGAGAAACAACATGTTCATTAAGGCACTGAGTCATAAAAAGGGAGAAGAAAGACTACGGGGAATCTAATTCTATGACACAATAATAGAATTTCAGAACTAGAAGAGAAATTCCAGGCCCATGGTCTCAAACATGCTCAGAAGACAGGACCTCTGAAGTCACAGTGTTCTTTGCTGAGCACCATAAAATATTAATATATTTCTTTACATCACAAAATAATAATAACTAACATTTGTACGGCACTTACTATGTGCCAGTCATGTTCTAAGTACTTTACGTGTATTGATTTATTTAATCCTCACAATAACTGATAAAGCAGGTAGATTATCACCTCCCTCTACAGGTGAGGGACTGAAAGAGAGAGGTTAACCGACCTGCCC
This sequence comes from Equus przewalskii, assembly GCF_037783145.1. NCBI lineage: Eukaryota > Metazoa > Chordata > Mammalia > Perissodactyla > Equidae > Equus > Equus przewalskii. The sequence goes on from NC_091836.1 coordinate 39,108,561, forward strand.
AGGGTAACAGAGCAAGCAATGGCAGAACTGCACTGGGAGCTCAGGCAGTCAGGCCGTGAAGCCTGGTGTTTAGCCACTCTCCTACACTGCCTCTACTCCCACAAATGAAGAACATTGACCTGTGTCATCACTCCAGCACAAATAATTCCATTATATGAACTATAAAAAATCACATCCAACCTCACCTTATAATTTTTTTTTTCCTGAGGAAGACTGGCCCTGAGCTAACATCGGTGCCCATCTTCCTCTGCTTTATATGTGGGACGCCTACCACGGCATGGCTTGATGAGTGGTGCCATGTCCATACCTGGGATCTGAACCAGCGAACCCTGGGCCACTGAGAGGCGGAAGATGCGAACTTCACCGCTGTGCCATGGAGCTGGCCCCACCTTATAATTTTTTTAAGCTATAAATTAAGCAAGACAAGGTGCTCCCAAGTTTTCCACTAACTTTTTTTGCTACTTGTTCATTTGTCACCTCCTAGTGCTGGCTAAGATGACTGACAGATTAATGAAATTTAGTGGGATTAAAATCTCAAAATTAAGAAAATTCTATCCTTTACTTTTCTTTAAATGGAAGAATACCTTGGTCCAGCTCTAGAACACTAGTGTGTGGGGGAAGACAATCTGAGAACCACTCATCTAGAGCAGCTTCTGTTTTATAGATGACAAACCTCAAGAACCAGAGAGATTAAATGAATCACTTCAAGTCACACAGCAAATGAGACACAGTACAAAAATCAGAGCCTGAGACTTCAGCACCCTCACCCCTACACCACACTGCCACCACCGACTGACTGTGGAAAGGACTGAGATGAGTCTTAACCAGAGATTCCTTGCATTGCCTAAAGCTGTTTATCTTAGCTTTGTCTTATTTCTTTAAGCTTATTGTCCTTGACTCCCCGGTTAGAGAAACAGTCTTGCACTTTGTAGCCCAAATCAAGGAAAACAGCATCACCAGCCATCACAATAGCGCAGCAAAGTAAAGGAGCTGTCTGTCACTCAGCCTTAGGAAGGAAGGAAACTCTGATAACTGCTCCAACGGGGATGAACCTTGAAGACATTATGCTCAGTGAAATAAGCCCGTCACAAAAGGACAAATATTGTATGACATCACTTATACAAGGTCCCTAGAGAAGTCAAATTCATAGAGACAGGAAGTAGACCAGAAGTTACCAGGGGCTGGGGAGTTACTGTTTAATGGTATAGACTACCTGGGGTGTTAAAGAGCTCTGAAAATGAACAGAGGTGACGGCTGTACAATATTGCGAATATGCTTAATACCACTTAACAATAGTCAAATGGCAAATTTTATTTATTTATTTTTTTTTTTAAGATTTTTTATTTTTTCCTTTTTCTCCCCAAAGCCCCCCGGTACATAGTTGTGCATTCCTCGTTGTGGGTTCCTCTAGTTGTGGCATGTGGGACGCTGCCTCAGCGTGGTCTGACGAGCAGTGCCATGTCCGCGCCCAGGATTCGAACCGACGAAACACTGGGCCGCCTGCAGCGGAGCGCGCGAACTCAACCACTCGGCCACGGGGCCAGCCCCATGGCAAATTTTATTTTACACATACTTTACCACAATAAAAAAAATTAAAATAAAAACATGCTATAGACGACCTCAGTAGTAATCGCCAACCTACTCGGCCACAGTGGGAAGGGGACTTCACTGGTCCCTTTCCGACCGCAATCATGAATAGACGCCAGGGCCACTCAGGGCCCCTCCTCCTCACATGCAGGATGCACCCTGACCTCCACTAGTCCTTCCTCTGCTCAGCCAAATGGAAACTGCGCTCCCCCTGTCATCACTGCAGTCGCCCCCAGCTCAGGCCAAAGGAGCTGGTCTCCAGCATACGCCCTCCTGGAGGCCTGGGCGCCGACCAGCTGTTCTTTTCCCGCAGCAGGGCAGCCACCACGAAAAGCACCTGCCGAGGCGCCGGCACACGGTAGGGGAACAGCAAACACGGGGATTGCTATCACTGCCAGCGTCCTGTCAAACCTCAGTCTCATTCTTCCTACTTCTGAGGTACGGATACCTCACTACGCAGGATCCCTCTAAGATGTTTCTAGGGGGTGAGAAGAGAGGAGATGGAAGGGGACAAAGAAGGCCCTTGGCCAGTGCACTTTCCTGTTAAAGGCCCAGTCACACACGCTGCCCTATGGACCTATTTCGGTTTTTTTCTTCCTCTCTGCTTTTTCTCCCAAAATCCCCCCAGTACATAGTTGTATATATTTTTAGTTGTGGGTCATTGGACCTATTTCAACCGCTCCTTTTGCCCGACCTCCAGTTTCCTAACTCACAAATTCTCCAGCTCTGGCTCCGGATTTATTTCTTGGATCTCTGACTCCCGACTTGATCCGTCTCGGGTTTCACGCCACACTTTCTAATGCAAGGTAGGAAACTGCCTACCCCGTTGGCCACCGGAGAACCAAGCATCACGTGCAGTCCTCCAGTTGCGGCACTGAGCCACTGGGCACACGAGGGAAGACGGTGCGCACACCGCCAGTCACGGGGGCAGGACACGCTAACAGTATGGGATGCCCACCATGTGCCAGACACCAGTCTAAGCAATTAACACGCACCAATTCGTTCAATTAATTTAATGTCCACAACAACCCAACAAAGTTGTTTAAAACTCATATCCTCACAATTTAGGAAACTTAGCACAGAATCATAAACGAGTGCTCTGCTCTGAACAGCTGATAACCACCGCATGACTGAGGGGTTACAGTAAATGTGAGGGCTGAAAATTAGACCAAGGAGAATGAAAAAAAGAGTTCCTGTTACGTACACTCATTTGGAATGGCAAGCAGAATTTCATATTTAACTGATTTCCGGAACAAATAGTTTTAGAACTCAAGAGAAGAGAAAAAATACTGCACTTAGTTCTAAATAGTGAACAGGAACAGGCAGTGGAAGCAGCAATAGAGAATAACAAAACTACACAAATTTCAGCACAAATTTCCCATTCTTGCTGAAAGGGGAAGCCCAAATAATCTAACACATAAGTTTCACAATTTTAAAAATCCACAACAAATTATTAACATTGACAAACAACGGAAATGCGTTGTTAAACACAACCACCATACTCTAACCCAGCCCAGCGAGGTTTTCCAAGGGCCTCAGACACTGTGACTCACGCCTGCCCTCACCCCTGTGAGAGGGTGACACGCTGCGGTGCTCTCCAGCGCTCACAGAGGCAGTGCCCGCAGGGAGCGGGGATGCACCCTTCCCGCAGCCAGAGGTCTGGCCAGCGGAGTTCCCTCCGTTTGTCAGAGCTCGGTCCCATCTGATTGCACCCTCCAACCCCAGCTAAGGAGCTACTGGAAACCCACAAGTTCGGGCAGAGTAACAGGACTACAATATTTTTTAATTCCACTAGGAACTAAAATAAACACAATTTTAGTATAAGTAATATGCCTAAGGAACAACAAGTTTCTGGGAAAGTAAATAAGCAGGGAAACCAGGCTGTCATAAAGGCTTTCAACAAATTAAAAACATAGTAACAGTGGCTGGCCTTGTGGCCTAGTGGTTAAGGTTGGCATGCTCCACTTCGGAAGCCCAGGTTCAGTACCCAGGCACAGACCCACACCACTCGTCTGCGGCCATGCTGTGGCGGTGACCCACACACAAAATAGAGGAAGACTGGCACAGACGTTAGCTCAGGGTCAATCCTCCTGAACAGAAAATAAAATAAAATTATAACAATAAGCCTTTGACTAGGTTCCAAATGAAAAGTGTTATTAATTAAGCTGCTATGGATTTGGGATATTTCCATATAAACAGAGAAGTCTAAGGGTAAAGATAAAGAATGAGAAAGTAATAATAATGGGGTCCTCTAGGTGTTTCTACTGACACCATTCCCATGTAACACTTATTATAAATGTTAAGAATGAAGCAAGCAATGAAATGACCAAGACTGCAGAAAAATTCCTCCAGATAAAACTTAATGCCATGGGAAGGGGCCAGCCCCGAGGCCGAGTGGTTAAGTTCACGTGCTCCACTTTCACGGTCCGGGATTTTGCTGCTTTGGATCCTGGGCACAGACTTGGCATTACTAATCAAGCCACGCTGGGGCAGCATCCCACACAGCAGAACCAGAAGGAACCACAACTAGGGTATACAACCATGTCCTGGGGAGCTTTGGGGAGGAGAAGAAGAAAAAAAAATAAGATTGGCAACAGATCTCAGCTCAGGACCAATCTTTAGGGGGAAAAGGTTTTATGCCATTGGAAAAGAAACTCCAGAAAAACTTTCAGAAACTGGATAAGTGAGCAGACAAGAGCAGATAAATTTCAGAATAAGCAGTACTTTTAATATTATGAGACTGAGCTATCTGTTAAATCTAAAAACTATTGCAGACTACATCCTAAAGAAATTTTCATTAACCTGTTTCTGACTATCATCAAGGACAATACTTTGTAACCAGAAGAGAATTGAACTCAGGTTCTTAAAAAAAATGGTTAAAAAGCATAAGATGACAAAAATGAAGAGTATGGAGCAGGTCTGAAACAATGGCCTTGGCCTTCTTTTCCCCTCCATGTATGTGTCCCTTTGCCCTTCCACTTCCCGTGCAGAAATAGGCAATGACTCCCCCCATGATTCTAGTGCACAAAAAGGGCTTTGGAGACTGTCAACTAAGGGTTTTCTTCTTTGAAAGTTTCTTTCTTCCAGTCAGGGTTGTAGCGCTCCTTTCTTCATGCCTCAAAAGAGGCATGCAAGCAAATCTCTCTTCATGTCAACCCAAGAAATGTGGGCTTTTTCTCCCTAGTTCAGATAAGAACTTTTCATGTACCAAAAAACAAAGACAGATCCTCCCATCCCATCTGACAGTTTGTTAGCAATGCATTAGAACCCCATCAAGTCATTCAAAAGAACTCACACCATTCACACAAAGAAAAGAAAAACCTAGGCCGGGAGACTTGGCTGGGGGTCTTAGCCTGACGGTCCTACATTAGAATCTGAGAGTTCAAAAGGAACCAGCACGCAGTACGAGTTCTAAAGAATGACAAACCTTGATGTTTGCCTTTTCCTTTTTACGAAGAACAGCTGGTTGGCTGGTAAAATGTGAAGGCAATTTCAAAGAGAAATCTACCAGGAGTCCTCTATTCCACTCTCACGAGGTTTCAGGTGGAAACCTCAAAGCAGCAGAGTGTACCACAGGCCTCCAGAAAACCGCACAAACCGTTAGTGTCTGACTCAAAGGATGTTCACAAAGTAAATGCGTGTGGATCAAGGAACAGAATACCACCAGCGCCGCAAAGCCTCATGGCGCCCTCTGCCCAAGGTAACAGCCGGCCTGCCCAGCGCTCCAACCACCCTCGGGCAGGCACCTCGAGGCCAACGAGCTGACTCCAGGCTGGTCTGCAGTTGCTGTAAGACTCTAAGACTGGGTCTTCCCCTAGGGTGCCCTCCACAGGTTGCAACGGAGATTTTGAGGTGTTTCCTAGGGAGTCTCTTCTTGGCTGGGCCCTGAATTCCAGTTTTGGTCTTCCCAGCAACGTGGGATTCCCAAAACCCCTACTCTGGCTGAGCTACGTTTTGCTTGATTTGTTGGCCTCTTGACCAGCACATTTAGTCAGCGAGTACATCGAGGGGAAAACAGTGCCCGACTTCAGGCTCGCTTCTCTGTATCTCCCTTGCGTCTGGGATGGTGGCCCTGCACTCTGCCTGCCTTTGCAGCCCTTCAACTCTAACTTTTTATCTCCCCAGGGTTCTCTGCCTCTCAGCAGCCCGCTTCTGACAAGCTTCCCAGCCTCCTGATCCACCACAAGAATCAGAAAATGCTCCCATAGGAAAAGCAGGTGCAGAAAGCTGGTCTCATTTCAAAAAGCATCCCCTCCCTCCAGGATCAGACCCCTCGAGACCTGGCCTCCTTGGTGGGAAACCGAGGGCAATCCCAAAGGTGCAAGACTGTGGAAAATGTTTCCCCTTTTACCTTATGGCTGTGTTTCTCAAACATTTAAGAACTTGTGGACACCAGTAATTGGTAGACCCTGGTAAGAAAAGCAGTGTCATATGGCATATCTGATATGACAAAGTGTAATCAAGACCCAACCAGAATATGTTAGTTCTTTATCAAGGAGCACGAAAGCAATGTGAAAGCTTTAAATAGAAGCAGTATCTAAAAATATTGCATTGTTATTAAAATGTAATTCTCCAAACTTAGAAATTAAATGTATTCAATTAAATATTCCTTCTACACACATTACAGTGGAGGAAATGCCCCCCAGTCCTACCAAGGACCAGCCTCTCCACTTCACTGCTCTGGTCCTTCCTGGACCCTCCAGGGCTTCAGCCTTGAGTCCTCGCAGCATCACTTCCTCCCTGCCTCCTGGATCAGTCACATCAGCAACTATGCATAGCACTTCTCATGGTTTTGGGTTTTTTTTAAGATTTTTTTTCCTTTTTCTCCCCAAAGACCCCTAGTATATGGTTGTATATTTTTAGTTGTGGGTCCTTCCAGTTATGGCATGTGGGACGCCGCCTCAGCATGGCTTGAAGTGTGGTGCCATGTCCTCGCCCAGGATCTGAACCGGCGAAACCCTGGGCCCCAAAGTGGAGTGCGCAAAGTTAACCACTCGGCCACGGGGCCGGCCCCAGCACCTCTCATCTTTATGACAATAAAAACAGGAGATTTATTTATAGTAGTATTTATTTATTAAAATTTAAAAGTATGCGGGGCTGGCCCCGTGTCCAAGTGGTTAAGTTCGCGCGCTCTGCTGCAGGTGGCCCAGTGTTTCATTGGTTCAAATCCCGGGCACGGACATGGCACTGCTCATCCAACCATGCTGAGGCAGCGTCCCACATGCCACAACTAGAAGGACCCACAACAAAGAATATACAACTACGTACCTGGGGGCTTTGGGGAGAAAAAGGAAAAAAACAAAATCTTAAAAAAAAAAATTTAAAAGTATGCACTTTCCTGAACATGTTATATTTCACTAAAATGTTTACATTAAACGAAACTCTCCCACTTTCCTGCTCCCCTCCCACACTGTCTGCTCATTGTCACACACAGTACAAACTCTGAAGAGCTGTCTGTCTACAGTTTGCCCCCACGTCCTCACCTCACATCCCCTGGCCCACCCTAACAGGGCGTTGATCCCCACCACTTCCCACTCTTCTTCTCTTGGTCTTCTGATGCTGGAAACTTCCCTGGTTTCCCCCATCTCTCTGACGGCTCCTTCACAACCGCATTCGGTGGCCTGACCTCTGAGGGCGGCGATGCCAGGCTCCCTCCCAGCTCTCCTTCTTCCTAGCTGCATCCTCTCCTGAGGCTCCTTCCGGCCTTTAGGGCTTTTCCAGTAGCTCTGCCTGGAAGCTTGTCACCAGCCTCTCTGAATGCCCACCTCCTCTGTACTCAGACTCTCGGGGGCAGCGCTGCCACCTCGGTAGGCTCTCCTGTTCACCCTCCCTCACATTACTCTCCTTTAATGCTCTGCAAAGCATGTGTCATCAATTAAGTGACATATATACTTGTGCATGTCTGTCCCTCACCCCGGGATGTGGCTGCGTGAGCGCACCCTCCCCTCAGCACCTAGACCGGGCCTGACGCCACCGCCTCACCAGTGGCTGCTTGAATGAGTGTGTGGCACCGTCTTCTCTGCCTTAGGAGGGAATGCGCTACTTAACAAAAATCCTCAGAGGATGAATTCTAATAAAAATGTACTACTATTAAGAATGATGGTGCACGACTGCTTCCACAGCTAAGAAACTAGGTATACATACGATACCAATGTTTATAAGGGAAATTTAGTGAGCTGGGAAGAACAAAACACGAAGAGGGAGACAAGGAAATTAGACACGACATGATCTAGTAAATTAGCTAATTCGAATATTCTAAGGGAACTTGAACTCACGCCAACTATACAGCTGCAAAGGTACCTGGAACTCAGCTGCCCCCGAGTTACACAAAATCAAAATCAAAATCGGTCGCTATAAATGCAAAGAACACACTGTCAGCCAAATATGGTGTTAAAAGAAATTCTCTGAGAAGTCCAATTATTATGACCCAATGTGTAAATCTTGATGTGTGACTATAATTTCTGAAGTTTTCATTTCACGACCTTGTGCCATGCCGAGGACAACACCGTAAGATTGGTTCAGATACTGCTCCCAATTATACACAGAGGAGTGGCGCTCACAGTGATTAAAAGCCTCCTCAAGCTGGCACAGCCAAGTCAGTGGCAAGGCAGTTCTCCGACTGGAACCAACGTCTTCTCACTCCTTCCCCAGGGCCACCAACCTGCCTTAGCTAACAGGCTGGGCAGGGGTTCCGGGCTGACAATGAGATCTGTCAGAAGTCACACATCAACAGTATCCCCTCGTGTCACGCGCCCGTGGTAAATCCTTCTGTACCAACCTGGTTCTTGGCATGGCCTCTCGCAGCCTACTACTGAGCAGCTTCCTGCTCTCTCACATCCAGGCTGCTGCAGGAATCTGGACGAGAGGCAACAAAGCTCCAGAATCAGACGGCCTGGATTCAGACTCCAGCCACTGTCCACTCGCTACACGACCGGGGGCAGGTTACTTTACTTCTCAGGCCTTAATTCCCTCATCCATAAAATGGGCACAGCAATAATAATCTACTCCCTAAGGTAGAACTAGGAAATAATAGGGTGAAACTGTGAACTAAGACACCATACCTGGCGCATAGTGGTTACTAATGTAATTGTTACTACACCCTAACTTCGTGTTCATTCCCAGGGTCAAAAGGAGCGAGCCCCTCAGGTTCTCTGCCTGCTACTGTGTCAGCAGGACAGACCTGAAATCAATCAGATGGTCAACTCCACTAACCGCAAAGCTCGTCCAGCTAAGAAAATGTGCGGTATAGCGTGGCTTCACAATAATAGTTGAACAAAGCTTTTGTAGCCTCGATTTCAGCAAAATATTAGTCTGTATCTTTTACTGTTCAGAGAGCACCAAACACAACACGAGGCAACATCTTTCATGACATGTCAACAATCTATCCAAAACTGCCTTTGTCAAGGATATTCTAGTTTCTGTTACGCTCACTTTTGTAGTATATTTTAATCTTCTCAATCTCTTTCAAAATTCTAATATAGCAACAGATAATAGCAAGCGTTGGTGAGGACGTAGAAAAACTGGAGCCCTCCATACACGCTGGTGAGAATGCAAACAGTGCTGACGCAGTGGAGTACGGTCTGGCATTTCCTCCAAGGCTAAATGCACAGTTCCCAGACAACCCTGTGATTGCTCACCGGGGATAATAAACCCGAGGGAACAAAAACATATGCCCATAAAACACGTACACGACTGTTCGTGGCAGTACTGCTCAAACGGCTATAGAGTGGAATCAAGCCAAACGTCCATCAACTGATGAACGGACACACAAAATGTGGTCTGTCCACAGAACGGAACGTTATTCGACAAGAAAAAAGGAGATGAAATTCCGATACATGCTACAAGAACAAACCTTGAAAATTTAGCTCTAAGTGAAAGATGCAAGTCACCACATGTTAAATGAATCCATTTACATGAAATATGCAGAAGAGGCAAATCAATAGAGATAGAAAGTAGATAAGTGGTTGCCTAGGGATTGGGATGAATTAAGAGTGACGTTTAAGAAGTGTGGAGTTTCTTTTGGGGTTATGAAAATATTCTAAAATTGTGACAGTTGCTGTGAATATACTAAAGCCACTGAATTGTACATTTTAAATAAGTGAATTGTATGCTATGTGAATTATATCTCAATAAAGCTGTTTTTAAAAAAGAAAAAATGGGCATTTAAATTGATGCAAATCTTCTAGGAAGCAATTTGGCAATAAACATCAAGAAACTTCATATTGATACCGACCCTGGTATCAGTTTCCCCACATTAAACCCAGCATATATGGGGTTAAAACTAAAACACTCATTCCCTGCTTACTCTCTGGCTTCCTGGCTCCAGAATCCACTATCCTCCATGGAGACAGACACCGTCAAGGACAAGCACCTGGACCATCTCCTCCCCACAAAGAGATGCGAGCTGGTGGGAAAGCTGCTGACCAGCAAGGTCATGAGCTCCCTCCTCTCTGCAAGTGTCTCAAGGCCAAAGACAGGCTGGTGGGAAAGCTCCGACCAGCAAGGCCATATGCTCCCCCTCCCCTACCTAAAGCCCCAAATAAAAACCCTTCCTTTTAGCTTTTCGGGAAGTTTGGGATTTGAGCGTTAGCTGCCCTCTCTCCTTGCTCAGCGCTGTGCAAAAATAAAGTTCCTACTTTCTTCCACCACATCCGGTGTCAGAGATTGGCTTGCTGCGCAACGGGTGAGCGAACTCACTTCAGGTTCGGTAACAATATAGAGAGCCAGACAGACAGAGAAAAAGACAGAGAGACAATAATATTTGCTACTAGAGTAAATACAAGGGCATTTCTTTTTTTCTTTTTTCTTTTTTTTGGGGGGGGGGGTGAGGAAGATTGGCCCTGAGCTAACATCTATGCCAATCTTCCTCTATTTTGTACGTGGGACACTTCTGCAGCTTGATGAGTGGTGTAGGTCCTCATCCGAGATCCAAACCCATGAACCCTGGTCCACCAAAGTAGAGTGTGCAAACTTAACCCCTACGCCACTGGGCTGGTCCCTATAACAGCATTTCTGATGTAAACAGCTTGAGAAAGTTCCAGAACCAAGAGAAATTGAAGACGTGCTCAGAGACTATAACTATGAGAGAGAAAGCCTCAGACAGTAGCTAGGACAGGCCTAGAAAGACTTCAAGTTGAAGAATTACAATTCCCAAAGTTCATGAACTGGTTTTATCAGAATCACCTAGGGACCCAGATGAAAAGACAAATTTCAGAGTCTCACCCCTGAAAATTTTGATGCAATCAATTGCAGAGGTGGAGGGGAAGAGCAGGCATATTAATTTATAAACCTCCCCAGGTGATTCTGATGGCAGGCAGACCTGGCTAACTCTTACAAAAGGAAAGAAAAATCTTTTATCATGGTATTAACACTTTTGGAAAATCGTTCTAGAAGTAATAGGAGGGACTGATTATAATTAGGCCAAGAACTGCCTTTAGTGCGGACTGGGCAAAGATTAGAATTTCTACTCCAACGTAACGATATTAATAGACATTCATACACAAACTTCCAGTCCTCAAAGGCATCACCTTAATAAAAAAGACTTTTTTATTACTAAACAAAAACTTAGAAGATCCTTACACCTTTCTTCAAAATATGCAACTTACCAGCTTCCCTAATATGTCTGTGGTATTTGTATCTCAGGATTCTGAAAAGGCTGAGTGGTTGTTAATTTAGGTGGTCTTCCCTGCCAACCAGATTACTCTCATGGTAATCGATTTTCCAGCTTTCCTTCGCCACACAATAACAAGCAAATCTGTTCCACACACTTAGGAATATTTGAAATAAGCTCTGTATGTAAACATGGGTTCATGAGAAACATTCAAGCTGAAAGACTGATACAAATGACTCATCAAATAATACCGTGCATCCAAGTCTTCTGACTCTGGATAATGGATTTACACGGCTCCAAGCACAATCCCTCCAGCTTCCTTTTTGAACAGCAGCATTCATTTGCAAGGCCACTGGCAGGGGTACAAATCCAATCTGCAGCCCTGGCACACCTGCACACAGGAGGCTCTGTGGCCCACACATCTCATGCTCCTTCGCTGCATTAGCAATTGCAGTAACTAAATAGGAGACTTGCAGGTGGGTCTTCTGGGGCCCTGAAAGCCTGTTTCACAGATGGTTCTGGGTGGTAACTATGACTTGACAATCACAAATCCAAATTGTTAGGATAAAATACTGGATAAGGTAAAGAGGCATAAACTTAAGTACTAAACTGTTTCCTCAATAACTTCAAGCACTTTAAAATGTTTTAACTGGAAAAAAAAAGAATAAAGAAATTGCTTAGAAGAAATTATTCTAGAGCACAATTTTCATAACTTAACACTGTATATAATACAAGAGAAAACAGTGTAACTATCTCTTCGGTCTATCTCAACTCCTGAAACATACACAACCTTTTGTTGATAGACTGAACCAGGCACTGACCCAGGACTAAGAAGTAAATTGATACTGGTCTGAAGTAAGTCCCTTTACATCCAATTCACGTGCCCTGTGAACAGGTGAATGTGGGCTTCACCTTCTGTTCATTTTCAAATTCTCATTCCTCAACCTCAGTCCTTTGTTTGCAAAGTTAAATATGAAACACAGAATGGTCAAAAATAAGCATTTGATTATCAAGATGGTAAGCCCAGACAGATGACATAGCGAGCGAGGCAGTTACGGCCTTCATAAAAACTCTATCTTACTGGCATATAATTAAAACTTGTAATCTAAATTCAACCTCCTCCAAATTTCAACCTCTTCCATCTTAATAAAACTACAGTAGAAGACTAGCATCTACTGTTTAGTATTCAGAGGTGTCTTTTACAAGCCTGGACATTTCTTAAAGTGTTTTCTCAGTCCTGCAGGGGAGGAAGAATATTCCTTCTGGCTGGTCTACAAATTAAATTGACATGAGACAGAATAACAGGAGAAAATCAAACAAATCTTTATAACATGTATACATGGAGAAACCCAGGAAAACTGAGCAACTCAGCAGAATGGCCAAAGCTGCCACCTTAAATACCATCTTCAGCTAAAGACAAAGGACGGTATTGGGAGTAGAGGTTTGGAACTTCAAAGGGGCGGAAGGCAATTCACATGGAGATGGAAAAGCAACTGTTTGGTAGACAGAACTTTGATAAGAATGGGCTTAGCAAGGACCCCCACAGTCTATCGACACCCAGAGTTATCTATGGCCTGTCCTGGGATGGGCCTTCTATCTTAAATTCTTTAAGGCAGCTAGGAGGAAGGTCCAAGTTTCTTTCAGAGTCTTTTGTTCTTAAAAATAATCAAGCCAGAGAGACACACTTGGGGTGGCCAATTCCGACTGCACACAGTACACACTGTGGGAAAACACTGGATGTGAAGGCAAGCAACCCTTCTTTCCCTTGACAACAGGAGTAATACCACCTACCTCACCTAACTCCCAGGCTCACTAAGACAGAGCAAGATGTGTGTTACAGTATAGCACAGTGGTATGGAGCATGCTACAAATGTTAACAACTATGCAAATTATGATTACCACAGCCTAAGTGATAGATCAGGAAGGTATCTTATCCAGAAAAGTCTTATTTCCAATTAACAGATATTTTAATACATTTTCATTATTAAACAATTGATTTGGGAATACATATCTCAACCGTAGGCAAGGGTTCTCCCAACTAATGTATTTCACTAGAAAATATGTATATGTCAAATTAAAATTGATAGAATTTTAAAACTGGTTAGCATTTTGTTCTATAAGGAGAGACAAAATAGTGGCATCGCGTTCCTGTTTAGAAATCTCAGCCTTATCTACTTCTTGCAAACACTTAGCTGGACCATTTCGTTCAGATGTAACCTGTAACAAGGTGGATTCATTTGCAAATCCAGTGGAGTTAAATGAGACCACAAAATTAGAATCCCCTAACGAATGTAGCTCTTTATTTTAAAAATCTGCATAATCACAGTTCATCTGGTTGAAAATGCATACTGGGAATTCAATGTTACTTAAGTAAGTAGGGAAATGTAATAATTACAGCTATTACCATTTACTGAGCTCCTGTCACATGGCAGGCACTGTCCGAGGTCACAGTGCTGATAAGAGGCCTTTGAAACCAGATCCCTCTTCCCACAGTGCTTAGACATCTTCCCCCTTCTCTGCTGCACAGCTTTCCTCCTGGGCAAAGCTGCCAGAGCCCAGGCGCGGCTTGGACCTGCTGCTCGCTCCTTGGTCTCCCACCAGACGATGCAGTCAGTAGGCTAGGCTTGATCCCAAAGGAATCGAGGGAGGTTACAATTTACCAAACCCACAAACAGAATTAATTGAGCAAATGAGTCAATAGCCAGACAGTTGAGGTAGCTACAAAGCTTTAGTGAAGGATACCCATTATAAAAACTCAAATAATTTTTTTTTTTTAAAGATTTTATTTTTTTCCTTTTTCTCCCCAAAGCCCCCCGGTACATAGTTGTATATTCTTCGCTGTGGGTCCTTCTAGTTGTGGCATGTGGGACGCTGCCTCAGTGTGGTTTGATGAGCAGTGCCATGTCCGCGCCCAGGATTTGAACCAACGAAACACTGGGCCGCCTGCAGCGGAGCGCGCGAACTTAACCACTCGGCCACGGGGCCAGCCCCAAAAACTCAAATAATTTTTAAAAACAACAATATTTATTAAACACCTTTCTGTGCCCAGCATTGATTTAGGAAACAAAAAATAGATTGGATGGAATATTTTATTAAAATATTCAGCAGAGAAGGAAAATATACATAGCATTTATTCACAGTTGTGCCAAAAAAAAGCTACCCATGTCTACAGAAAAGAACAGAGTAGCCCTCAAATATTAACTGAATCAATTCATATCAGGAAAATTACTCCAAACTTTCCTTTTCTTTTTGGTTCTCTCATGTATGCATTTCTCTAACTGTGGAATTGCTGGGCTTGAGAGTCTGCATATCTTTGACTTCCTAGGTAATGCCAAACTGTTTTCCAAAGAAGTCAAACCAACCTCTATTCCTACCAGCCAGGTAGGAACGTTCCTATCGCTCAACAGCTCCAGGCTTCGGTGCTGCCAATTTACCCTAGGCGCACAGTAACATGGCACTGTGGTTGCAGTAATTTATATTTCCTTGGTTATCAACAAGGTTGAACACGTTTTCACATGTTTATTAGACATGTGGATTTCTCCTTTTCTGCAGTGCCTGTGCAAGACTTTTGCCCATTATTCTATTAGTGCAGGTAACATCTTATTTAAGAAACCCTTCTCTATACTGAGGTCATGGATATACTCTCCTATATGCATTTCTAAAAGCTTTATTGCTTTGCCTTTCACCTACCCCGCTACCTGGGTCATAAGTCAAGTGTTGGAATCTGTGTGGGACTGTTTCTGTATGGTGTTCTATTGATCTATTAGTCTATCCTGCTGCCAATATCACATGGTCTAATTATTACAGCTCTTCTTCATCTTTAGTAGAGAAGTCTCTCCAACTTCTTTTTCAAGAGTTTCTTGCCTTTGCTTGAGCCTTGGCAAAAGTTTTAGTATCAGCTTGTCTAGCTTTTTCAAATTTGCCGGGATTACATGAAATCTATAAGTCAGTTTCAAAAGAATTGATACCTAACAATATTGAATCTTCCAATCCTTGGACCAGTGTGTCTCTCCATTTATTTAGGTTTTATTTAAAGTCATCCAATAAAGTCTTAGAAGTTTTTCTGTAAAGGTCTTACACATATTTGTTAGACTTAAAATATATCTCCTATAGTTTATAACAGTTGAAAAATCAGGAATCTGAAAAAAAGATTTTTTTTTTAAGATTTTATTTTTTTCCTTTTTCTCCCCAAAGCCCCCGGTACATAGCTGTATCTTCCTAGCTGTGGGTCCTTCCAGTTATGGCATGTGGGATGCCACCTCAGCATGGCCTGACTAGCGGTGCCATGTCCACGCCCAGGATCCAAACCGGCAAAACCCTGGGCTGCCACAGCAGAGTGAGCAAATCTAACCACTCAGCCACAGGGCCGGCCCCAAGATATGATTTTTTAAATGATGTATAAAAAGATATAATTTTTTGATGTGACATCTAGAGTTTGGGATAAGTACATATAAATATGAATAACATCTTTCTCAAAATTTTTTAATGGAGCAAAGTTCATTAAAGCACAATTATGCTATACAATTTAGTTTTAATTCCAGAATTATTGTTTTGTAGCTATATCTCACCTCAAAAGGTTTAACATACTTGAGAAAACTTGCATGTCACACAAATAAGTGTGCTAAACATCTATTGGTTGTAGGTCCTTATATTTATCAAATTATGAAGTACTTAAAATCCAGAATAATTTTAATTCACTAACCTAAAAAGAAAAAAAATAAAATAGAAGATGAATAAACGATGGGTAAGAGACCGAAATCTCATTAATATACACGTCATGTGCTGGGACTGAGAATCCAGACACCTGCTCCTAGCCTCAGCTCCCACTCCTCTTATATAATTCACTGAACTTCTGTCTCTCTTTTCTCTCATTTTTAAAGTAGTTACAACACTGTTCTGTCAGTGTCACATATCAAGGATTAAATATAAACAGTGCCTTAGAAAGGACACAAAAAGTTAGTCAAACACAAAGCATTACTGGGTCAAAGGAGTTACAGCTACTCTTCTATCAGAAGGGCATTATAAAACAGTTGCCTGTAATCACGGTTTGTGGCAAGACTGAAAATAATCCCCAATAGATTGGCCTCAAAATCTTTTTTTCTTAATGTTTTAAAGATTTTTATTTTTCCTTTTTCTCCCCAAAGCCCCCCAGTACATAGTTGTATATTTTAGTTGTAGGTCCTTCCAGTTGTGGCATGTGGGATGCTGCTTCAGCATGGCCTGATGAGCAATGCCATGTCTGCGCCCAGGATTCGAACTGGCGAAACCCTGGGCCAAGGAAGCAGAGTGCGCAAACTTAACCACTGGGTCACGGGGCCAGCCCCTGGTCTCAAAATCTTAAAGCAATGCTAAGAAAATGGTAGGATTTGCATACAAAACTAAGAATTTTGAAGAAAAGGGAGGAAAACTTCAGAAATCATTTTGAACACCTTAAGTTAATTGTTTTCACTCCTTTAAAAGGCATTCTTGTACTGCATTCTATATTAGGGGCTGAAAAAGATCCACAGCTTCTAGAAATTTACAATATGTTTAGGAAGCAAGAAATAAGCACAAATGATTGCTACACAATACAACGTAGCACTCAATAAATGTTACTATTATTACAAAGCAGCATAAAAATCCCGTAGGACAGGGGCGGTCCTTATCCGCAGTTTCACTTTCTGGAGGTTTCCTTACTCATGGTTAACAGCAGACCAAAATATTAAATGGAAAATTCCAGAAATGAACAATTCATGTTTTAAATTGCCCGCCATACTGAGCAGCTCTGTGATGAAATCTTGCACTGTCCTGCTCTGTCCGCCCAGGACGTGAATCATCCCTTTGTCCCCCGAATCCACTTTGTATATTTACCTGCTAGGTATCACAGTGCTAGTGTTCAAGTAACCCCTATTTCACTTAATAACGTCCCCAAAGCACAAGAGTAGTGATGCTGGCAATTCAGATGTGCCAAAGAAAAGCCATAAAGTGCTTCCTTTAAGTGAAAAGGTGAAAGTTCTTGACTTAATAAGGAAGGGAAAAAAATCATATGCTGAGGCGGCTAAGATCTAAGGTCACTTTTATTACAGTATATTGTTGTAATCGTTCTATTTTATTATTAGTTATCGTTAATCTCTTACTGTGCCTAATTTATAAATTAAACTTTATCATAGGTATGTGTGTATAGGAAAAATCATGGTTTATATAGGGTTCAGTACGATCTCAGTTGCAGGCATCCACTGTGGGTCTTGGAACGTACACCCCACGGATAAGGGGGTGCCATTCTATTTCAAATTTCAGGGTCCATAAATAAAGTCTCACTGGAACAGAACCGTGCTTTCACACTCCAGGGGTAAGAGAAGAGCAGTTGCAACAGGGACCGTGTGACCCACAAAGCCGCAAATATTTACTATCTGGTTCTTTACAAAGAAAGTTTATCGACCACTGCTCTAGGAGGATGGATGAGATTTTGGTGGGCAGAACTAGAGGAAGAGGGAGGGGTGGGCAGAGAGAGACAAACATTCCATCTGAGAAATGAAGGAGTGAAAACATGAAGGAAAACCCCAGAATATTACAGGGACAATGGGAAGACCAATGTGGCTGAAGCAGAAGGTCTAAAATCGGTAAACAGATACTGAGCCACTGATTACTATGTGCTTTGTTACTGGGTCATTTATACTATTGGAGAGAGTAATTACAAGCATTCTCATACCAAGTCTGTGAAATCGGTACTGTTATTATCCCCATTAATAATTAAGAAAATAGTTAAATGATTTGATAACGAAACTAAGGCTTATGGAAGTTAACTAACCGCCAAGATCACAGCCAGTCAATTGAGCTGACCCGTGAATCAAGGTCCCTTTGCCCGTAGAGCCCATGCTGTTAACCGCTACACCATATCGAACCTCCATACCAGGTAGTAAAAAGAGCACATCTAGGGGCTGGCCTGGTGGCGCACTGGTTAAGTGTACACGTTCCACTTCTCGGCGGTCCAGGGTTCGCGGGTTTGGATCCCAGGTGCAGACATGGTACCCTTTGGAAAGCCATGCTGTGGCAGGTGTCCCACATATAAAGTAGAGGAAGATGGGCACGGATGTTAAGTTAGCTCAGGGCCAGTCTTCCTCAGCAAAAAGAGGAGGATTTGTGGCAGATGTTAGCTCAGGGCTAATCTTCCTCAAAAAAGTAAAAAAGTAAATCTAAAAAAAAGAGAGAGAAATACATCTACAAAGGTCATTTAGGGCAAAACTGTCAAGGTTTCCAAATATAGGTGTAAAAAGAATATGATTTTATGTGTAGGCTTTGATTCCTTAACAGCTTTTAAAAGGAGAGCTGTCCCATGAGCTGGTCCAAAGTGTTCCACACTTAGAATCAGACTATTGTGGCCTTTCGTTAAATCACAGGAGAAAAAATTGTGAGCTTGATTTTCTCAATTTCGAGTTTCTCCCAAAAATATTTCTTAAATCTTTGAAAAATGGCACATTATAAAAATCAATGAGTAAGTAGCAGACCAAGTTTGGGAAAATTCAGCTGATTATGCTTAGTTCAATTTTTTTTAATGGATTATGTACTCAACAGATGTCATTTTACTATTTTAAGTTCAAATGATTAATTGAATATATTAATTCAATAACAGTTAACTCAATTATCTGAAAGTGGTTTTAAAAGTAAGATATTCTTCCAAAGAATGATGTTTCTGTGAGAACTATCATAAGCACTAAGAAAAATCAGACATATCTACATAGTAGCAATATCTATTAGCTGAAACTGTAGAAACAAAAAGATAATACATTGTCGATGACTTCCTGCTATTTGCAAACACCCCACCCCACGACTAAGTCTAAAGCTGCACTGGTCAATAGAAATATCCTGCAAGCCACACATGTAAGCCACATATGTAATTTTAAATCTTCTAGTTGCCACATTTTTTAAAAGTA
The DNA here is from genome assembly GCF_037783145.1 of Equus przewalskii. Taxonomy (NCBI): domain Eukaryota; kingdom Metazoa; phylum Chordata; class Mammalia; order Perissodactyla; family Equidae; genus Equus; species Equus przewalskii. Next base: position 39,127,668 of record NC_091836.1, read on the forward strand.
GAAACAGGTGAAATTAATTGTAACAATATATTTTATTTAACCTAGTATATGCAACATATTATCATTTCAACATGTAATCAATATTTCAGAAATTGAAGTATTTTATTTCTTCATACTAAATCTCAAATTTGGCACATATTTTACCCTTACAGCACTAGCCATATTTCAAGTGCTCCACAGCCGCATGTGGCCACTGGCTCTCACACTAGACAGCAGAGATGTGAGGGACTGCTCTTCCAAAGATTACGGCAGGAAAGAGGCTACGGATTGCAACCGAAGAGTCACACCGACAAAGTGAAAGACATGGGTAAAGAAAGAGAGCGTTTAGCTCCAATATTCTAACATTGAAATAAATGAGAGTGCGACCAAGAAATGAATAACAAACAATAATAGACTATTTTAGCAGACAGTAATCTTTCAGCAAGCTACACACTTGAGGTTCTTAAAGCACTGACAGTACTGATTTTATAATGATTGTTTTCACCACATTTTAACTAGTCTTGCTATAATTGTGACTTGGGATTATCCGTAAGCTCTCTCCTTATCCCTGAAATCTCTAAACTATTTCAAAGTTTTCCAAAAAGAGCCTGTTTCCAGGTGCTTTCCACAACTAGAACAAATTTAAAGTCTACAGATTTATGGGCAATGGGAAGCCACTGAATGATTTTGGAAAGGGAATGGAAATAATGTTTCAGTACTAATAGTGAAGTATCAGTGTTACAGAAGGAGCTGTAAGAAATAAACTGGAAAGGCACCAGTTCAGAATGTTCCATGTAAGTCTTGAACTAGGGTTACAACACTGAGAATAAAAAAGGGACAGAGGCCAGATACCCTTTAGCAGTGATTGAACTAAATCATGTAAACAGTGTAATGCCAGAAGAGGGAGAGGAAGGTTTCAACAGAGAATGACCAAAATAATAAAGTCAGAAAAAGCTCCGCCTTCACCTTCCTGCCCCTACCCCATACCCCAGGAGAATTTGAGTGGGACCATTCTGCAAACTTGGTAGCAAACATTTCCTATTTCTTAACTACTGGCTCCTTCTAGACTCCAGACCAAATTCTCATTTGCTAATACTAAAGTATCTGTGATAAATTTAAACAGTAATCAATAAATTCCACTTGTGAAAAAGATACAAATTGCTGGACAAGGTGTGTCTATTACACTCTTCGGGATGGAGGTTGGGTGGGGGAAGCCTGTGTATTTTAGTGGCAATAGGTCAAAGTCCATCAACATTCCACTTTAAAACAAACTCTGACTAAACAATTCAAATATTGCAATGACAGGATGTTTAATAGTTTATCATTTTTACCAAATGAAAGTATGCAGTTACCATGTGTTTACCAGTGCATAAAATGTAAAATTAAGGAAACCAAAATTATGGCTCAATACTTCTCAACACTGATCAATTCTGCTTGTTACTCAGAAATATTCCATTAGGTTATGCCTTTTAAAAGTGAAATAAATAAAATATAATTCTTTTACTTCAGAGGATTTCATGATGCCTCCTTCTAGTAATGGGGAAAACTACTAAAAGTGGCAAATTTTCAGCGAAGTCATTAGGTACCTATCTACATTTAAAAAAGAAAAAAACTAGATGTGAAAACCACGTATCAGGATGCCAAGTCTGTAAAAATGTTTTATACACACACAAAGATTTGAAGCACACCAAAACATCAGCAGGTATGGTCTCTGGTAATTGTTCTTGGGTAACTTTTACCTTTTATACTGTTCCCATATTTTCTATGTTTCTACAATGATCATTTATTATAGTTAAAACTAGAAGAAAAAATAAATTTAGACAAGTGGAAATCAAGGCGGTGCCAATCGATTTAGGATCATATTGGATTAAAATGCTACCCTTTGTACCACCGGAACCTCTAAGTAAGCAGCAGCCAGGTGAAGACCGGACTCCACCTTATCGATCACACGCGCCCAGTGAATGACATTGACATGTGCAATATTCGACGCGCACATTAATACGTGGTGGGCACACTACAAAACGCTAAAAACTAAAAAATGGCTTTTTTAGAAAAACAGAGCAGTTTAGTACCCTTGCAAAACAAATAACAGAGCAGAGACAAGAATGGGTCTCAAGGAATAAATGAATAAAGAGAAGTCACAAGTGGGAAAAATGTCTTGGTCCAAAATGTTAAAACGTAAATCTACTACTAAATTGTTCACTTTCAAGTGGTTCATTTTGTCGATTTCACCTCAATTAATTCAAAAAGTAAACCTAGAAGTTACTTTCTAAATATACCAGATTGAATGAACACTGCCTTAAACACGGCTTTGCCCCAATCCTTTTTTTTTCCCCCCTCTAATTTTGTTTTCTCAATTCTAGAGCAACCGGCAAGTACGGTTCATCACCGGAGAAGCCCCCGCGGTGCTGGGGTGCAGCGCGCAAGAGAGCCCCAAAGCAGCCGGCGCACCTTCCTGCCTTCACAGAGCTTACAGCCAAAGGTGGAGGGGTAACAAAAGAGCGGCTCAAAAAAGAGGCCACAAACAGTCACGTGTGATTTTGCTGTTTTTTAATGAAAGTTAAGTAACTGCTGAGTCTAAAGAACTTTTGAGGGTGATGAGCCTGGCAAGATTTGAACAGGTGAAAGCGCAGAATTAAGCCCAGGGCTGAGCTGGGTGGGACTCATCACACATTTAATCCTCGTTGACAGCCCCAAAACCAGCCCACCTGGGGCTTAGGCGTGCACAAACATTGACTGAAAATTGACTGAAATCCGACAAATCCGCCAAGCAAGGCTAAACACGCACGCACACAAAATTCAACAGCGCTGCGCTCATTTTCCTTAATCGAGCACCGAAGACTTGGCTACCGACTGAAAAATGCTTCATGAAAGCTGATGATCGGCTGGAAACCATACACCATCAAGCGGCTCCCAAAGGCCTCTGGCTCCCGCCTGTGCACTCGGCCCGGCCTCCCCGACTGTTTACCGAGCCCGACACAACGTGCCCTGCCCACGCCCCTGCGAGCGGGGCCTCCCGGGTCCCGGCGACGCCACCTTGTAAATAAGGGACGGGGCGGGGGGACCAGCAGTCAATGGCACGGGGTGGCGCGGCCTCCCACGACAAAGCAGGGCGCCCCATCCGACCGAGCCCCCGCCGCGCGGGCCGGGCCGCGCCGCCACCCCCGCGCCGCCCCGCGCGCCCGGCCGACGGAGACGGCCCGCAGCGCCGCGAGCGCCGGCCCAACCGCCGCAGCAGGGACGCGCAAGGCGCCCAACCGCCGTCCCGGCCCAACCAACGCGGGCAGGGGAGGCGAGGAGCGCGCGGCCGGCGGAGCGTGCGGGCCGCTCGGGGGGCGCAGGGGCAGGCCGCGCGTGGGGAAGGCAGGGGCGAAGAGGCTCCGCGGCCGGCGCTGAACGCAGCGCCAGAAGGGGCTCCATTAGGGGGTTTTGCCCCTTTCCCCTTGGAAGGTGCAGATGGTTTGACCCCCCACCCCGAGTGAGGTGCCTTGTCCCAGCCCCGGCTGGACTGTACCATCGGGCGGTGCCGCCGGGATTTCTCCCCCCCACCACCACCATCAATTCCCCCCCCACCCGGGTCCGCGGTCGGTTGGCCCCGGCCGGGCTCTGAGACGCGGAAAGAGCTTGGCGCCATTTTGGGTGGGACTAAGCAAAGACGAAACACCCTCCCAGTCGATGGGGTACTCTGGACGCTGACTTATCCGGTTCCCTTAATCCTTTAGGTACTTACACGACGTTGGGTGAGGGGAGCTGGAAGATCAGCGGGTCCCCGGTCCTCTCTCCCTAGGGGTGATGGAAATCAAACCCCCCCCGCCACCTCCAGGTGGTTCTTCCCGCCGCAGAGTGGGAGCAGCATAAAAGGCGGGGTCTCGTTAGCATAATCTGCCTGGCAACCTGATCTCGGCGTTATATGATTGGTTGAACTCTGTAAACCCCATGCCCTGCTTAGAGACGAGTAAGGCTGGGGCAAACTGACAGGCCCAGATTTAAGAGTCATGACGAAGATCCTGAGACGCTTATTCAGGCGGCAGAGAAGCCAAAAGGAGATTCATACAATGGCCCAATGACTGAAGGCCTCTTTATTTCGTGCTCTGCAGTTCATGTAAAACCCAATCAAAGAGCGGGTCTCAGGCGGCGCTCGGCTGCGTTTGTATTCTAAGCCAATCAGAAAAGCCGACTCTTCGGATTCAGGGTCTAGCCCGCTCCGAGGACCCGCTGCCGCCAAGGTGGGGAAACGTGTGGCCCAGGCGCGCCAGGTGGACTGCCGGCCGGGGTTCCGAGCCAGCCCCGCGCACAGCCGAGAGGCCCCGAGCCTTGAGAAGCTGCGCCCCGCTCTGTCTGCACCTGGAGCGGCCTGCTTGCCTGCGGAGCGCTCAACCGACCGATGCTACCACGGAACCCCAACGCCCCGCAGGCCCCCGGGGTCACCAGGTCTCCCCGGGCCTCAGGTTCAAGCCTCGCCATGCACCGTAGCCCGAGCGCTCCTCCTGGGGCTGACGGCGCTTCCCCCCACCTCTGATCCGGCGGACTTTGTCTTTGCTCAGTCCTTGCCAAACCCGGGTGTGCCTTACTCCAAGGAAGATGCTTTCCCTTTTACCATTCTGAAAAAAAAAAAAATGATTTTCCAAAAAAAAAAATGGTTTTCAGGAACGTGAAGAAGTATTATTAAACACTGGTTAACCAAATGACTTAACTTGCTTATTTCTTAACTCACTCAGGCTTCCACATCTACCGTCCCTTAAAATTGCCGTCTCAAAGGGCAGCCAAGTGCTCGTAGAAATGAGCTCAAGCTTTGGGGCAGACGCCCAGCTCCAGTTAGCCGCCCTAATACGAACGGCAACTAGATCTCGAGCAGGATGTCCCAGCTGAGGTCTGCTGACAACAAATGATACCAAGGAACCCCCAAAAGGAGAACTTGACATGAGGACTAGGGCCATCTGGACTGGAGAGCCCACGTTACCCTCCTGGACTTAGAGAAATGATCTAAAACTTTCCAGTGCACAAATATTGCAGGTGGACACCACCCCAGAGATTTTTCTCATTCAGAAGGCTGGAGTGAACCTCAGGAATCTGCATTTTATATGTAATTTTAAATTAATTCTTAAATTCACACAGTAAAATTCACTCCATTCAGTATACAAGTATTTTTTGAATATGTGCTGTGTACCAATCACTGTTCTGAACAATGAGGATAGAATGGGAACCAAAAACAAAGTCTCTGCTATCTTGGAGCTTACATTCTAGTGAAGGCAACAGAAGAAAATTAATAAAATAATTCCAGGTGATAATAAGTGCTATGAAGAAAATAAAGCAGGAAAATGCAAAAGAGAGGAAAATTCTGGCAATTTAAATAGGGGACCAAAGAAGTTCTTTCTAAGATACTAACATTTGAGCTGAGTGATGAAAAAGAAAGCCAGCCGTGCTAAGATTTGGAGAACATTGTAGTCTGAGAGAATGGCAAATGAAAAGGCATGAGGGGGAAAAAGAAGCATGGCATACAAATATTCATCTCTTCTTCCATTGAAAAAGTACTCACTGAATGCTTGTGATATTCCAGGCACTGTCCCAGGTGCTTCGGGATTTGTCAATTAACCCTGTAGACAAAAGGAAAAACACAACACATAAAAATTCCTGCCTTCATGGAGCTTTCACTCTAACACGCTGAAAAACAGTAAGAAGCCCAGAGTTGCTGGAACACAGGACAAGGAGTATAGTGATCCAAGAAAACTTGGGGGAGTAGGCAAGGGCCAGATCACCTAAAGCTTTGAGGGCTATGGTATGGGAGTGGTTATTGTATTTTAAGTGCAGTTTAAAGTAGTTGGACTTTTGTTTGTTTGTTCGAGGAAGATTAGCCCTGAGCTAACATCTGCCGCCAATCCTCCTCTTTTTGCTGAGGAAGACTGGCCCAGAGCTAACATCGTGCCCATCTTCCTCTACTTTATATGTGGGACGCCTGCCACAGCATGGCTTGACAAGCGGTGCCATGTCTGCACCCAGAATCTGAACCGGCGAACCCTGGACCACTTAAGCGGAACATGGGAACTTAGCCACTGCGCGACCGTGCTGACCCCTAGTTGGAATTTTTAAGCAGAGGTATGATATAACTTTTTTTTTTTTTTAAGATTGGCACCTGTGTTAACATCTGTTGCCAATCTTTTTGTTTGTTTGTTTGTTTTGTTTTTCTTTTTTCTTCTTCTCCCCAAAGCCCCCCAGGACATAGTTATATATTCTAGTTGTAGGTCCTTCTATTTCTGCTATGTGGGATGCCACCTCAGCACGACCCGACAAGCGGTGCCAGGTCTGCACCCCAGATCTGGACCGGCGACACCCAGCGCTGAAGCAAGGTGCACGAACTTAACCAACTCAGCCATGGGGCCCGCCTCACAACTTTTTTTTTTTTTTAAAGATAACTCTGGCTGCTGTAGGAAGCTTATTCTGTTGGGAGAGGGGACAAGAAACGAGAGACAAGGAGGATAGTTAGGGGTCTCTTGTAGTATGCTCTAATCACAAAATGAGAGTGATCTTGACTAAACTAGTAGTGTAATTGGAGAGAAGTATATGGACACCAGCTATGTGTTGGAGATAAAGCCACAGAACTTGCAAATGGAGAAGATAATGGGACAGAGTAGGGGTTTCTAGTGATGACAAGAGAATGATCAAGAGTGTCTTATGAAGTTGAGACTTGAGTGACGTAAATGTTGCTGCCTTAACTGAGATTGGGAAGACTGGGAAAGAAAGGGTTAGAAAATTGAGAGTTCTATTGTAGTCATGTTAAGTTTCTAATATCTCTTAGAAATCCAATTGGACCTACTGTATCAGCAGTTGGAATTCAAAGAGAGATCAGGGCTACAATACAATTTTAGGATTCATCAGACTATAAATTGTATTTAAATACATAGGATTACATGAATTCTAATGAGATAAGGCCTTCTAATGAGGATTAGATGATGGAGAGAGTGTATATGGAGAAGACAAGAAGGTCCGGGACTGAGCTCTTGAGAGCTGCTGAATTTGGAGGTGAGAGATAGCAGGGAAGCCAACAAAAGAGACTGTGAAGGCCAGTGAAACAGGAGGAGCACAGACGAGGGTGGCTCTGAGAATCCAAAGGAAGAAAGGGTTTCAAAAGGATGCAGCAGCTACTGTTGCTGGGAGGTAAAGATAAAGACAGATAACCTGTGGGTCTGGGAAGATGGAGGTGGAAGGAGCTGGTAACTTGTCAATGGCAGCTTCAGGGGAACGTTAGGAAACTTATTAAGAGTTGCCTGAAAAAAGAATGGGAGGCAAAGAGTGACATCTGTTGCCAATAGTATAGCAGATAAGATAGGCCAATAAAAACTGAAATATTGTATACGCTATTTGTAAGAGACTTTTTCTTTAGTGCATCACAGAGCAGGCAGCAGAGAGAAGAAGCTACAAAAGTTAAAAACAAAGTAAAAAGGGAAAGCTCATAATTACAGAGGAAAGCAATCTAATAAAAGAAAAAGGAATTCTAGAAAAAGAAAATACATAATTTGGCAGCAACTATAACAGTTATATAATTTTTTCAAGCAAGAATTACCAATGGATGCTAAAACTAATGGATGAGAATGTGATGGTTTGATATCAACATGGTCTTGAAATATCTCTACAAAATATACTTATTAATTACAAAGGAAAAATATAATAACTTTACATAGAGAAATTTGGCAGATGCCATCATAGCGATCAAAGTTACCGTGCTTAGGAATAGGACAGTAGATACTACGTGCCTCTGCATATGATACACGGAAAAGGACACAACTTCATCTCTGCAATATGGCTGCCAAAAATGAACAACCTGGATCTAATTATAAGGAAACAAGAGGCAAACCCAAATTGGGGAACATTCTACGAAATAACGGGCCTGTAATCACCTTAAAAATATTGTCATGGGGGCCGGCCCAGTGGCACAGCGGTTAAGTTCCCACATTCTGTTTTGGCTGCCCAGGGTTCACCGGTTCGGATCCCAGGTGTGGACATGGCACCGCTTGGCAAGCCATGCTGTAGTAGGCGTCCCCCATATAAAGTAGAGGAAGATGGACACAGATGTTAGCTCAGGGCCAGTCTTCCTCAGCAAAAAGAGGAGGATCGGCAGCAGATGTTAGCTCAGGGCTGATCTTCCTCAAAAAAAAAAAAGAAATATTGTCATGAAAAACAAAGAAAGCCTGAGAAACTGTTGCAGACTAAAGGAGACTAAAAAAACATGACAACTAAGTGCAATATATGCTCTGAATTGCATCCTGGAACAGGAAAAAACATTTTTACATATATCAAGGACATTAGTGGGACAGTTGGTCACGTTGGAATAAAATCTGTAGATTAGGTAATAATATTATATAAATGTTAATTTCCTGATTTTGATGATTGTACTGTGGATTTATAAAGGTATATCCTTGCTTTTAGGAAATATACACAGAGTAAAGGAGAAATGTATCTGCAACTTATTCTCACACAGTACAGAAAAAGAAAAAATATGTATACATATGATTAAAATGTTAACATATGCGGAAACTGCATAGCAGGTGTATGAGAATTCTTGTTATATTTTTGCAACTTTTCTGCAAATTTAAAATAATAAAACAAGATAATAGTCAAAAAAACAAACAGGCCAGTCATTTGGCTCCAGGTCTGCCCTGTGACGAAAGGGGGTGACCCATATAGGAACTGGGTGGGCTGCAGAGACACAGTCAAGGAGTTGGTGACCAGGCCAGGGTTGTTCAGAGCTTCACGCTTAGGTAGGGTGGTTGAGGAAGAAGCCTAACGGGGTCCAAGTGCGGGTAACTATGAGTGTAACTGGCTGTGTGAGTTTGTACTGGGTTGAATAGTATCCTCCAAAGTTTATATCTGGGACCTGTGACTCTGACCTTATTTGGAAATAGGATCTTTGAAGATATAATTAGCTCAGATGAGGTCAAACTGAATAGGTTGAGCCCAGCCCGATGACTTGTGTTCTTAAAAGAAGAGAAAACAAAGACTCAGATACACAAGGGGAGGACATATGAAGGCAGAGGCAGAAATGGAGTATGATGCATCTACAAGCCAAGGAAAACCAAAGATTGCCAGCAACCACCAAAAGCTTGAAGAGGAGAAGGATGGTTGCCTAGAGCCTTCAGCCGGAGCATGCCCTGCCAGCACCTTCATTTCGGACACCTGGCCTTCAGAACTGAGAGAGAGTCAATTTCTATTGTTTTAAGCTCCCTAGTTTATGGTGCTTTGTTATGACAGCCATAGGAAACTAAGACAACATCATAAAGCGGGTGAGACTCTATGCAGATGAAATCCTAGGGGGGTGGGCAGGGTATCTGAATGTGAATGGCTGGGATTATGAGCATTTATGAGATAGCAACAGTTTGGGGGGCATTTAAACAATAATTTTTTTTAAGATTGGCACTTGAGCTAACAACTGTTGCCAATCTTTTTTCTTCTTCTTCTTCTTTCTTCTCTTCTTCTCTCCAAATCCCCCCAGTACGTGGTTGTATACACTACATGCAAGTCCTTCTGGTTCTGCTATGTGGGATGCCGCCTCAGCCTGGCTTGATAAGCGATACCATGTCCGTGCCCAGGATCCGAACGGAGGAAACCCTGGGCTACCAAAGTGGAGCATGCAAACTCAACCACTCGGCCACAGGGCCGGCACCAGTTTGGCTTTTTTTTAAAGATTTGAAAGGAAAAGCCTAAGGAATTGAGCAGGTAATTATTTTAAAATGTGATTTTTATATAAAATCAGACACACTTATTGTGGAGTGGAAAATAAAATCAGCTTTTAAAAAAAAAATGTAGATAAGATGACTGCAGAAGAACTTGCTGTTATGGTGTATCTGCTTTTGATTGTGTCCCAGACTCCTAGAAATCTTGAGTCACAAAACTGGATATCATCTTCAGTTCAAACACTTAGAGTAACGGATGTTGGAGAAAGGACCGTAGAGGAGGTGATGTGCAGGAGAAGCCTGGACAGTTAATAAGCAGAGGGAAAAGCAGCATGAAGATTGAATTAAGTTACATCTTTCTCCATGAAATACAGTCAAGGAAAAAGACAGGATGTGTGTGAAATGGAAAAGTACTTTCCACCAAACGTTGTTACTTCAAGAAAACACCTTTATGAATGTGACTTAGTTTGAAAGATTTGGACCCTATTTTAGATTTCAGTATGAGGGAAGCTGTGGAGGCAAGAATTATCATGAATGTAATGAGTATGCTATGGTTCATCCTATTTGTAGTAATCTCATTTAAGGGTAATTGTCGTGAGAAAAGTCTTCTCAGAAATATAATGTCAACAGATACCCGAGAATTAATATGAAAGAGGAACTATAGCATGTAAGGAATGTTGGAAAGCCTCCAGCCAAATCAGATCTCCTTAAGCATAAAAAAGGTCATACTGGAGAAAAAGTCATGCAGATAATAAATGTGGAAAACCTTTAGCCTGACACAATGCCTAAGAGATCACGAGAAAACCCGTCATGGAGAGTGTGCATTCATGCATGTGCTGCTGTAGTCAAGTGTTTTTTTTTTCAAGTGTTCTCTTGACTCTTCCCTCGCCCTACGTTTAAGAAGCCATATAGGAAGAAAACTGTGTAACAGTGGAAAAGCCTTCAGCTGTAACAGAAAAAACTTATTCTCGTTGTTCTAGGGAGAAACCTTATGAATGTGGGAAAGCTTCTATTCAAATATCAAGACTGGTAGACACCAAAGAAGACATGCTGAAGAGAAACCGTTCATGCGGAAGGAAAGTGAGAAAGCCTTCAGGAGCAAATCAAATCTCACAGAGCATGAGGAAATTCATACTGGAAAGAAACCCCTGAATGTAATCAGTGTGTAAGTGTCTTCAGCTAGAACCTCCTTAAAGATCAAAACATTCATCCTGGAAAGAAACTCTATAAATGCAAAGAACGTGGACAATCTTCAGCTTAAAGGACAACCTTATTATTCATCAAATAATCCATACAAGAGAGAAATCTTGTGAATGTCGTAGGTGTGAGAAAGCTTTTATTCAGAAATCAAGCCTCGTTAGACACTAAAGAAGTCATCCTGGAGATAAACCCTATGCCTGTAAGGAAGGTGGGAAAGCATTCAGTGGCAAATGAAAATTCCCGTTTGAGAGATGCCCTATAAATACAGTCATGCGTGGCTTAATGACAGGAACGTGTTCTGAGAAATGCATCTTTAGGCGATTTCATCATGTGTGAGCATCATACGGTGCACTTACACACACCTAGCTGGTGTAGCCTACTACACACCTAGGCTGTATGGTACTAATCTCACGGGACCACTGTTATATATGTGGTCTGTTGACCTAAATGTTGTTATGCAGCGCATGACTGTACAATGAATGTGCAAAAATCTTCAGGCAGAAACTATACTTCATTAAATATTATAACCTTCAGACAGGAGAGACACCCTATATATGTACTAAGGGTGGAAAAACCTTCTCTCAAATTACGCTGCTTATTGTACATGTAAGAACCTCTACAGGTAACATGAACGTAAAATGTATGGAAAGCCTGCTCTCGGTTTCAAACAATGCTCCGGAGTACTATGCAGCAATAAAAAGAAATGACCTATTAGCACGTGCAACAATGTAAATTAGTATCAGAATAGTTATGCTGAGTAAAATAAGCCAGACCAAAAAAAGGTATATACTTCATGATTCCATTTATATAAAATTCTAGAAAATGCCAACTAATCTGTAGAGGTAGGAAGCAGATCAGTGATAGTGTGGGGCGGGGGAAGGGGAAGGGATTACAAAGGTTCAAAAGGAAATTTCTGAAGATGATGACTATGTTCCTTTTCTTGATTGTGGTGATGGAGTTATGGATGTGTACATATTTTGAATCTTGTTAAGCTGCCCACCTTAAACATGTGCAGTTTAATGTGTGTCAGTTATAGCTCAATAAAGCTGCTAAGATTGTTTTTGGAACTTCTAACCATTATAAGTCAAGAAAATTTTTTAACTGGTTAAGAATTTGAAAAGGAGAATTTAATCTCTATTTATTTATAATGTGGTTAGGATTTACCAAAGTCTCAAAGGATTTTTATTTTATTTTATTTGTTTATTTTAAGGTTTTATTTTTCCTTTTTCTCCCCAAAGCCCCCTGGTACAAAGTTGTGTATTTTTAGTTGTGGGTCCTTCCAGTTATGACATATGGGATGCTGCTTCAGCATGGCCTGATGAGTGGTGCCCTGTCCTCGCCCAGGATCCAAACCGGCAAAACCCTGGGCCACCGAAGTGGAGCATGCAAACTTGACCACTCAGCCATGGGGCTAGCCCCTCAAAGGTTTTTTAGGTAAACATAATATAAACAAAAATACTGAAAGACTTAAATAGAACAATAAAACAATAAAAATCTCCTAAAACAATCTGGGATACTATATATACCGTCTCTTCTAGGGACACTGGTGACCTTCTCCACCAAGACTTGAAAAACCAAGAAGCTGTAATGGAGAAAAAGCTAGGGGCTAGCCCAGTGGCGTAGTGGTTAAGTTTGCATGCTTCATTTCAGTGTCCTGGAGGTCACAGGTTCAGATCTTGGACACAGACCTACACACCACTCATCGAGCCAGACTGTGGAGGCATCTCACATACAAAACAGAGGAAGATTGGCACAGATGTTAGCTCAGGGCTGATCTTCCTCACCAAAAAAAAGAAGAAAAACTATAATGGAGACAATAGACATGTTTTAATTACATGTAAATAAAAACCTTGGCTATATATACTATAAACAAAGCCAATAAACAACACATCAGAATTTTTGCTATACAAAGAGCAATTACGGAGTAATTTCTTAGAAATTTATAAGAAGCAAACAACCCAAAGGTAAAACAGACAAAGGGTATTAAGAAAACTTCAGGGAGAGGTAGCCCTGATGGCCTATAGGTTAAAGGTCAGCCTGCTCCACTTTGGTGGCCCAGGGTCAGTTCCCAGTCATGGAACCACACCACTCGTCTGTCAGTAGCCATGCTGTGGCGGTGGCTCACATAGAAGAACTAGAAGGACTTATAACTAGGATATACAACTATGCACTGGGGCTTTGGAGAGAAAAAAAGAAGAGAGAGGAAGATTGGCAACAGATGTTAGCTCAGAGTGAATCTTTCCCAGCCAAAAGAAAAGAAAACTTCAGGGAAGGGCAAATCCAAATGCCCAAAACCATATTACAAGATACACAAACGTTAAGCATCAGGGAAATGGAAATTAAAATAATTATTAGATATTACTTTATATTCATCAGAAAAAAATTTAAAAGAACAGTAGCACCTACTGTTAGAGCACTTTCTTATGATGTTAGTGGCTTTATGAATCATTCCAGTCTTTTTGGAAAGCAAGGTAGTAACATCCATTAAAATTAAATATGTATATAAGTAGATACATATTATAGGTAATACCTGTATAATTGTTTAATTCAGCAGTCCCCATTCTGAGATTCTTTCCAGAAGAAAGAAAAGCACCAATATAAGGTGTTTAATGTAGTATTTTTCATAAAGTCATAAAACTGGAAGCAATCAAAACATAATGGTACATCTACACATAGAACAGTATGAAGCAATTAAAGAGAATGAACGATAAATTTATCAGTGGGCTTGGAGGGATTTCCAAGAAATATTGTTGAATTAAAAAGCCAACATGAAGAAATTGTGTTGTGCCAGGAATCAACTAGAGAAACAGAACCAGTGGGAACATCTCTTAAGGGATTTATGGCAGGAATTGGCTTACAGGATTGTGGGGGCCGCTAAGCAAGTCCACAGGGCAGGCTGTCGGAAGGGCAGGCTGGAACTCTCTGGAACAGGGGGAAGCTTCAGTCTCGGAGAATTTCTTCTTTTTCCTGGAAGTCCCAGTTCTGCTCTTAAGGTCTTTCAACTGATTGGATGAGGCCCACCCAGATCATCTAGGATATTCCTTAAAGTCACTGATTATGGCTTTTTTTGTTTTTTTTTAAGGATTGGCACCTGCGCTAACAACTCTTGCCAATCTTTTTTTTTTTTTTTACTGCTTTATCTCCCCAAACCCCCCCCACCCCCCACCCCCCCCCCCCCACACACACACAGTTGTATATCTTAGTTGCAGGTCCTTCTAGTTGTAGGATGTGAGATGCCGCCTCAACGTGGCCTGACGAGCGGTGCCATGTCCGTGCCCAGGATCCGAACCCTGGGCCGCCGCAGCAGAGCACGCGAACTTAACCACTCAGCCACGGAGCCGGCCCCTGATTATGGCTTTTAATAACATCTATAAAATACCTTCTTAGCAACGCCTAGATTAGTGTTGATGGAGTAACCAAGTTGACACATATAACTGACCATCACATGTGTAATATTTCATTTTGAAAAATATATAATGAGAAAACCCTAGTATATTTATGTTTGTACTTTATATGTATATGAAAATATCTGTACATTTGTGAATATATGCTTAACACATACGTGTTGTGCATATGGTTGAGCAAGGAGAAAAACTATTTAATAGTTATCTCGGTATGTGGGTTAGGGTGAGGCAGGTGAAGGGCAGGAGAAGAGGAGGAGAGTGCCAAGCAAAAAAAGAAAAAAAAGGGGCTGGCCCGGTGGCCGAGTGGTTAAGTTCGCGTGCTCCGCTGCAGGTGGCCCGGTGTTTCGTTGGTTCGAATCCTGGGCGCGGACATGGCACTGCTCATCAGACCACGCTGAGGCAGCGTCCCACATGCCACAACTAGAAGGATCCACAACGAAGAATATACAACTATGTACTGGGGGGCTTTGGGGAGAAAAAGGAAAAAATAAAATCTTTAAAAAAAAAAAAGAAAAGACTGCAATATAAAAAAATCATAAAATCCAGGATATATCATATCATCATATTTATAGATTTATATAAAATAATCTATGTGCATATATATGAAGACATTTAAAAACTAAAATACATAAATATTTAGCAAGTATTCAATAGATAAAAGAGTGCTCATTGCTTGTTAATTTTCTAATATATCATAATCAAGGAGAAGTGGAATTGTTCTTCTTAAATATCTCTTTTAAAACATGAACAGGGGCCAGCCCAGTGGCACAGCGGTTAAGTGTGCACGTTCTGCTTCGGTGCTCTGGGGTTCACTGGTTCAGATCCTGGGTGCGGACCTATGCACTGCTGGTCAAGCCATGCTGTGGTAGGCACCCCACATATAATGTAGAGGAAGATGGGCATGGATGTTGGCTCAGGGCCAGTCTTCCTCAGCAAAAAGAGGAGGATTGGCAGCAGATGTTAGCTCAGAGCTAATCTTCCTCAAAAAATAAAATAAAATAAAAGGAAATCTCTTAGTGATAATAAAAATATTACATGCATTTTAAAAAAAAAACACGAACACTATCTGTATTAATTTCCTAGGAACAAATTACCATAAACTGAATGGCTTAAAACGATAGACAACTATTCTTTTACAGTTCTGGAGGCTAGAAGTCCAAAACCAAGGTATTGGCAAGGTCATGCTCCCTCTGAAGGCTCTGGGGTGAATCCTTCCTTGCCTCTTCCAGCTTCTGGTGGTGGCTGGCAATCCTTGGCATTCCTGGGCTTGTTATTACTCCAGTTTCTGCCTCCATCTTGACATGGCTGTCTTCCTTCTGTGTGCATGTGTGTGTCCCCAAGTCTCCCTCTCCTTTTAAGGACAACAATCATTGGCTTTAGGACCCACTCTAATCCCGTGTGACCTCACCTTAACTTGATTACGTCTGCAAAGACCTTATGCCCAAGTAACATCACATCCACAAGTTCCAAAGGTTAGGACTTTAACGTATCTTTTTGGGGAACATAATTCAACCCACTACGGTATCCAACTTGTAATAATCAACTGAAGCATTTCTATTAAAAGGAGATAACGATGTCACGTTTATTGCAATTATTTAACACTGCTCTGGAAGTTCAAACCAAGGAAATAAAATATAAAACAAAAATAAAAGATAATTTTTGGAAAGGAGAAAACAAAGTTAGTGTTATCTGCAGAAATCCAAAGGAGATGTGTTATAATTGAGCCTAGAAGAGTTTGAAATGACGACTAGACATGAAATAATTAAATACGAACTAACAGTTTTCCTAAATAGTAACGATAATCATAGGAAATACCACAGAAAAATACATAGATATGGAGAGGCTATTATGTACTTAGCTTTGTCTTTCAAGAAATGAGATGTGTGCCATGACTCAATTATTCAAAAGGATTTTCTGGAGTCCCAGGCGTCCAGGCTTCTGCTCCAGGCACACTTGACCTGCTTTACCACGTTGCCTGTGGTCTGCTCTCTTGCCAAGGTGACTATTGATCCTCTCTGAACCCCCGCTCTGACAGCAGGGAACACAACTGGGCAATCTAGGATTCCTTTTTTTCTGATCACACCGCTTGGTTCCAAAGTGGTTTGTAGATGGTGGCCCCTGTCTGCTGTCTCCTGTGGGTAAACTCCTGGAGTAGCTGGGTGGCTGGTTGTTATTAGAGAAGGTGACTTTCCAGGCAGAGGCCGAGGGCTCTGTTCAGTGTAGACTGTTTGGCCAAAACTGTGGCCTTTTGCCAACTTTTTCCTCCTGTGTTTGATTTGGCTTCACCTCTAGCTGAGCAGTGATGCGGAAAATGACAGAAGGACATAGTGGATAGAAGATAAAGATAGCTGCAGATTTTAAGCCAGTGGTAGGAAAAGTAGCATTATGGAGTAAAATGGAAAAAACAAAACTTTAGTGGAGTACACTAAGGAGATGTAAATGACCAGTTTTCAAAAAGATAGCTGCCAGAAAACATTAAAATACTTTCTAAGAATTTTTACCAATGAAACCTTCAGAGTACCTTTTTTGGTTTACCTTACACTTAATTTTAAAAATCAATGCAGGGCAATTTCCACTTTGCCTTAAACCCCCCTTTCTGTATGGTGCCTACAGCCTGCTGAGTCTTTCACACGCGTGGCCCGTGTGATCTAAGTGAGACTGCAAATCTATGGGCTGACCAGACAGTAAACTGGGGTCAGTCTTATTCTGATGGGAGAAAGGAAATGGGAGATTTTTTTTAGAAAACAAAACCCTAAGCCAAATATAGCAAAGATTAAGACCCACAGAAACATTGCACTGAATATTTATGAGTAATCCATGAACAATCCTCAGAAGTAGATATTGCTGATGCAAATCAGATGAAAAAAATTTGGATGGATTTTCTAGCACACGTGGCAATAAAGAAGAGTAAAACACTGTGATGTTGTTAACAAGGCCATGGATGCATGATTTCAAAGATGGAGAGGACACTAAGTGCCATCAGTTAGAGAAACAATCTTCTGTTAGTGAGGACTACATTTCTCTGATTATTAAAAGTAGGAGAGAGTAAGAAATGAGGGGAAAACCACGTTGTACTTTGTCGACTTCCATGGTGCTTCGTGTTTGGATTTTTAACTGCCTGAGCTTTTTGCTCTTTCTCAGGAAACATTAACGAGAGACAAGTCCTGCATAGATTTCAATTTACGTAAGACCTTTTCTCCTCCTTAACAGTGTTTTTTATTTACTCTACTCCTGTGGTCCTGGAATGTAAATGTGCTCTTAACTTCTCTTCCTTATCGTATTAAAATAACAGAGAGCTTGAGAATTAAGCAGGATTCTTTCCCCCCCCCCCCCCGAAAGGATTCTTTTCAAATTCCAGCAAGGCATCACATTTCTTTTCATTTTAGTCAAGACAAAATCAAAATTAAGTTTAAATTTTGTTATTTCATCTCCAGGAAGAAACATTAATCACTAATACCTACAAATGCCGCCATTGCTGGTGACAAGATTTCTGGAAAAAAAAGGCTTTTTAGTTTTGTTTATTTCTTCACACAAAAGTTACATCCACACCAAACATCTCAACTATTCAGGTTGTATTCATGCCCTAGTTGTTCAGTCCATTAATATGTGAATTGTTGAAAAGTCTTCTTCCAGGTTAGAGAAGAAAAGTAAGACCTGGCTTTTAACCTTGAGACTGTGACACCTTCTACAACTTTTATGCAAAGTACTGTGTTCAGATTCACTTGTGTGTTTCATTCGAGGGCAGATTCAATAGTTTCCAGCATGTTCCAAGGAGTCCAACATCACTTTGTAGGGGTAGAAAATTTTTTCCTCTACCCTTCTAGGTTGCTTGGCTGGTCTGATAGTCAAATTGACTTAAGACAAATTAACAGGAGAAAAACAAATTTAATTTTGTGTGTGTGGGAGCCCCAAAGATATGAGACTCAAGGGCAAGTTGGGCGGTTGAGGCTTATATGCCACCCTGAGGTAAGGATCGGGATGGGGCCTGGGCTTCAGAGGGGAGGAGGACGATTCACACACAGTAAGAAGAGCAGATGTCTGGTAACTGGATGCTTGCCCTGCCGCACAGGCAGGTCTCTCAGATGAAAAGCTATCCCTGGTAATAGCCTTCTTTCTGGGCCAGGCTCCCTATCTAAACTTTGTTCAGGTAGTTAAGGGAGAGGTGAAATTTTCCTTGCGTCTGCTGGGTCTTGATTGCCTTCAGCCTAAAATGACCCATATGCCAAAGGGGCACATTTTGGGGTCGTGTATTCTGCTCCCCCTCACCACAAAGACTAGGAATCATTGCCTTATAATAATTACTGAAAACCAAGGGACTTTTATGTTGAATTCCATAGACTTTCTTAATTGGCTACATCGGTGCTTCTCAAATTTTAATTCGCATTGGAATGAAGTAGGGATCCTATTTAAAATGCAGGTTATGATTCAGAAGTTCTGGAGTGGGGTTCTACATTTCCACAAATTCCAAGGGGACATTTGGTTCATGGACCACAGTCTGAGTAATAGCAAAAAATATGACGCACCTAAAGAGGGCCCTATGTAGAGTTCAGAAAATTTCACCCATTAAGAAGATTCTAATACTGTGTTTGTCAATATACCCTCATGTCCAACAAAGACAGGAGAGTAAACACTTACCAACATTGACTTTTGCCATATTTGGAATAAAGGGTGCATTCATGTGGTGAAAAGTTATACCATTCCCCAGTACTGAGAGGTCTGAAGCTGATTTTTGCAGATGTCATACATCATGAAAACTCTCTGACTGAATTCTCTATTTTTGTGTTTCTTCCACCCCCCTACCCGACCCCGAGACCATAGAATTGGTTCCATAGAAAGAGTTTAATAAGATGCTGTCTGTTCTTCAAGTGCAGACATAGATATAAATTGAAGATGCTCCTGGCCACTAAAAAGAAGAAAATTATCATCATTTCACTATCTTCAAGACTGTGAAATATTGCCCTCGCTTTTTCATCCCCAGGCATACAAAGCCTTGTTATAAACAGGTTAAGAAATAGGCAAACAATACATTTTATTATTCCAATAGGGACAGGATCATCTCTTTCTTATACATTCACCTTGTTTTTCTTCTCATCTGCTTATTATGACTGATTTACCCAAGATTATCAATGCCTATCTGGGAGTTTTGCCAACATCTGAAACTTAACACAGAAAGTTAAACTTTGTTATTATTAATATGTGATTTGGATTAAGGCTGCCCCAGCTAGAGAAGCCCAAGGTGACCTGGCCTACATGCCAAACTATAGGACCCAGTGGACTTTTTTTATGGTATGAATTAGGACTGCCCCAGGGAGAGAAGTCCAGGGCATCCTCACCTGCATGCTGATCTATATGGCCAGATTCGTATCTAAAGTTATATGACCGCACAATAACCAGACCCCATCTGCACTGAAATCATTTAATGACTTTTTACATCATCTTTTCTTTTTTCCAGTAAAAATAAGTCACATACCCATGCCTTATAAAATTAGCCCTAACCCTCAACTCAGGGCAGCAGGAGCTCTGACTGCCCATGGGTCCTGTCCCCATGCGGCAGCAGCAGGAGCTCTGACCGCCCGTGGGTCCTGTCCCCACGCACCAGCTCTGCCTGCCCATGGGCCCTGTCCCCATGCCAGCGGGGGCAGCAGAAGCGGCGGCAGCAGAAGCTCTGACTGCCCATGGGTCCTGTCCCTATGCTATTCCACACTATTCTCTAAATAAAAGAGCACTACTGCCAGATCTTGAGAGTCTAAGAAATCTTTCTTTCGACTCCTCGGCTCACCAATCCCGCATCAATATGTATCTTCCACGACCCAAACAACCTTGTGATCAAAACCTTAAGACTGGGGCGGCCCCGTGGCCAAGTGGTTAAGTTCACACACTCCGCTTCGGTGGCCCAGGGTTTGACTGGTTCAGATCCTGGCCATGGACATGGGACCACTCATCAGGCCATGCTGAGGCGAAGTCCCACATGCCACAACCAGCAGGACCTACAACTAGAATATACAACTATGTATGGAGGCGGGGCGGTGCTTTGGGGAGAAGAAGAAAAAAAAAGGAAGATTGGCAACAGGTGTTAGCTCAGGACCAATCTTTAAGAAAAAAATTATTTTTAAATAATAAAGTTATCCAGGATTTAAAGGGGAAAGAAAATAAAGAACTACATCAGTTTTCTTCCCTCCAACCCTAACCAGAAACTGCAGCCTCTTCTCTGAGATCTGAGGGGCAAAGACAGCAGCAAAGAGAAGAGCAGCTAGCAAAGAAGGGGAAGAGAGCATAAGTGTGTTCTCATGTTGTTTATACCCCTTCTTAAGTGGAGAGTAGGGCCAGAGCCATTTTTTTAAATTGAGTTCATAATAGTTTGCAACATTGGTGAAATTCAATTGTACATTATTGCTTGTCCATCACCATATAAGTGGGGCCAGAGCCATTTTTAAAACAGTGCCATGTAGTGTAAACAGTTAAGAACATGGGCTCTGCTCTCAGACCTCCTTCTGCTGTTTCTTAGCTTCTTATGCCTTATGTCCCTCATCCATAAAATGAGGATAATGTTGTGGGTTGTCTACCAAAATGTCCATTCCTCCTTTTATTAACAAAATTTTATTTGGTGATCTCATAGTCTCCCTTGAAACTAAAGGTGACCATGAGACATGGTTCTGACTTCCATCCTGCTGGAGGTCCTCGAGAAGAGATAGCCATTGGCCTCTTTCTGGCAGGCAGGTGCAGTGTCTGAAGTATCAGTGATATTATGGCCATGAAAATGAAAGACACATGCTAAGAACAGTGAAGAATAGATGAGAAGGAGGCTGGATTCCTTTTTTTTTTTTAATTGAGGTCATAGTAGTTTATAACATTGTGAAATTTCAGTTGTACATTATTATTTGTCAGTCACCGTATATACGTGCCCTTTTACCCCTTATGTCCACCCTCCAACCCCTTCCCCTCTGGTAACCGCTGATCTGTTCTCTTTGTCCATGTGTTTGTTTATTTTCCACGTATGAGTGAAATCATGCGGTATTTGTCTTTCTCTGTCTGAGCCTGGATTCTTAGTGACCTCATTTAGTCACACATAAAACTGGACTGGGCTCCTTATTGAATGGAAGAAGAAAGAAAAGAAACCTGACTTCTTCAAATTCTTATAATAGGGTTTTCTACTACATATAATGCAATTCTAGCTGATACACTATTTCACAGTTATTGAGAGTATTATTAAGTGTAATAATGAGTGTAATTATTAAGCGTGATAATTAAGTGTAGTAATGTTAGCACAGAGTCTAACACTAGTCAGCATGCAATAAATGTTAGTAGTTGTTATTGTGAATATCATCATTATTGTTATTCTCCATGGCTCCTTCATTCTTCCCCATCTGAAGCACAAGCTTTTGTATTCTACTCTATTTCCACATCTGTCTGTCAAATCAAGGCACTCATTACGTTACATCTGGATTATATCAACCCACCAACTGTTTTAGCTGTACCTTGAAAGATGAATTGTTTTAGGTAGTTAAAGAGATGGGACAAGGGTCTTATTGGTGAGGGAGAAAATGGTGTCCACCCGGGTGCAGAGCTAGAAAGCAGAGCCTAGCAGAAACTCCAAGCTTTTCTGGAGGGTTAGTGGGACATAAGGTAGAAAGATAGGTTGGAGCCGGCTTGTCAAGGGTTTTCTTTGACTGCCAAAGGAGCAGGCCAAGGAATTTGGGGTCTATTTTCCTGTGGAAATTTGAGGGCACTGTTTTTGTTTTGACAACAGGAACTAATACAATTAAAGAAGTCAGAATACTCGATTCTTTTGCTTACTTGGCTGGAATTTAGTTAGCTCAAATATAGCATGAGGAGGTTAAAGCAGACGCTCTCGAAGACCCGTGACCATTTTAAAATCCTAAGGTTCATTGGAAATAATGAAAATATTCTAAAGTCTAAGCTGAGGTTAAGAGCCTCAATTTCAGTATTAACCACGACTTATTCTTCCATTCATTTATTCTTTCTTTCAACAAAGTTAATTTACATTGTACACTTGGCACATGAGGAAACTTACTGGTACCTCAAGTCTCACTGGAAGCCAGCCTCAATTATGCATAGCCATCAGAATAATCTCCTCAGAAACTTCAGGAGTCTGTGGCAGCAACCCTTGGTCCACCCAGCTTTCACATCCCTTTGTCGACTAACTTGGGTACCTGTCAACCTCAGCCCTCCCCAGTCGGCTTTCTCCATCCTTCTACCTCTCACACGTGATGCTAGATTCCAGGCTAAGCAGAACCTTAACTTACAAATCAAACGCGATGTAACAGTGCCAATGGTTTAATGCCTAATAAGTGGACTCTGCTTGTTTTTACATATAGGTTTATTACTTTTCAGTTATAGTACAATGTCAATCATAGAAGAAAATAGACAAAGTATTTTAAACGAATAAGGTAGTAATACCACCACCATTCGAAGGGAAAGGTGTTAACTTTTTGGAATACTCCTTTGTCAGTTTTTTTGGAGGCTTTTGCATAGCTGCAATCATTTTCAATATGTAATTTGTTTGACCTAATGTTATAGCACAAATATTTTCCATGTTATTGTATTGGCTTTATATGCAACTTTTTGATAGTAACACAATATTTTAAATTTATCCTGAAATTTTTAAGACAAAAAGATATAAGAAATAGTAAAATGAAAATCCATGTATCTTCACAGATAGAGCTTAAGAACTAAACTATTGCCAAGGCAATTGATACCTTTTGTGTAATTGTCCTCACTAGCAGCTTCCTGTCTCTCAGTCCATGCATTTCTCTATTCTTTTACCACACACATATGTATCCCTAAGTAATAGGTAGTACGATTTGCACGTCTCCAACTTTACATTATCAGCATCATACACTATATATTCTGTAACTTGCTTATTTTCTTCTCAATATTGTGTTTATGGGAGTCATCCATGTCAATTCATATTTGCCTTATATTTCATCAAATAAATATACAATAATTTCTCTTGCTTTTTCCTACTGTTAAATATTTGGTGGCTTGCAACCACAGATAATGTTTTGACAGATACCTTTCTGTATATCGTATTTATTTCTTTCCTCATGTAGGATTATTCCCTTAGTATAGATCCCAAAAGTAAAATTACGGAAAAGCATGAGCATTTTTAAGATCCTTGACACATATCGCCAAATAGCTTTCCAAAAAGGTTGTCCCAATTTTGTATTGCCACAGGAAATATATTAGTTCCTTGTTTTATCACAAATTCACCAGCCATGGATGATATTACTAATTTTTTCTTTAACTTTGGCTAGTTTGGTCAACAAAATGTGGCATCTTGATTTCTGGTGAAGTTGAAATTGAGTAACTCTTCCACATATATTAATCATGTTACCTCTTTTATAATGTATCTTTAATGACTTTTGCCCATCAACACTGTTGGAGACAGTGTTTTATCTCATCTTACTAGCTTTTTATATAACAATATATTAATTTGTTGTCAAATTTTGCTGCAAATTTTTCTAGTTTTTTTGTACATGGTTTAGTTTTTAAATAATGCCTATATGTATATAATTTTAAAAAATTGATCATTAATTCTATTATAAGTCAACTTGCTTATGTGGGTGGTCATACACAGAATAGGACATTTAGGTGGTAAAATCATTAATATATCATTAAATGTTGACTCCCATGTAGTTTGTAAAGTGTGAGCAATCTTCAATATCCTATAGAGAACTTTCATTTACGTTTTCTTTCTCTTATTTATTTTTATGAAAATAATTAGCAGTTCAACTTTAAATGACCATTAAAGCCTCTCAAATTACATTTCACTAAACTGTCTAATGTTAGGAAAATTAGCATTCTGCTATTTCTTTTTTTTTTTTAAAGAATTTTTTTTTTCTTTTTCTCCCAAAGCCCACCAGTACATAGTTGTGTATTTTTAGCTGTGGGTCCTTCTAGTTGTGGCATGTGGGATGCCGCCTCAGCGTGGCCTGATGAGATGTGCCATGTCTACTCCCAGGATTCGAACTAGCGAAACACTGGGCCACCGAAGCAGAGTGCGAGAACTTAACCACTCGGCCACGGACTGGCCCTCTTACTATTTCTTTATGAGTTTCTTCTACTTTGAGGGGAGGACACTTCTGCAATTTTAAAATAAAGATTTGACCTTTAAAAAACTTAAGGCATTGATCAAATCAGTTGTTCCACTAGGAGGAGAAGAAAAAATAGAGCGCCATTTATTTACCATTCTTATACCTCATCTGTTATGAAGAACGTCATAGGAAATAGTAGAAGTCTCCTTTGAAGCCTTAGAGAATTAACATAGCTCTTAACAGGTCAAAACAACTATCAATCTACCAAGAAGTATTTATTGAACACTACTTTATGTTCCAGTCTGCTACAGGTGCTAGAAATATAAGGAGGATGAATGTGGTCCTTTTACATAGAGCAGAGATGGAAAGAGAATAATGAGAAATCAAGCTGCATGTTGCTAAGTCAGGTTACAAATGGTCTCTTATAACCTGCTAAAGAATACGGACTATCCACAGCAATTGACAGCTTTCAAGTATTTTTTTCTTTTCTTTTGGCCATACCACAAATCCATGGGCATCTTCAAATGCACAGAAATGTATGGCACAACCTTTGCCATATTTGTGACACCATGAATCTAATTAAATAACAAAATGTCATCATTTCTCGTTGAATAAAAAAATGTGTTTTAGAAACATAATTCAGGCGACTGTGTGGAAAATGGACTGCACAGAGGAGACATGAGAGGAGGGTGACCATTGGGAGATTGATTGCAATAGTCCAGGTGACATATGATGAAGGTCTGATGTTATAGGACATCATGTTAAGCACTGCAGGGGACACCAAGCTGAATAAGACGTGGCCCCTGCCGTGAAGGATGAATGAAAGAAAATGCCAAACTCCATGCTTGTTTACCCCAACGTAATGCCCCTGGCGAAAGTGATGTAGAAAGATAGGAATAAGAGAAGTTAGACTTTTATTAAAATCCTGCTGAAGGTAAAGATTAGAGAAAGCAATAATTCTTGCTTGATGGTTTCAATTTGACTATGCTGTCTCCCATGTCTTTGTGTAATCAACTTATACACCCTGCTGTTTGTGTTTTGATCAATCCCACAAAGCAAGGCAACGAGAACAATGCAGTCAGCAGTTGCCTGGACCTGTTAGCGGATATGATTTCAGTAACTAACTACTTGCTGACTCAGAGACAAGAGGAAAGCAGAAATCTCTCCCTGCTCTGTGGCCAGCCAAGCAATTACGAGACTGTCAAAGTCCACCGTGATGGGGACCTCTTTCTATTGCCCAGCTTGCTCATTTGCTGTGTCATCCATTAAGCAGGAGTGAAGCTTCATCCTAAAGTTAAAGAAACAAGTGAGTCATGTAAATCACTTCCGGGGCTGGGTATCCAGGACCAGGTGGCAAAAAGACCAGACCTCCTTCTCTAGCCCAGGGCTCCATTACTCACCTGCTCTCTTGTGTGGCTCCACAGAGTGAGCCAAAAGCAGATCCGCTGAAGCACTCCCCCTTCTCTGCCAGGGAAAACAACCCCCAGCACAGAGCCTAGTCCCACAGTAGAAAAACGATGGCATTTGGAGTCAGATACGGTTACGTACTGACTTTGGCAAGGCTGTGCGACCTCCTAAAGTCAGTTAACCTCTTTCGGCCTCAGGTTTCCCACCTATAACATAGTGGTTATGATATGACCACACATATCGATGCAAAATAATGTATGTACAACACCTGGCGCTCTCACGATCTGCGGGGAGGAATGTAAAGTGGCGCTGCCTCTTTGCAAAACAGCTCAACTTTCTTAAAAAGTTAAATGTAAATTTACCCTACAACTCAGCAGTTCTACTCCTAGGCATCTACCCAAGAGAAATGAAAACATGTCCCCACAAAGACTTCTGTGTGAATGTTCATAGCAGCATTATTCATGCTAAGTGAAAGAAGCCAGACAAAAAAAGATCACGTATTATGTAAGTCCATTCACACGAGGAAAGGCAAGGCCAGAAAAGACACAGCCGTGGGGACTTAGAGGGTTAGAGCTGCCTGGGGCTGGGGGCAGGGAGGGAGAGCGGGGTGGGGGGGGGGGGGGGGGGGGGGGCGGGTCTTTCCCAGGTGCTGGAAATGCTCTAAAATTGGATTGTGGGGATGGATGAATGACTCTGTAAATTCACTAAAGTTATTGAATAAACACATTTTAAGTGGTGGAATTTTATGGTATATAAATTATACGTCAATAAACCTGCTTCAAAAAACCCGTCAGGCATGTAGTAGATACTCAGCGCTGTAACGAATCACTAACGTTTACCAAGCATTTCCTGGTAACCTACTTGAAACACATTACATGCTTAGCTCAGTTTAACTCCTATTTAGGCTCATTTAACCCTTATAAGGCACATGTCTGAGTTTCACAAACTTTGGCCTTTCAAATATAACTTTCACTATTTTTTCTGTATCCATTTAACCATCTGTTACAATTATCAACTGAATATTTTTCTTTAAGCAAAATTACTTTAAAAAAACATGTTTTTACTTAAAAGTAAAACATTATATCACTATGGTCAATGGAAAACCAGTATCATTTGTCAAATAAAATATACTTTAAAAATAAACACAAGGAAATCCAACTGATTTTAGTTTGCAGGCAGAAGTTGTTGTCTAAAGAAAGCATGCTCTCTCTACTTGAAAAGGAGACTGAATTG
Organism: Equus przewalskii; assembly: GCF_037783145.1. Classification (NCBI taxonomy): domain Eukaryota; kingdom Metazoa; phylum Chordata; class Mammalia; order Perissodactyla; family Equidae; genus Equus; species Equus przewalskii. The sequence goes on from NC_091836.1 coordinate 39,154,611, forward strand.
TTAGAGAGGTGACTTAGACATGCCAGCACCAAGGGAGAATGTCCTGTGAGCAGAACTGGCGCCTGGGATCCTAGGCTGAGAACAAAGAAGGGTTTTTTTCCCCCGGCATCTATACAGAGTTGAAAACAACTGAGGCTGGATAACTTCTTAGGGCTTCTCAGGGGGCAGAGGCACTCCTGTCCTTTATCACTATGCCCCTGTAAGTGCATCAAAGCAGATACCCGGGGAGAGAGGGGGGAGAGGGGCTGGGGACTCCCCAGGCCTGGTCAGATGTGAGGTGTGTGACTCAGCTGATGAGGAGTGCTACCTCCCCCCAGGCAGTGGGGGGCCTAAGAGAATTACCCACCGAGAGCAGGGCACAGTAAGAAGGAGATGGCATCTCCCCACCTCCCTGGAGGTTGGAATCAGTCTCCCTGCCTGGAGCTGCTACCCAACATGTGTAGAGACAGAGACCTCGCAGGAGCCTGGGTGTGCCCCTGGCAGTTTGGATGAGGACGTGACCCTAGTCTCGATCCCTGGGAATGGATGCTGAGGGACAGTTGAAGCAGTCAGGCCAGAGTGACCCTCCGATGTAAGGGAACTACGCAGGGCCCACCGCAGGACTCCCCTCACACTAATGAGAGAATCAAAACTCGGATGCCCAGAACAAGGGGCATCAGTGATCAATCAGTTTTTAGCCAGAGCGGAAATGCAGCCAAGAGAGAGCTGGACATCATTTAAGGAGGAGACATTTCTCCCCTCTCCCTTCTTTCCCAAAATAATGAGAAAAAGAGATTCAAGTGAGCATCGCGGAAGGGAAAAATAAAACATTCATGTTTGTACTCCACTTGACTCAGACTGTTCCATAAACTGGATAAAAATTAAAACAACTTAAAAAGATCTCACCTTCACACTCTGCCATTCAACTAATATCTACACTGTAAGGTCTACAATTATCTTTGGCATCTGCTGCAGTTTGGGAAACACCATGCTGGGAGCTGAAGGGCTGCCTTCAGCCACGGCCTCCAACCCTGGGGCTGTCAACCGGGCACCGAACCCCGGTGGAATGACCTCAAGGCTGCTTCCCTCCATCTTCATAAACCTCGGCCTGTCTTTTCCACGCTACACACATTCACAGCAAAATTTAGAAACGCTGCATACCTGACCCAAATGACCATTTTTCTCTCCTTTTCTCCCTTCTTTCTGTTTTTCTCACTTGCCCTATTTTTTTTTCCCCCTTATTGATTCTCTGCTCTTGCTTTTTCTTGATCAGTAAGGGAGGATTCTGCCCAGCATTCTGCACTCTCTGCTGGGCTAAATGAGAATCCAGGGCTCAAGCATCCCAAGGCACAAGGGAGGCAAAAACTCCTGCCTGCAGCAGCCAAGGTCTGAATTCAGGTTCTGCCTCTTGTTAGCTATCGAGCCTTAAGCAAATTCCTGAACTTCTTGAGTTATGTTTCTTTATCTGTTAAATGGGATTGATAATAATATCCACTTCCCAGGTTGTTGTGAAGCTCAACATGGTAACTTGAAAATACATGCCATACAATTCTGCAAAAAACGTTACTTTTTATTACCTTGGTGGTGGTTTTTAAAGGAGCACCTTTTAAAAAATAATTTGTTTAATCAAGTTATGTTTGTATGTTTCAATGTCTCTTAGAAACATAAAATTGAATGAAAAGAGTAATTTATAGAAACATATACATTGTAATTCATTATGAATTTTATTTTTCTAGCTTTATTGAGATATAGTTGACATACATCACTGTGTAAATTTAAGGTATACGATGTGATGATTTGATACCCTTACATATTGTGAAATGATGACTACAGTTGGGTTACTTACCATGCCTATCACCTCATAATTACCATTTCTTTCTTGTGGTGAGAAAATTTAAGATCACTTTCTTAGCAACTTTTTTATTTTTTTGAGGAAGATTAGCCCTGAGCTAACTGCTGCCATTCCTCCTCTTTTTGCTGAGGAAGACTGGCCCTGAGCTAACATCTGTGCCCATCTTCCTCTACTTTATATGTGGGATGCCTACCACAGCATGGCTTGCCAAGTGGTGCCATGTCCGCACCTGGGATCCGAACCGGCGAACCCCAGGCCGCCGAAGCAGAACATGCGCACTTAAGCACTGCGCCACCGGGCCGGCCCCAAAAGCACATCATTCATCTCTAGGTGGGCTTGAACCACCAATCTTTCGATTAACAGCCAAACGCGCTAACCAATTGCGCCACAGAGACACCAGAGGTTGCTTTTTGCAACTTCAAATTATATAATCAATTATATAATACAGTATTGTTAACTATAGTCACCATGTTGTACATTAGATACCCAGAACTTATTCATCTTATAAGTGGAAGTTTGTACCCTTTGACCAACATCCCATTTCCCCACCCCAAGTCCCTGGAAACCACCACTCTACTCTCTGTTTCTATAAGTTCAGATTTTTAGATTCTATGTGTAAGTGAGATCATACAGTGTTTGCCTTTCTTTGTCTAACTTATTTCATTTAACATAATGCCCTCAAGGTCTATCCACGTTATCACAAAAGGCAGGATTTGCTTCTTTTTAATGTCTGAATAATATTTCATTGTATATGTATCCTACTTTTTTTTGATCCGTTCATCCATGGATGGACACGTAAGTTGTTTCCATGTCTTGGCTATTGTGAATAATGCTGCAATTAATGTGGAGGTGCAGATGTCTCTCTGAGATAGTGATTTCATTTTCTTTGGATATATACCCAGAAATGGAATTACTGGATCATATGGCGTCTCTATTTTTGGTTTTTTGAGGGACCTCCATATGCTTTCCATAGTGGCTGTGCACTTTACATTCCCACCAACAGTGCACAAGGGTTCCCTTTGCTCCACATCCTCTCCAACACTTATCTCTTGTCTTTTTGATAACAGCCATTGCAACAGGTGTGAAGCAATATCTCCTTGTGGTTTTGATTCGCATTTCCCTGTTGATTAGTGGTGCTGAGCATCTTTTCATGTACCTGTTGCCCATTTGTATGTCTTTTTGGGAAAATATTGTGAATTTTAAAATACACAAAACAGTGCTATGTGTTATTCATGAATATATACATTTATAGGAAGAGCACAGCCATGCACCACATAATGATGTTTCAGTCAAGGATGGACCACATATACGACAGTGGTCTCGTAAGATTAGCACCATATAGCCTAGGTGTGTAGTAGGCTACTATCTAAATTTGTGTAAGTGCACTCTATGATGTTCACATAATGATGAAATCACCTAACAACGCGTTTCTGAGAATGTGTCCCTGTCATTAAATGACACCTGTCTGTACTTCAAATGTGTGAGAAAACACATTAAACTCATGCTAATAGTTGCTCCTGGGGAGAAAGGGGCAGAGGGACTGCGGAAGGGTACACAGGGGCTTCAGCTGTAGCTCTGGTGTTCTATTCCTTCCAAAAAAGAAATATTCAAAGCAAATATAACAAATTACGAACAATTGTTCAATCTGGGTGGCAGGCACATGAATGTTTATTATAATTATTCTCTATGCTTTTTTCTTTTTTTTTCGGTGAGGAAGTTTGGCCCAGAGTTAGCATCCATTGCGAATCTTCCTCTTTTTGCTTGAGAAAGATTGTCTCTGAGCTAACATCTGTGCCAGTCTTCTTCTATTTCATGTGTGGGACGCTGCTACAGCACAGCTTGATGAGCAGTGTGTAGGTCTGCACCTGGGATCCAAACCCTTAAACCCTGGGTCACTGAAGTGGAGAGTGGGAACTTAACCACTACACCACTGGGCTGGCCCCTGTACATTTCTCTTTTGAAAAACAAAAATCCTTAAAAAATGTTTCTGTTCAATGCTGAAAATCTGTAGAAAACAGAAAAGAAAAAAGGCAGTAACCACAACAAAAACCTAACCAAAATAATCACTATCAACCTTTATTGGTATCTGTGCCTCCCATCTTTTTTATTCATTTATACAGTTAAACACAACTGAGTTACTTTATTTCGTGATACCTAAGTCGCCTGCTGGCAGCTGGATTGGGTCGCCTTTGGCCTATGTGTCAAACGGCTGGTTTTATATGAATAAAACCACTCCCACCACCCTTTTATTATTGAAACTCTGGTTTATAAAACTTCTCTTCGAAGACAAAAGATCTGTTGTGTAGACTGTAAATATTTAATTTAATCCACATCCACTTAGGCCTGCCTGGTGTTTGTTTTTCATTTATATTTCACCATGTTACATAATGCCAAATTCGTCTGCCGATTCAGTTAAAAAAAAAAAGGCAAAGTAGGTTGTTGGTGTTGTATAGATACCAAATGTTTAGGCAATCAACGAATTTTTCTTTTTTATCTACTTGGTTTAGAATCGCACATGTGCTCTCCTTCTATGTCAATGGTAGATAAGGGTACTTTTTCCCTTTCCACCCTTTCCCTTTTCAGCTATCTACTTTTTTTAGTTTGGGTTCAAACTCAGGAGTTGGTTAAGGTTAAGGCTTCAATACTCAACCAGTCAAGAAATTTGGATTTGGCCTCTAACATCTGAAAAAGCCTCCTGAAAGTTTAAAACTGCGCTGTCCAATATAGCAGCCACTGGCCACACGTGGCTCTTCAAGGTTAGATTTATTAAAATTAAACAAAATTCAGTTCCTCAGTCACACTAGGCACATTTCCAAGTTCTCAGTAGTCACAGGTGGCTGGTGACTCCTGCGTTGGACAGCGCAGACACGGAACACGTCCATATCTCAGAAAGCTTGCTGGATCGTGCTGGTCTGGAATCACTGGGCAGCAGCTGTGGTCATTTCCTGCACTTTCCAAATTTCCCACTTTCATCTTCCTAGCTTTGAAAAACTTCTGCAGATGCAACTCCTAATGAGGAAACAGTGGGTGATAGATGAATGAGGAAGACAAAACTACCCGGCGAGAGGCCTCTTCCCCTCCCCTAGAGACTGCCACTCTGTCCTGGCCCACGCCTTCGAGCTGCTGGAAGATTTTCAGATGAAGATCTTACCAAGAGACAGAAGAGGATCCACCCATCTAAGGCTCCTTGTTACGTTTATTTGTGAAAGAGAGTTTGAGGATTTGAGGCAAATGTAATAGGTAATCCAGTTTCATCCTCAGGCAAACTTCTAGTCACTGCATCTACCTATTTCCTTCTTGGAAATCAGACTAATGGTCAACTAATAGATGCAGAGTAGGGAGAGCAGGAAATTGGCCAATTCAGTGGCTCCACAAGGTCAATAAGCAGTCAGTAGCTCATAATGACTCTTCTTTTTGTAGAGGACATGCTCTACTGGCAGGGCAACAAGATAAGCTCGCACCTGCTACTCTTTGAAGCAAGGAAAAATCATTAGCAAGTGAAATTTCTGGTGCATACGTCTTCCCAAAACTCACGAGAAGATTTTTCTTAACAATTCTCTCCACTCTTTCCGTCATCTCACATAGTGCACCATTGTTTAATTTTTCATTGGATTTAATCTCCCTCTGTATTTTTGCATTTGGCTTTTACAGAAGTGTGCTCTCTGGCAATTCTAGAATGACTCAATATACCATTTAAACTTTAAATCACCACATTTTATTAAAATCCCTATAAAGTATTTATTATTTTAATTAACAGAAGTATGTCATTTGCAATAATTACCTTGGGACATGAGCATAAAGTTAAAAACACTCAGAAAGTTTTGTAAAACTATAAAAGCTTTCAGCTGATGACAAATGTGCACTTCAGGCATTATGCCATTTTAAATAATTTTAAAGCAGTTTTCACAAACTCTTATGGAGAGGCCAGCTGAAGAAAGATAAACGTTGGTCCAAACTCCAAAGGAAGCCAAAGGAGGGGCTTCCCCAGGATTGGAGCGGGGAGGAAGTTATGTAAACAAGGGTCTTCCAGGATGAGGTCTCTGTTGGCTCCAGGTCCTCTTCTCTAAACAGACTTTGGGGCCCGTCAGAGGAGGTGCCCTGCTGGATATCAAGGTGCTGCAGCGCTGCAGAGGGAGAGAGGCCGTCACTAGGGTACCAAATCTCAAACCACTTAGGTCTCTAATAGACGTGGTCAACACTTAAAATTCTCCTTAGAAGCAAGCAGGCAGCTTGTTTCAGAGCCTCCGAGACAGGTTCGATCTCCTTCCTTCAGAGTTTCTGAGGCAAAAGAAATACATCTGATGAGTTTTCATTTAATGTTGTAAATCTTTCCCTGAATAGTAGGCAAATATTAGCCCTGTGTGTCGTCACCATTAACTTCTCTTCAACTCACTGGAGGCTGATCGTCGCTGCCAGCTCCTCACCTTTGCCTCTTTGCAGTAACAGTGATGAGCTTGGAGAGAGGATCTGAGAAACCTCCTTGGTTTCAATCAGCCACACAGAGTTACTAGTTACAGATAATCTCAGTCCTTGTTGATGGGAACGTGCAGACCACCTGTGTTAAGTACAGCCACATGCTTACAAAAAAGCATGTCCCTAGGCTCCACCTGAGACCCAACGACTCAGAATCTTTGGAGAGGGGTGCCAGAAATCTGCATTCCTACTCACTTTCTTCCATGATTCTCACATTATAATTTAAGACTGAGTGGATGGAAGATGAAAAGGTTTTCTATGCCTTTTACTATGAAGAAACAAGATGAGTCAGAAATTCAGCTAAATCTCTGAACCAGAACAAGGAAAAATTAATAATTGAGAAATTACTCTGGGCAAAAAGCAGAAGTAGAAGAATTTTAAAGCTATGAGTACTTCTAAGGAGTCCAATGACTTGGAATCCCTTAGTGATCATATGTCCCTCATTTTTTAAGCTAGTTCCGGTTTCAAGTATCCTGTCCTATTGCATGAGACCATCAGCAAGTGTTCATCTTCTCTTTATTTCCATTTCTCATTTGTGAAATGAGAAATAGAAATTTTTGTCCTACATACCACATAATGTTTTTGTAAAGATGGATCAAATGAGATAATATACGTGAAAGCAGTTTACAAACTATAAAGTGCTTTACAAACATTATTAGGTCCAGGGAATAGTGAATTGTATTCTTCTCTCATTGACTAATTCTTTGTCATTTTGGAAAAATCAGTTACTAATTCAATCTTATCTTCTGTGAATTAGGGCTATGTCTTTGAATCATGAGTGAACTCTATTATGGCACAATCAATTCATTCATTGTTTGTCTTTGCAATTGAGTTAACATTTGGTAATTCACAGCAATTATGGAGATAGCTAAGAAGTGTTGCTTAGGGCTCTTCACAAATGTAGACACAATTTAAATTCTCATCCTTCTCTCCATCCTTCATATCGTTTCTTTTCTTTTTTGCTGTTGGTTTAAAAGTATCTATTTAGTTTTTTACTAAGTAATACATTTGCAAAAATCAAAAAGTATAAAAAGCTATAATATAAAGAGTCCCTTTAGCCCTCCATCTCCCAACCAATTCCCACCTACCCTTTGCCAGCAGTCAACGTCCCTGAGTTCTTGTGCATACTTCCAGAGATTATTTTTATGCATACACGAGCAGATATAAATATATACTTTTATATCTGTATATAAATGTTATATTACATAATATTTAGTATACATAGTATATTTTCTATGCTTTTCTATTTTTATCGTTTTACTCCTCCTTTTACTTTGTAACGTGATGGCAGCATACTCCAGACACGGCTCTGTATTTGCTGCTTCACTTAACAATATATCCTGGAGATCTTTGGCTAACACAATATAAGCGTTTCCTCAATCATTTTTACAGCTACAGTAAATTCTTTTGTATGGCTGTGCTATGATTCATCTAACGAATCTCCTACTGATAAAATTTTAGGTGGTTTCCAATTTTTTGTCATTATAAAGAATGCTACAATGAATAAACTTGAACATTCATTATTTTCCATTTGTGTGAGTATATCTGGAAGATAAATTCCATATGGCTTATTTTCTAATGTTTTGGTTGATTTTTTGGGACTACTCCCAAATTGTGCACATCTTTCTGCAATTAGGGAAACTGAAATTGTGCACAATACTCTAAGAATAATCTTCCCAGTGCCGAAGATAGCAGGATTGCCCTTCTCTCTTTTGTTCTTGCAAATCAGACCTGCCAGAATTGTAAACCAGTTGTTAAAAATGGCCTAACAACGTTCCAAAAAAGAAAGACTATTAAAAGCAATGACCTAGCCTTACTGAAGAAATTAAATATCTAAGCACCATGATTTCCAGTTATTTTACTGCTATTTATTTTTACACATTTTTCCCTCTTTAACCCTTGTTCTTTGTTTTGTTTTCTGTCTTAATGGAAGGGTTTGATTAAGGTCAAGGCTGCCCAACACACGACAATAAAAGCAATTAAGAAGAGGGAGAAGGGAAAATACTATTTTAACTGTCAAGTATGTGTGGTGGCTAAATGTTCTGATTTAAAATATTTCATCTCACTGTCTGATCATGTCTCAATCTCGGTTTTAGAAAATATAATCAGCATGCAAATATAGAATATCTTAGGCCCAGTAATTCAGTAGCTATCACCTGTCAATGTTTAAGGTGTCAGCAATTGCTTGAGAATTTCAGTTTTCCTTTTTATGTATTTATTTGTTTGTTTGTTTGTTTGTTTGTTTATTTAGAGGACGATTAGCCCTGAGCTAACATCTGCTGCCAATCCTCCTCTTTTTGCTGAGGAAGACTGGTCCTGAGCTAACACCCGTGCCCATCTTCCTCTACTTTATATGTGGGACGCCTACCACAGCATGGCTTGTCAAGCAATGTCACGTCTATCCCTGTGATCTGAACTGTCAAAGCTGGGGCCACCGAAGTGGAACGTCTGAACTTAACTGCTACACCACCAGGCCAGCCCCCTCAGTTTCCTTAATGTTAATTAATGCTCCACGATTCAAAGTGACTCAGTGGCAGAAAGAGCTACTAACTCTAAGGAGGTTTTGAGGTATTTGTTAAGCATATACAAGCTAAACAGCACTACATTCATTTTCGATAAGAAGTGGAACTTTAAGGGAAAGCCACAATCCCCAAAGTTCACTTTAACTAATTGTCTCACCATGATTTTTCTGTCTTACCTGCCCCTTTCTTTGCTTTCCTCACTCCCCAATTTTTTTTTTCTTGCTGAGGAAGATTAGCCCTGAGCTAACATCTGTGCCAATCTTCCTCCACTTTATAGATGGGTCACTGTCACAGCATGGCTGACAAGTGGTGTAGGTCCATGCCTGGGATCCAAACCCACAAACCCGGGCCACTGAAGTAGAGCACACTGAACTTAACCAATATGCCATGGGGCCAGCCCCACTCCCAAATCTTCCTTTGCCAGAATTTCTCAAGCAGGGGTAAAATGACTTAAAAAAAATAAGTCCTTGGGGCCAGTCCCATGGCCTAGTGGTTAAGTTCAGTGTGCTCCACTTCTGTGGCCCAGGTTCAGTTCCCAGGCATAGACCTACACCACTCGTCAGAGGCTATGTTGTGGCGGCAACCCACATTCAAAATAGGGGAAGACTGGCACAGATATTAGCCCAGGGTGATTTTTCCTCAAGCAAAAAGAGGAAGATTGGTAACAGATGTTAGCTCAGGATGAATCTTCCCCAGCACAAAAAAAAAAAAAAAAAAAAAGTCCTTGCATTTCCTCAAGGGAATGGCTAAAAATGGAGGTAACAGTTTGAGGAACTAAGAGGTCATGGATAACATGTAAAGTAGATGGATAGTTGAGAGCTGACTTGGTTTGGTTTTCATCAGACACCTCTGAACTCAGAATAAGAATTGACTTACAGCTAGCAATAGAAAACAATAGAATTTAGGAATGAACCTTCAAAAAATTTTTATAAAGAACTAAGCAAATGGCATGATGAAGAATTAGATAGAAAGCCATTCTTTACCTATTTTTGAAAGCGAGAATCTTTAAACCAATCTGCACCCTTGGTCACTGTAAATTCAGCCTCACAGATCCTGAAAGCTTCAAGCTTAATCTCTATAGGGCAGCAGCCAAGAGCAAAAGATTAAAAACAACCACTACAAGAATAACTTCTCTTGCAAGGATGGGTTATTGCCCCATACATCAGTCTTTATGACTTGAAACTGTTACAATCTTTTTATTTGGTGATGTCAACTTGATTTTGTGATATTCAAGTATCATTTATCCTCACCAAATATGTCAGTTGATACATTTGCCTTATGCGTAGTTTATCTTTACTGTTCTCTGCGCAGTTCAGTGTAAATGATTTCTATCAGATCTGAAAGGTTGCATACGTAGTCAAATCTCAAAGATTCAAGTAACAGTTATACATTTTTCAAATTACTTGTATCAAATATTCAATTCTGTCTGCCTCTCACAGTTTCTTATTTTATGTTATTTTTATTTTTTCATGGGTCCTTCTTTTAATGGCAATCTCTTACTCTTCAGTTTCACCCCTAGATACTTTTTAGCATACATCTCAAAGGAAAAAATATATATTTTTCTCACATAACCATAATGCCATTGTCATGTCTAACAAATTTAACAAAATGTCTCAAAATGAATTTTCGTTTCATAATATTGTATCATGGCTATGTAATTTAGTGTGTGAATACCAGCAAAGTACAGATGGTACCATCCTGGTTTTCTGAAAAGAGCTGGAGCAAATCTGGTCATTCCGACACTAGCAACATCTGATGGCATGATGGCGGGGTTAGTCATCACGTGGTGATTAGTGCCCTGTCTGGTCTGCAACCAATCCCCAAAAGGAGCGAGATCTGGTTTACAACAGCACATTTGGAAACAACTCAAGTCTTCAGCACTTTCATCAAGTACAATGTAACGAGGGGTTTAAAAGCTGATTTAGAATATGTTTCTGGACTGCTGGATGCAGAACCCTTTTTATCTCAAAATTGTACAGACATCATCAAAAGTCTCAGTAGGGCAGGCATCCGGGAGCTGCTTTGAATGCTGCTGACTGTGCTTTTAAGGAGGTGTGCCAGAAAATGTGATCAGAACAACTTCTCATAAGGAGTCAGCAGAGACAGTGCCACATTAAGTTGCCTTCAGAATTTGGGTACCAGGTCACCTTTTGAGAGCAAAGCTACTGAGCGTTAGCATAAACTTATTTCGGGTAGCCATCTGCAGAAGAAATAGTGTTGTGGGTGAAAATATTGGAAACACTCGTTTCCAACAAATGGACAGTAAAATATTTAGTGGTGTTTAAGCAGTATGTGTCAAGTCTAGTACTTAAGAGAGACAGTTCTGGAAAGAGGCAGCCTGGGTTCAAATCCTGTTGTTTCCACCTATTTTCTAGGTAACCTGGAACAAATTATGTAGTCTCTCTGAGCCTCAGAGAGTTGTGACTATTAAATTAAAAATTAAATGAAATAATTTTCAGTTTTTCATATCCCTCGATATTGGAAATGATGTTCCCAAAATAGCTAGTATGAGTGTTCTGGTCTCCTGAAATCTGGAACCCATTGACAACGGATGTACGATCTTTTCATTCTACATGGCAATCTCTTCTGAGTTTGGTTACCTTAGGATGGTACTTCGTGTGTTCTGATAAGATCAAATTTCTGATCTGCAAAGTCAAGAACTACCATGTTAGTTCTTTATAAAAATGTTTTGAAGGTTTATTCCTGAGTTCTGCTGTTTTCTATCACTCAGCTATAAGTCGATTCTAATTTGAGTTCAGAGGTGTCTGATGAAAAACAAACCAAGTCAGCTCTCAGCCATCCATCTCCTTTACACATTATCCATGACCTCTTAGTTCCTCAAACCGCCAACAGTGATGTTCCTAAAATGCAAATCTGACCAACATTAAGTGGTTCCCCATAGCAGTCAAGATAGTGCTCAAAAACTGAGCACCTTTATTTCTCATGCTCCCTCTTTTCTCTGTTGTTTCCACGTGGTGTCACACTGCTTCATGCTTCCCTGTCCATACCCAGCCCAATGCCTGGACTTGGCTGACACCTGCTAGCCACAGGCACCTTCTTTGTCTAAGTTACCGCTAGCTTTTCAAACTCAGTTAAAGCATCTTTTCCTCTGGTAAGTTTTCCTTGTTATCATAACACTTTTTTTTTTTTTTTTTTAAGGAAGATTAGCCTTGAGCTAACATCTGCTGCCAGTCCTCCTCTTTTTGCTGAGGAAGACTGGCCCTGAGCTAACATCTGTGCCCATCTTCCTCCACTTTATATGTGGGATGCCTACCACAGCATGGCTTGACAAGCGGTCCCATGTCCACACTTGGGATTTGAACCAGCAAACCCTGCGCCGTTGAAGTGCAATGTTCGAACTTAACCACTGCACCACCAGGCCAGCCCCCATAACACTTTTTTAACATTGAACAAAGAGCCTTTATTAAGGAAATTGAGAACAAGAAGCATATCTTTTTTCACCTTATATCCCAAGTAAAGTACATGGCACACTGTAGGTGCTAAATGAATATCTGTTGAATGAATTATTATGTGACTTTCATATTGATGTCTCATCAGCAAATGTTAGGTTGTATTAATAAAATACACACTGTTTTGAAAAAGGCCATTATCCCACATAGCATGTGAAACATTGTGCTCAGTTTTGGAGTCCACATTTTTAGAGGCTGATTGTTAAATTGGAATGTATACAGAGGTATGAAGATGGTAAGAAGGTCTGAAAACACTATCACAAGTAAAATGGTTATAGAATGAGTCTGTTTACATTTAATAAAGGACTGAGAAGAGAAGGCAGAACGGCATATGACAGCCATCTTTAAATATGGGATGAAGATAAGCTCAGTAAAAAGACAAAATTTCTAACCTCAGAGCTACGAGTTTCTCCATTCTTCCATCATGGATGTTGCAGAACGGACTTCTACACAGGGTATAAAGATGATCTGAATATCTTCAAACTCTTTGATTTGGGGCTTCTCAAGCTGTGTAATTTCACATCAGTTTTTCTGAAAAGTAAGTACCAGGTAGAAATCACCAAAAATAAGAACTTATAGTGCAAGTAGTTCCTAGCACTGAGGTTTTTATCATCATTTTATATTTTCTGCACTAAAGGCAGAAGAAATCATTCAAAGTAGCACCCAATAAGAGTACTAAAAAATGTGGTATCATTATGGGCCACTGAGAAAATAGCCATAGCCAGGCAGAACAGATCAAGGAATGGAATGGCGTCGTTCAAATGAAGACTCAGGGATAACAACAAGCGAAGGAAGGTAAACAAGCTGGGCCACAGGGAACAACAGCTCCTCCAAAAGTGATGTGCAGCCAGAAGCAGCTTTTCTGCAGAGCTGTTGAAGATTAAGCTTCAGGGCCGCTCGCTGCTCCAGTCTCCTCCAAGGCCCTGGCAGGGACCCTAATAATCTTGCGTGTTCATCATTAGGAGGGTACCCAAGATTGTTTAAGTGTTAGGTGTTACAAAACTTGTTTGCTTCAAGCCTGTAAACCAGTTTACCAGCAAAACAAAACTTAGCATAGATGTAGTGTGTTTAAAGTTGTTTTTCAAGCATTGTATTTCAGACACGCTTACATACCAAGATTGCAATCAGTTAAATCAATATTATCTTTGAAAACAAAAGATATTTACACGTATGCTCTAGGGCCAAATTCTTTCTCATGTCTAGACCCTGCTCTGGCAATATCGAATTTGGAGGCTCTGTATTAAGTACTTGATATTTTTGTCTATTTGACTTGTTTGAAAGTCAGATGTTAATTACTTCGTTATGTTCTACAGGTGTAAATCATGTAAAGTTAAACTTGTTCTGCTTCGAGCAGGGCGTTCCTCTGAGAAGTGGTTCCACCTGTTCACCATCAGCGGCAGAGGGAACAGGGAAGCCTTCTAGGCAGGAGGGAAGTACGGGACAGAAATATGGGAAAAATAGGTAACTGTCTAACTCCTCGTGTCACATTTTTATAGCGTGGCTTCTCTATTTATTACTAGAAGTGTGATTTTACAGAATATTACAAAGTTACATTAAAATGCAAGCAAAGAGAATGGCCAGCCACTGATACATTTTTCCATGCATCCACCGAGGGATTTATTAGACTATTATTTTCCAATAGCTGGTGGGGAGTCTGTTAGCATGATGTAAGCAGAAGATGTTAAGTCTCTGAGTTACACAAACAAGATTCAATTTCCTTGCCTGTTAGTTACTGGCTTCAGGCTGGGGGCAAGTTATTTAACCTCTCTGAGCCTGTTTTCTCATCTGTAAAATGAAGATAATACTCATCTTACAAATCTCAATGGTCTCTCTTGCATTTTCCATTTCTTCCCTTCCCCCCAGTGCCTTCTTATCCACGACAAACAGCAACGACAATGACAACAAAACTCTCCACCCATACCCGACAAGACTACTCTATTAGTTCACTCTTAACAAGACACGTCTTGGAAGAGACGACAGTACTTGTGAGCTCTTCCCAACGAGCCACGTAAACCTTTACTTCCCGCAAGTAGATTTTATCTTTACAAAGAAACGACTAACGATCAAGTTCAACGGTCTCGAAGTTCAATGTTCCTTTCTTACTCCTCATCCTACTTGGCCTTTTCTAGCTTTTAACTCTATGCTGTGATGATAAACATTGGTTATACAGAAAAATAATGTAGCCTTCTAGGTTTCTTTCTATGTCTCTTGTTGCTGTCCCCACTGGCTATCTCATGGATTTAACTAGTAGCTTTTGGGTAGGTAATTCCCCAAATTCTAATTCTAATGCCAACCTCTCTCTGAGCTTTTCCCCAAGTAACCAGTCTGCATCTCGTGTTGGAGATTTTGCTGACATTTCATCATCTGCACTCTCCTCCCATCCCTATAATCTTCTTATTCTTCTCTCTTTCTGCCAATGGCATTGTCATCACCATATTCTCCACTATGTTTGGCACGATGTTTGAACACCCGAGGTTCTTTTAATTCCTCCTCCCCTTCTCCTCCACTGATGCCTGGGGCTAGTGGCTTTCCTTTTGCACCTGTTTCCTTTCTAGTCCCACTGCATCTCTCTTAGTTCTGTCCATATGACTTTTCCCCCAGTATCACAAGAGGTTTCTAGTTCGCCTCCTTGCCTCTAGCCTCTGGTTCATCCCTCATATGGCTGTCACACTCAATTTGTCTAAAAGCCAACTCCAATGACATCTCTGTCCAAAGAGTTCTATGGCTCCTCAGTATCCTTTAGGTAAACCCACCAATCATCCTGCTTTTGCTATTTTTTACAAACCCTCTGCTGCAGTTAAGTGAAATACTCACATACTCTCGTACGTGTCATGTTTTTCCAGTGCCTTTGCTCACATTGTTCCTTCCGTGCTTCTTGTCCTCTCCTGACACCGTATATGCACATGCGGTGTATGTTCCCAGGAAACCTCAGATATAATCTCCTCTATGATCCTTGCCGCAGTCCCCAGTCAGGTGTACCTAACTTCCTGCTTTGTTTTACTTCTAAAATATGTAGGCAGTTCTTCTCTTAGGCCATTTATGACTTTCCACCCAGTACTTTATTTAGGCATGCACAAGTCTTATCCTCTCTGCCGGATTGTAAAGCTCATGTAGTTACATGTTCATTCAGCAAGTATTTTTTGAATGCCTGTTGAGTAGAACCACTATGCCAGATTGTAGGTACAGAAATGAATGAAAAATAAGCAAAACGTGGTTCCTCCCCTCAAGGGACTCAGGGTATAATTAAGGAGACAGTAAAGAAAATAAGTAATTAATATTCGGTTTACAAATAGTGTAGGGTATAATTAAGGAGACAGTAAAGAAAATAAGTAATTAATATTTGGTTTACAAATAGTGTGTCAGAGGTGCGTACAGAATGTTTTTGGGGACAGAAAGGAGGTACAGCAACTCAGCCTTGGAGAAGAAGGAAGAGCAGAAAAATTCTGTGAGCACGTGATACTTGAACCAAGCCTTACGCACTAAGTCAGTCCTGGACGGGGTGGTAGGTTGGGGGCAGGGGAGGGATGCATTCTGGGAACGGCACAGTTATAGGCCAGGACCGAGGTGTATAACCGATTCATGTTTATTTCCCATACGGTAATGTTCCAACACCTGTCTTAGACCAGGACCGTTCCATTGTGAAGTGTTCCCCGTTCTGATTTGTAACGGGGAAAACAAAGGCAATGTAGTGAGTTGTATCCAACTTTTACATTTTAAAATTATGATCATTCTTACTTCTTTTGTTGTTAAATGTTCTTTCTTTAATGAAACGGTGGTGATAATACACAGCTGTGTCTGAATTTAATGTTTTATTTGGAAAACCAAAACACTGGTCATTTTATTTTTTATTTTTTTTAGGAAGATTAGCCCTGAGCTAACTGCTGCCAATTCTCCTCTTTTTGCTGAGGAAGACTGGCCCCGAGCTAACATCCATGCCCATCTTCCTCTACTTTACATGTGGGACGCCTACCACAGCATGGCTTTTTGCCAAGTGGTGCCACGTCCGCACCAGGGATCCAAACCGGTGAACCCTGGGCTGTGACCCCTGGGCTGCCGAGAAGCGGAACATGTGCACTTAACCACTGCTCCAGCGGACCAGCCCCTCAGGTGCCACTCTTTAAAAAAAAGAAAAAGTATTAGTGCATTAGAATTCCCTGCAGAGCTTTTTTTTTTTTGAGGAAGATTGGACCTGAGCTAACATCCACCAACAATCCTCCTCCTTTTGCTGAGGAAGACTGGCCCTGGGCTAACACCTGTGCCCATCTTCCTCTACTTTACATGTGGGATGCCTGCCACAGCATGGCTTGATAAGCTGTGCCTGGGATCCGAACTGGCAAACCCCCAGGCTGCTGAAGTAGAACACACGAATTTAAGTGCTACAACACCTGGCTAGCCCCCCTTCAGAGCTTTAAAAAAGTATAGTAAACTGACTCTTTATGACACCTTAGCCTTAGTAATTCAGAATTTCTGAGGTAGGAGCTCAGGAATTTGCCTTCTAATAAAACTTCTTAGTTGATTCAGAAAAGCGTCATGATTTGGGTGCAACTACTCTAGCCGGTTGACCTCACCTGAATTAGGGTTGAATAAATAGGCCAAATGAATGAGTGAGTGCTGCTCATATAGGTATACATTTAGGGACATAAACTGTACATTTTTTCCTAACACTGAAATGTACACATCTTAAGAGTGTACTGATAGAAGAAGATAACTCTTTTATGAGAAAGTCTGATTCTTTTTCTTCTTTTTTTTAATGTAAGGTATTTTATTTGATCTTGTTCTTTCTTTCTTCCTTCTTTTGTTCCTTCGTTCCTTCCTTTCTTCCTTTGTTCCTTCCTTTCTTCCTTCCTTTCTTTCTTTCCCTTTCTCTCTCTCTCTCCCTCCCTCCATCCCTCCCTCTTTCTTTTCCTTCTTTCCTTCTTTCCTTCTTTCCTTCTTTCTTTCTTGCTGAGGAAGATTTGCCCTGAGCTAACATCTGTGCCAATCTTCCTCCACTTTACATATGGGTCACTGTCACAGCATGGCTGACGAGTGGTGTAGGGATCCAAATCTGTGAACCTGGGCCGCTGAAGTGGAGCACACTGAACTTAACCGCTATGACATGGGGCTGACCCCTGAAAGTCTGATTCTTAAGAAGATAGAAAAAACAGGTTATTTTAGGGCCTTTTACTTTTGTGTACAAAGGGTAATAACATGGAAACAGTATTCTTGCAAAGACTTGGCCACTGATGTGAACTTATTTAGGATAAAAAAGTATTGTCTGAGAATTGCAGACTAGGTATGCTCTTGTCTGTGTCATTTAATAAAAAGAGGGTAACATTTTAAAGTCAAGAACATTGATGAATGGTGCAATAAACTCTTGTTAATAATCCATCAGTGACCCAAAAATGCAAATAAACTTCCTTCAAGACCTAACTAATTTTAGAGTGAAACCCCCTAAATCATTTTTTTACATTTCCTAGTTCCATCCCACAATACTAAAGCTCAGTCTTGAATACACAGTCTCCAAGGCATGAATATCGACGTCACGGTTCTAAACTCAGGTAATTTCACTCGCTTTCCTCTCCCCATTTAGATTCACGGCAATTTAGAGATCCCACAGTTCAAGTTTCTGACGCTGTGTTACAGGACTCACCTAAGGCTCGGCACCAGCGCTGGGACTAACCCGTCGGGGACACTGTTTCCATACATACTTTCATAGGAACTTGCACTTGGTAACATGGTGCTTTACCCTCATTTCACCCTTTATGGTTAAGTCCTTTCATGTTTTTCACTATTGTACATTCATTTTTCATTGAATCACACAAATTGGTGAGTTGAGACACGGTGTGTTTTTTTTTCAGGGAAAGATTCACCCTGAGCTAACATCTGTTGCCAGTCTTCCTCTTTTTTTTTTCTCCCCAAAGCCCCAATGCATAGTTATATATCATAGTTATAAGTCCTTCTAGTTCTTCTATGTGAGCCACTGCCACAGCATGGCAACTGACAGATGGGTGGTGTGGTTCCACAACCAGAGTGAACCTGGCTGGCTGAAGGGCTGAGAGTGCCGAACTTTAACTACTAGGCCCTCAGGGCTGGCTGGAGACGAGTTTTTAGTATTCACACTTGACAGAAAAGGAAAGAGAGTCCAAACGATGAAGAGAATGCCCATAGTCAGGTGGCATGCTAGTCGGCTCGGCTGCCAGGACGACTGACCACAGACTTGGGGGCTTAAACAACACGAGTTTATTTCTCACAGTTCTGGAGCCTGGGGAGTCCAAGATCCTGGCACTAGATTTGGTTCCCCGATGAGGGCCCTCTTCCCCACCTCCTTCTCACTGTGTCCTCACCTGGGGGTGACAGGAGAGGAGGTAAGCTCTGTGGTCTCTTCTCAAAGGACACTAATCCCGTCCTGAGGGCCCCACCCTCATGACCTCATCAAATCCTAATTACCTCCCAAAGGCCCCACGTCCAAGTACTATCACAGTGGGGATTAGGGCTTCAACATGTGTGAGCTTTCGGGAGGACACAATTCAGTCCATGGCGACAGTTCTCGAACTAACTGGTTTCACTGACACTGCACAAACACGCGTCGAGGTCTCCACTGAGAGAGGCCCTGCAGTATGACATGCTGCACACTGTCTTGTCGGTGGCATCAGAGAGGTCTACACAGAATCAGGGGCCAAGTGCTACAATGGGAAACGGAGTCTGGGGATCAGAAGCCGATGATGCTATGTCCAAGTGAGCAGAGACGGCACGACAATGTCTCAACAGGTGGCAAGCGGGGAGCGGGCACTGCAGGCCGAGGGAGGGCTCTGGAGTGGAAAGGTGCGGGCTGTTTTTGGGGAATGGGGCAGAGCCTGCCAAACCACCCGGAACTGGGCACGTCACCCAGTAAGGCTGGAAGTCCAGCGTTCTGCTCATCGCTCCACTGTTCAGCCTGCGGACACTCGTCCCTTCCTTCTTACTGTCTGTTTCCTGGGGTAGAGACCCTGTTTTCTATTTATTTGGCTGAACCTAGAGGGAATAGCAAGGACTCTGCGGAGGGTGGTCTACAAATCACAAGGCCGTTGAAAGGAAACAAAGCCGGCGCGGCCCGGCCGTGGCAGCTGGCGACGGGGCCGCAGCGGGTCTTCCCAGTCGGAGTGGAATGCAGCGGAGCGAGAAGGCGGGGAGAACCGGTGTTTTGCTAGCGCGCTTACTGCATCAGAAAGAAAAACGATCGTTTCCTAACACACACGAGCGAGGGGAGCCGGGCTCTAAGGTCAGCGCGGCCCTTGCACCACGGGTCTCCAGCGCTGGCAGCGATCCCGGCTCGAGCGCCGCCGGGGAGGAAGGGCGAAGAGGAGGCCTGGGAACCGAGGTCGCAGCGCGGGGCGGCGCCGGGAAGGGGTGCGCCCGCGCGGAGTGGGGAGCGGGCTGCGGCCCCCCGCCCGCCCTCGCCTCGGGGGAGGGCCTTCGGCAGACCTGCCTGGACTCGGAACAATTCATCCTGTTTTGTTTGTTTCAAAATTGTTTTTAATAAAACCATTTTCAGAACCAAATAGGGGCGGTACCCAAAGGAATCTGAAAAATACCCCGCAGGGGCGGGGGAGCGGGGCGAGCCGGTATCTGGAGGCAGCAGGCCGACCGACGGGCGCAGCGCCGGCAGATAAGCGCACTCGGGGCGGGAGGCCGCAGCGAGCCCCGCCGGCCCAGGCGCGGCCCCCGACCCTCCGCGCACGCCCCGAGTCCCGCGGCCGCTGGCTCCCGGGCAGGGGCGGGGGCGGGGCCGTCCGCGGCCGGGGGCGGGGCCTGGCGGGGCGTGCGGCTAGGGCGGGCGGAGGTGCGACCTCTGCCATCCCCTGATTGGGTCTGGGCTGAACAAGGGGCGGTGTCTTGGGTCGGCCCTGCGGGCCGGCATTGGGCGGCGGAGAAGTAGGGCGTGGTTTTATGAAGTCAGTTCCGGTTGGTGTAAAACCCCCCGGGGCGGCGGCGAACGGGCTTCAGATGCTTCTGGGTCGCGGTGGGGAAAGCTAGTCAGTTGGAGTGTGAGAGCTTGGGAGCTGAGCGCTAGAGCGACCCGACGAGGGATGGCGGCCCCCGGGACCGCGGCCGCCGCGGCCACGGGCAGACTCCTGGTCCTGCTGCTGCTCGGGCTCACAGCGCCCGCTGCGGCGCTGGCCGGCTACATCGAGGTGGGGACCGGGCGAGCGCCCGAGCGCAGTCTCCACCGCCCGCCGAGGGCGCGCGGCCTGCGAGCGGGCGGGCGGCGGGGTCCTGGACTGGCCGCTGGGGGCCGGCGCGGGGGGCGGTGGGGGTGGTCTGCGCTGCGGCGGGTCTGGCGCGCCCTCCCCCGCCCGCCCGCCCCTGCTATGCGCAGTGCTTAGCGCTGGAGGTCGGGCTGCCTCCGCCGCCGCAGAGGCCAAATGAAAGGCATCGGGGCTGCGGGGCGCGGGGGCGGCGGGCCGCCCCAGCCACCGTCCCAGCCACGGCACCGCCACATCCTTTGGGGGCCACGCGCGGCCCAGACGCCCACCCCGCCCTGCCCCCGGACAATGCGAGCCTCTGCCGTGCGCCCTGCGGCCTCGCCGGCGGTCGAGCTCCCTCCGGGGCGGCCCCGCGCAGACCCCAGGCCCCGGGCCAAAGCGGGCAGCGCGCTTCCCGCGTAGGGTGGTGGGGCTTCCCGCCGGGAAGCAGCAGATGCGGTCTTTGTTGGCAGCGTAGGCTTGGCTGTGGGGATGCGGGTTTCCCGGTTTGGCCCTTGGAAAGTGCGGCGGTGCTGCCCGGGCGAGCGCGTCTTTGGCTGCGGGGTGAGAATGCTCTTGCACCAAGCAGCGGGTGTGCCTTCTGCTTCCTCTGTGCCTCCCTCTCGAATAGATCCACCGCTCTGGCATCGGGCCCTTGAGAGGAATTGTTAAATATAGCTGTTTGCCTAAGTCTCATAAACAAGGGGGACCCTTCTCTGGTGGTGTGAGGTTCAGTGAGTAGAGAAGGTACCCGTGAATACGTTGTAAAAACTTTAGTTTAATCGTGCTGTTTTGGTGTCAGAATTTAGTAGTCCTGCATCTTGATAACTCCGTAAACATCTTTGTGCTGCGAGGCGGTTAAGTGGCCCGGATTTGTGGGTGATTCCAGGGTTGCTGGGTCAGGGTGGGTGCTGCGGCGCGGTGTGGACGCTGCAGCTTCGTGGAAACGGTTCTGTTCCTGAGGGAGACCTGGGACTTTATTTTTACTTGCCTTCTCGAAATAGTGCTGGAACTGTCGGACTGGAATGCGTGTTTCTGGTGTAGTTTATTTCTTTTCCCTCTTCACTGTTTTTAAAATTACAATGAATTTCTGCGTATTTAGCTAATTTCAGAGAGAAGTGAGACTGGGTTTGATTACATAGGCATTGAGCAAGAAGTTTCTAATAAAAACCTCGAGTTAGAATGTTCCTCTACAAGAATGATTAAACATTTCCACGGGCAAAACACATCTAATCAGGAACAAACCTTCTCCGATGGAACTGCTTAAAACATTTTTATTCATCCTGATTAAAGCTTTATGATTTCTTAGGGGAAAAAAGGAAGTTTTAAATAGAAATAGTTAACGTTTATATACACATGCTTTAGAGTATGGTTATTTTACTTTGCACACAATGGCTAGATTTGTGTCTGTGCTTCCCCATATGATGTCTCATGAAAGCAGACTAGATCAGTGGGATGGGAGGGGGAGGGAAAAAAGGATTTTGTATGGAATATAGAATTTACCTCTTAGGTCAGGCTGTCAAAAACCGTTGTTCACACTCTTTTACCTTGCTTCCCAGGGGTATGAGTAATTTCAGGCACTGGTGAATTCGCAATAAAGGATTCATCAATTTTAATGAACTTCTTCCTTTCAGGGTTAAGAAAAATAACACGTGTGCCTGCAGAGAAAAAAACTAACAATATCAGAATTAGTTGTTGTGGATTAAATTTGTTGCACACAGCATTGTTCAACTCAAAATTCTGGCTAGACAGAAAGTAGGAATTAGACATTTTCCTAAAATGTTTTTTAAATGCTGTTTTATGGTAACATCTGTTCTTTAGAACTATATTTTTGCCCACACTTACTAAATTATCTTTCAAGTAGGTTTTCTTTTTGTCAAGCAGACAGAAATTTATTCATACGTATATAATTTGGTGGTGTTTATTTGCTTTCAGGCAAAGGACTGCCTAAGCCTTAATTTAGATGAGAACGCCCTAAATCAGGATTGTCTTTGGGAAGGTCCTTACTGAGATTAGCCCATGGGATTCTAGCCAAATCCCTGATCAGGTTGCTTGGCACAGAATTATTGATTGGCGAATCTTTAGTGTTGCTTGGTGTTGACTGAATTAATCTCTTACACCTGTTTAAAAAGAAAAAATATACCACCTCTGTACTTAGGGTCACTTCCTCTTTTAAATCCAAGAGGAGTTCTGTTGTGTGGATGCTCCCGTTTAGGATTATCAGACAGTATTTGTGCAGAAGCTCTGCACTCTGTACAGTGGATGTCCAGGCTTCTGAGAGGCAGAACTTAATTCTGCCACATTTAAAAAGTGAGTTGGCCATTCAGTAGCTAGTTTTGAAGAAACTCACAGTGTGACAACTGAGGCTTTGTGTTGGTATTTCTGAGTGGCATGGTGTAGCGAATGTGTGCTTATGACTTGGAGAGATGCCAGCGCTTCTGATGGGAACATCAGTCGTTATTTTATCATAACTGTTAAAAACCTTTTGATAAATATGACAAACTAAGTTTTATCAATCAAGTCCTCCTTTCAGAGGAAATTTGTTTTCGTTGTGTAAAGCTGGACTGTCCAATAGTGTAGCCACATGTGGCTGCTGAGCTTGCGTTATGGCTAGTGTGATTGAGGAATAAATTTTCCACTTTATTTAATTTTAATTAACTTTACCTTTATGTTTAAAAACTAATATTCTATTCAGTGATTGGCAAACAACTGTGTTTGAAACAACTTGGTCATGTGAATCTACTTTTTTAACTGTGCGTTTTATAAAATCTAAGTACAGATCAAGAATTTCCTCTGAAAATTAAGCCTCTGAATTGAGATTACTGGAAGTGTAAAATGCACACCAGATTTTGAAGACGTAGTATGAAAAAGTTGTAAAACATCTCAATTTTTATATTGATTACACTGAAATAATATTTTACATATTGGCTAAGTAAAATATAAAAATTATTTTCACCTGTTTCTTTTAATTTTAATGTGGCTACTAGAAAATACTACATACATGGCTCATATATTTTTCCTGGATAGTACTAATTTCTTGCTTGAAGTTGGTCCAGCATGATTTTAAATGTTTTCAGGATGATTTTTGAATATTTTTTGTGTTACTGTTTTCAATTAAAAATTTTATATAGAAGTAATTTCAAGCTTACAAAAAATTGCAAAAATTGTACCAACAACTCTCATACCCTTTACCTAGATTTACCAATTGTTATCATTTCTGCTAGTCAGCATTTTCTTTCTCATTCATTCTATTATTGTGTATTTTTTGCTGAGCTTTGAGAGTAAGTTGCTATGCATCGTGCCCCTTTACCCCTGGAAAGTTCAATCTGTATTTCCTAAGAACCAAGGACATTGTCTTACATAACTTTAGCACAGTTATCAACAAGGAAATTTAACATCCATAGAATACTTTTTTTTTTTTTTAAAGATTGGCACCTGGGCTAACAACTGTTGCCAATCTTTTTTTTTTTCCTGCTTTATCTCCCCCAACCGCCCCCGTACACAGTTGTATATCTTAGTTGCAGATCCTTCTAGTTGTGGGATGTGGGACGCCGCCTCAACGTGGCCTGACGAGCAGTGCCATGTCCGCGCCCAGGATCCGAACCCTGGGCCGCCGCAGCGGAGCGCACGAACTTAACCAGTGGGCCACGGAGCCGGCCCCCTAGAATACTTTGATCAGATATGCTCTTTGTATTCCAGTTTGTCAGTTGACCCAATAATGTCCTTTATAGCATTTGAAAACATGGTTGTTTTTTTTACTTTTTAAAATTTAATTGTTTATTTTAAAGATTGGCACCTGAGCTAACAACTGTTGACAATCTTCTTTTTAAAAAATTTTTTTTCTGCTTTTTCTCCCCAAATCCCCCCAGTACATAGTTGTATATTTCAGTTGTAGGTCCCTCTAGTTGTGGTCTGTGGGATGCTGCCTCAGCGTGGCCTGATGAGCCCAGGATCCGAACCAGTGAAACCTTGGGCCGCTGAAGCAGAGTGTGCAAACTTAACCTCTTGGCCTGGGCCACCGGGCCGGCCCCAAACATGGTTGTTTTTAAAGCTAAAGAGCTTTACTATTCTGGCAGTAATATGTGAATATTTTCCAAG
The DNA here is from genome assembly GCF_037783145.1 of Equus przewalskii. Taxonomy (NCBI): domain Eukaryota; kingdom Metazoa; phylum Chordata; class Mammalia; order Perissodactyla; family Equidae; genus Equus; species Equus przewalskii. The sequence continues at coordinate 39,179,209 of NC_091836.1, forward strand.
TATAAAACCCAGATTTTTAACTTACCTGATATTGTTTGGACTTTGGAAAATCAAAACTTAGAAACATTTCATGATCTTTTTTTTTTTTTTTGATTTTATTTTTTCCTTTTTCTCCCAAAAGCCCCCCGGTACATAGTTGTATATTCTTCGTTGTGGGTCTTTCTAGTTGTGGCATGTGGGACGCTGCCTCAGCGTGGTTTGATGAGCAGTGCCATGTCCGTGCCCAGGATTCGAACCAACGAAACACTGGGCCGCCTGCAGCGGAGGGCGCGAACTTAACCACTCAGCCACGGGGCCAGCCCCCATTTCACGATCTTTTAATTATAGTATTCACTCTTACTGAATTCTCAGGCTTTTGCATTTTCTTTTTATTTTTTTCCTCTTTCTCTTTTTTTGGGAAGATTAGCTCTGAGCTAACATTGCTGCTAATCCTCTTTTTTTTTTTTTTTTTTTTTTGCTGAGGAAGATTGGCCCTGAGCTAACATCCATGCCCATCTTCCTCTATTTTATATGTGGGACGCCTTCTGCAGCATGGCTTGATAAGCATTATGTAGGTCTACACCCAGTATCCGAACCTGCAAACCCCGGGTTGCTGAAGTGGAGTGCATGAACTTAACTGCTGTGTCACAGGGCTCACCCCTGCATTTTCTTTTTAAAATAACATCAGAATTACATAGCTAGTGCCTATTCATTGTAAAAATAAAGTACGTATAGACAGTAAGAAATGAAAAATAATCTGAAATCATTTTATCCAGGGAAACCTCCCTTGTAAACATTTTGGTGGTGTTTATTTTTCTAGATCTAAGCTAACAGGTGCATACATTTTATAAAAGTGGCATATGTTGCATATTGAAGCTTGCACCTAACAATTATTATTTTGAATTGTCCTAAAATGAATTACTGAAAGAAAGTAAAGTTTTCTTTTTGTGATAAAAAGTAGGGATAAATCTTAGTACCGTGATTGTAGTTTCTATGGAGGAGGCTATTTGAGAGAGAATTCGAAATTGCCATAATCCAATTTTCATGACTTGTTTTTTAGTAAGACAAACTAGATTACCTGGACACTTAATCAAATTTAGTATAGTGTACCTTGATTTATGGCCTAAGATGGAAAGTGAGCCTTGTAGGCGCATTCACAGAGAAATGAGGTCCAGTCCTTTGTATCAAGTAGAACTAGTAGTTACTTTTGCTAAGAGAATTTTTTTACATGAGCATCATGAAGACCATCTTAATGAAATCTTTTAAAACATAACTGTAATCTATTTTTAAAATATGACTTTTCATCTGTTACTCATCCTACTAGCGTTTATTGAACCACTGTTATGAGGTTCTCTGTTAGACGCTAAGCAGTGAAGTCGTAAAAGCAAATATGGATGGTGCTTTTTACTCCACAAATGCACTTGCATGTGACTTCTAGGCCCCACCCCGAGAGTCTCATCGAGTACACCTGGGATTCTCATTTCAAATGCTCCCCAGGTGGTTCTTATGTGCAGGTAGAGAAAAACAAAGCAAAACTCCAGGAAACGAAAAACCCAGCAGAACTTGATTGTTACGTGCGTGATCTTGTATCAGTCCCCAACAGTCCAGAGAAGTAGGTATTCTTATCCGCCCCTAAAAAGGGCGTGGCTGGAGGCCGAGGGTGCAGGCCGGGCGGCAGAGCCAGGGTGGAGAGGCAGTGTCTGCTCCAAGTCCAGCAGTTGGTGCCTGTCCTCTGTATCAGGATGCTTCATCGTTGTTTCTCTTCTGTTTGCAGATTTCATTTGTCTGCGTATCTTCCCTGCTCCCAAGACCCGAAATGAATATTTTCTTTAAAAGAAACTAATTTCATAGAAGTTGCAATATATCATGAACCAATATATGCCAAACTGTTAACAGTGGTTATCTTTAAAGAATGTGATTACAGGGCACTTTGCCTGTTTACATTTTCCATGGATTTTAAAAAACTTCGAATGCGTTTTTATATACTATGCAAATTCTCTTTTTTAATAGTAGGCTTGTTTCGTCTTTGTGTTCTGACAAAAAAACTCAAGTAGAGAATATATGACGCCATGTGGGGAGTCTTACCAAAACCAAGATGTGGGATTATTTGGAAAGGAAAGGCTCCCGGGGCCAGATTTCCAGTTCCTGTCCTAGTTGATAGACAAGCATTCGGAAGAGGTTGGTTTAGTAACCAGTATGTCTGGGATAAGGTTGTGGTCCAGGTACAAGTTAATCAGCATTTGGAGAGGGGCGCCTGTGGGGTTGGCTCAATGAGCAGCTCACCACAAGCTTTCTACTCTGCCTTCCTCAGCCTGACACGTCTTGTGGTCGCAGAATGACTCTGGTGGTTGCAGAGGACGTGCTCAGATATGATAATGTCTAGGGGACAAAGAGACTCCCTTCTTGTATATCTCCTTTTAAGAGTGAAGAAACCTTTCTCAAAACCCACCAGCAAAGACCCCTCAAGTCATATTCTATGGACAGGATTATATCAGCTGCTTCTAGCTACACCGCGCACTAGCAGGGTAATGGTACTGCCGTCACAGGCTTAGACTTCATGGTGGGTTCTGTTGGAAAAGAGGGCTGTGGAGGTTGGGTAGATAACTTCATGTCTGCTGCAAGAGTAGTGTTCTCCGTTTCGGACTCTCTAATAGCTTGGCTGACTGGAAAGAAAAATAATGAAGTCATTCTTTCTTAAATTATCTGGGAGTTCCAGGTATGCTGGTGAGCTTGGGACATGGAGGAGCCTCTCACACGGTGTGTTTGTTTACCATCCCCGCACTTCATTCTGAGGGATGTTGCCATCCAGAGCAGAATGGCTGCATTCTGTGGAAAATTTGACGCGAAACATGGATGAACTAGATAGAAAGGAGACATTCAGCTTAGAGAAGAAGAAAGCATGGGCTTTAGTGGTGGTGGTGAAGAGCATACCTATTTTCAAATATTTTATACTCTGTTTCTGGAAGACCGAGTAGATGGCTTGCCTAGGCTGAAGCAAAATTTTTACCTGGAGAAATGAGCTGGTAAGAGTGTAGAACTTTATTTTATTCCCTTTAATTATGCCTATTTCCAGCGTAGTATAGTAAGAACATGAAAGATACTCATGTATCCACCACCCAGTTTTGTTAAATTTTAACACCTCTTGTATTTACTTTAGCTTTTTTCAAAGAACTAAAAGGAGATACGGAAATAAAAACATTATAGTAGAAAGGCCTCATTTGGACTTCCCCCATCCCGATAACCTTCCTTTCCAGGAGTAGCTCCTCTCTTGAGTTGTCGTTTAGCATTCCCATTCACTTTTTCATGCTGAGAGAGACCCCTTTCATCTCTGAATTCCAAAGAAGCTTCCTTAGGCTCTTAAGGTTGGAACAATCTTTGTTTCAGAGTGTTAATTGTTTGAGCTTATTCTGATGATTTTAGAAGGTAAGAATGTTAAGATATTTGAAGATGCCAAGCATGCAAGGCACCCTTGTGGCCCTCCCTACCCAGCATAGAAAGTCCTTGAGTATTTTTGAGCCCGACAGCACCCCCCCACCAAGATTGGCCCTGAGCTAACATCTGTTGCCAGCCCTTTTTTTTTGCTTGAGGAAGATTGGCCCTGAGCTAACATCTGTGCTAATTCTTCTCCATTTTATATGTGGAATGCCACCACAGCATGGTTTGATGAGCAGGTCTCTGCCTGCGATCCGGACCCGCAAACCCCGGGCTGCTGAAGCAGAGTGCGTGAACTTAACCACTATGTCACTGGGCCAGCCTAAGCTTTTTAAAATTTAAAAGGACACAAAAGAAAATAAAAGAAATTTATAGCTCAGTGTGTTTTCATAAAGCAGATACTTGTGTGACCACCACCAAGATCAAGAAATAGAGCATTCCCATCCCCACTGCTCCTTGGTAACTGTTACTCGGACTTTTATGGTAATTACTTCTTGGCTTTCTTCATGGTTTTACTGCCCAGACATTCGTTCCTGAACATGCTGGTTTAGTTTTTCCTGTTTTCTAGCTTTATATAAATGAACCTTCAGGATGTATTCTTAAGTGTCTGACCTCTCTCACTAAGCTTGTTTCTGAGAGTCGTTTGTGTTTTGAGCGTGGCTGTGGTTCGTTTCTTCCCATTGCTGTATAGTGTTCCATTGTATGAAGAAACCAGTGTGTCCTGCTTTCAGTGGACCCTTGGGATGTTTCCACTTTGAGGTTTTTGAAATTATGCTGTCTTCTCTGGCTTGCCTTTTCACTTTCTTAATGATGTCTTGAAGAAGTTCTTAATTTTAATGTCCAATTATCAGTTTTTTGTTTTTAATTATGGTGGGTGCTTTTTGTGTCCCATTTGAGAAGTTTTTTCCTACCCTGAGGACATACAGTTACTCTCCGGTCCGGTCTGGCCTGTTAGGACCCTGTTGTTTTGACTCACATTTGGAACTACAGTTTACTTGGAAGTGATTTTTGTGTAGCTATGAAGTATCTGTCTTTTCTTTTACCTTTTCCATATGGATATCTAGCCGATACCATATGGCTGTCCCGCTTGCACGAGTTATTGTCGAGGTCGTTCTTTCCCTTCTGTTCTCCCGTGGCGAGAACTCTCTCCACGTGGACGAGTCTGTTTCTGGGCGTTCCTAATCCGTGGACCTCTCGTCTCGCCTTGTACCAGGTCTGCACCATCTTGACGACTGTACTTTATCGGAAGGTTTCCTATGTACTAGAGCAAGCCCTTCTGCCTTGGTTGTCTGCAAGAGTGCCTTGACTATACCTTAACCCTTTCCTTTCCATGTGCATTGGCCACATTTAAACTAAAATAACTACTTCACATTTTGATGGGATTGCATTGAGCTTGTAATTCGAAGGGGAAAAATCGATATTTTTCTAATACTGAGTCTTCCACTTCAGAAACACGGCATATACTTTAATTTAGGTCCTCTCTGATTTCCCTCAGTGTTGTACAGCTTTTTCATAGTGATCTTATGCATCTTATTTTAGATTTGTTTATAGATATCTGACTTTTAAAAACACTATTGTAAATGGCATCTTTAAAAGTTTTTTGGTTGTCATTTTGCTGTGATTGTCAAAATGCAGTTGGTAATTTCAAATTGACCTTGTATCCAACAGTTTTGCTAAGCTTGTGTACTAATTCTAATAATTTATATATAATTTTGAAAAGTTTTGAGTATATTCTGTGAATTGTGACAGTTTTCTTTCTTTCCTTCCAATCCTTGTAGCTTTTATTTCTTTTTCTTGCGTTACTGCACTGGCTTGGACTTCAATAGAACGTCCAAGAGAGATGCTAATAATCGGTATCTTTGACTCCTGATCTCAGAGGGAAACCATATTTTACCATTCATGATACTCGTGGTTTTTTTTGTAGATAGCATACCCTTTGTCAGATTAAGGATGAACGCTTTTCATCTAAGTTCACCAAAGATTCTTGTCATGAATGAATTGAACTTTTTTCCAAGCATTTTTTTCCAACTATTAAAATCATATGGTTTTTCTCTTTAATTTTGATAGTGTGAAATACATTGATTCTTTTAATGTGTAAGCAAGCAGCTTTATATTCCTGAAGTAAACCAAACTAGTTTATTATTTTCTGGATTTGGTTTGCTAACATTTTGTTTAGGGTTTTTGCTTCTATGCCCCCAAGTGGGTTTGACCTGTAATTTTTCTCTTTTATAAATACTTATCAGATTTTGGTTTCAAAGTTGCTGGCCTCTTAAAAGGAGTTAGGATGAGGGGACATTGCCTCTTTTTCTATTCTCTGGAATATTTTATTTAAGATTGGCATTATCTTTTTCCTTAAATGGTTGTGAAAAATTTGCTAGTAAAGCCATCTGGGATTTTCTTTGTGATAAGGTTTCTAATCGTAGATTGAATTTACTGATGGTAGGATTATTCATATCTTCTTGTGTGAGTTTGAGTAAGTTTCTCTAGTAATTTATTTCATCTTTTTAAATTATTATTTTGATTGAAGTTGATAATTTCTTATGGTCTTTGTAATGTTGGTAGAATCTCTAGTGATGTTCCCCATTTTTTCATTTTTGACTTTGGTTATTTTTATTTATTTATTTTAATAAGCCAAGTGTTACTAGTCTTTTTAAATCATCAACTTTGGGGTTTGTTGATTCTCTCTATTGTATGTTTATTTTCTGTTTTATTGCTTTCTGCTCATTATTTCTTTTTACTAGTTTAGTTTGCTCTGTTTCTAACCATTTGAGATGACTGCTTAATTCAATTTTTTTCAGCCTTTCTTCTTTTATAATGTTTTTTTTTAAGCTATAAATTTTCCTCTGAACAGGACTTTAGGTGCAGTTTACAAGTTTTTTTTTTAGCTTTCTATTAACTTATGTTTTAAAATCGAGCTATAATTGACAGCTAACACTGTGTGAGTTTAAGGTGTGCAGTGTGATTTGATATGTTTCTATATTGCTACGTTACCACCGGAACATCTGCTAATACTTTCATCATGTCATGTCATTATAATTTCTTTTTTGTGGTGAGAATGATTAAGATCTAGTCTCTTAGCTTTGAAGTTTATAATACAGCATTGTTGACTATAATCACTCTGCTGTGCATTAGATCTCTTGTTTGCAAGCTTGTACCTTTAAACAACATACAAGTTTTGATACATAATATTTCATTATCATTCAAGTGAAAAAAGTAGATTTTTCCATTGTGATTTTATTTTTGACCCATGGGAAATTTAGAAGTACAATTATTAATTTCCAAATATGTGGAGATTATCTGATTGTCTATTTACTTGTTTCTAGGTTAACTGCATTGTGGTCAGAGAATCTGTATGATTTCAGTCTTGAAATTTGTTGAGACTTACTTTTTGACCCAGTTTATGGTAAATTTTTCATTGTGTGCATGAAGAGCTTGTATATTCTGCACGTGTTACTTCTGGTGCTTTATGTCTATTCTTTTTTTTTTTGAGCAAGATTATCCCTGAGCCAACTGCTGCCAGTCCTCCTCTTTGTGCTGAGGAAGACTGGCCCTGAGCTAACATCCATGCCCATCTTCCTCTACTTTATATATGGGACGCCTACCACAGCATGGCTTGACAAGCGGTGTCATGTACACACCTGGGATCCGAACCGGTGAACCGCAGGCCGCTGAAACAGAACGTGCGCGCTTAACCACTGCGCCATCGGGCCGGCCCCTTGATGATTTTTTTAATCCTCTTTTTTCTGTTAGTTTTTGAGAAAAGTGTGTTAAAAATCTCCCACTGTGATTTTGGGTGTTTTATTCCTCCTTGTAGTTCTGACAGTTTTTTGCTTTGCTTATTTTGAGGCTATCATAGGTGCATACAAATTTAAAATTGCTGTGTCGTCCTGAAGAACTGAACCTCTCATAGTTACAGTTTTCCTCTTTATCTCCAGTAGTGTTTTTGCCTTATCAATACTTTGTCGAATATTTCCATCTTTGTTTTAATGTGTTTATGGGTTTTTTGGTTTTGTTTTGTTAACTTAGTAGACAGTATTTGTCTTTTAACTGGAATATTTAGTCCATTTGTGTCTAATGTAATTGTCAAATTCTTGGACTTCCATCTATGTTGGCTTATGTAGTGCTTTTTGTTTGTTCTGCTGATTCTGTTTCTTTTTCTTTTTTTTTTATTGAGATATAAATGACATATAACATTCTGTTAGTTTCAAGTGTACTACATAATAATTCAACATTTGAATATATTTTGAAATGATCACAATAAGTCTAGTTGACATCCATCACTACACATAATTACAAATTTCTTTTTCTTATGGTGACAACTTTTTAAGATTTACTCTCTTAGCAACTTTCAGATATACAATTCACACTGTGTGTTACAACCCCAGGACTTGTTTATTTTATAACTGAAAGTTTGTACCTTTTGACTACCTTCACCCATTTGCCTATCCACCTCCCCCTGCCTCTGGCAACCACCAACTTGTTCTCTGTATCTGTGACTTTGGCGTTTTTGAGATTCCACATATAAATGAGATTATACAGTATTTGTCTTTTTCTGTCTGGGTTATTTTACTTAGCATAATGCCCTCAAGCTTCATCTACATTGTTGCAAATGGCAGGATTTCCTTTTTTATGGCTGAATAATATTCCAGTGTGTCTCTGTGTGTGTGTGTATGTGTATACATACACACGAGCACTGTATTTTCTTTATTCATCCATTGATGGACACTTAGCTTACTATATTTATCTTCCTTTTTTTTTTTAATCCTTTTGGAATTGCTTATTTTACTTCTCTCCCTTATTACTTTGGAACGTATTTATATAGACTTTCATTATCTCTTCACTGGTTACTTTAGATATTTCAGTATCTTCCACTTATCAGTGTTTTGTATTAATTGGTACTCTTACCGTCTTCCTGTACAATAGAAGGACCTTAGAACACTTTAACTCTGTTTAACCTCCTCTCAGCATTTTTGCCATTGTTGTTATGTATGTTAATTTCTTTTCTTTTGTTTTTTTGCTTTTTCTCCCCAAATCCCCCCAGTGCATAGCTGTATATCCCAGTTGTTGGTCCTTCCAGTTGTGGCATGTGGCATGCCGCCCCAACATGGCCCAATGAGTGGCACCACGTCCACACCCAGCATCTGAACCAGTGAAACTCTGGGCTGCTGAAGCGGAGCGCATGAACCCAACCACTTGGCCACAGGACCGGCCAAGTGTTAATTTCATTTTAAACCCTGGAAGACGTTATACAAGCCACGTTTTATACAGTCAAATTAATTTAGATTGGTGGTTACCATCTTTGGAGGCACGCTCATATCATTGGGGGAACTTTTACAAAATACAGTTGCCTGGGCTCCAGTTCAGACAGATGATATCAGGGTCTCACATGGAGGAGGTCAAGCATTAGTGTTTCTTAAAAGCTCCTCAGGTAATTAAAGTTTGCAATAAGACTGAGAGCCTCTGATTTAGATTTACATATTCTCTTTGTTATTTATTCTTCATGCCTCTTGTATCTTGGACCTTCTTTCTGGGATAATTTTTGTTTTTGTTTTTGCTTTTTCTCTCCAAATCCCCCCAGTACAGAGTTGTATATTTTTTTTTAGTTCTCGGTCCTTCTAGTTGTGGCATGTGGGACACCGCTTCAGTGTGGCCTGGTGAGCGGTGCCATGTCTGTGCCCAGGATTCAAACTGCTGAAACCCTGGGCCACCGAAGCAGAGTGCGCGAACTTAACACTCGGCCACGGGGGCTGGCCTCTGGGGTAATTATTTTTTCTTCCAAAACACACTTTAGAATTTTCTAAAGCGTAGGTTGGCTGGTGACATGTTCTTTCACCAAACATGTTTCATTTGTCTTTCTTGCAAGATAGATTCACTGGGAATAGAATTTTTTTTCGTTATTTTAAAGATTTTATTCTATTCCTGATATTTAATGTTATCAGTATCCTGGTATTGAATGTTATCAATAGCTTACTGGAATGAGCTGTCAGCATAATTGTTGCTTCTTTGAAGGTGTGTTGTGTCCCTTATCTCTGACTGCTTTTGAGCTTTTCTCTTTGAATCTGGTTTTCAGCAATGTTACTATTATATACCTCTGTGGATTTTCAAAGAATGTATTCTGCTTGTAGACCTCCTTGAATCTGGAGTTTGGTATATTTCATCAGTTTCAGAAAATTCTCAGCCATTGTCTATTTAAATATTACTTCTGTCTAATTCTCTCTTTTTCTCTGGGACTCCAGAAACAAACACGTTAGACATTGTTACTATATTTTCTATGTCTCTCCATGCCTTATTTGATAGATTTTCTTCTGACTCATGTTTCTGTTTACTGATAATTTCTTGGGCTATATCTAATCTACCATGAAGTCCATCCAGTGAGTTCTTAATTTCAGTTACTGTAGTTTTCAGTTTTATAATTTAGATTTTTTTGTTGTTGTTGCTGAGGCAGGTTAGCCCTTGAGCTAACATCTGTGCCAGTCTTCCTCCACTTTATATGTGGGTTGCTGCTACAGCATGGCTGATGAGTGGTGTAGGTCTGTGCCCAGGATCCAAACCCACAAACCCGGGCCACCAAAGTGCAGTGCCCTGAACTTAACCACTGTGCCACAGGGCTTGCCCCCAGTTTTTTTTTGTTTGTTTGTTTTTTCAAAGATTTTGTTTTTCCTTTTTCTCCCAAAGCACCCTGGTACAAAGCTGTGTATTTCTAGTTGTGGGTCCTTCTAGTTGTGGCATGTGGGACGCTGCCTCAGCATGGCTTGATGAGTGGTGTCATGTCTGCGCCCAGGATTCGAACCATTGAAACCCTGGGCTGCTGAAGTGGAGTGCGCGAACTTAACCACTTGGCCATGGGGGCCGGCTCGCTGCCCCCAGTTTTATAATTTAAAATTGGCTTTCTAAATTGTTTCTAGATCACTGCTGAAATACTAAAGTTTTGTCTTTTGTGTCTTTGAGCATGATAAGTATACTTAAAGTCTTTGATAACTCCAGTATCTGGCAGCTGTGTGGGTCTTTTTGTATTGTCCATTTCTGCTTGTTTTCATTCATGTTATTTTGTCTCCTTGTTAAGTATTTTTGATTATGTGCCAGGCATTTTATTTACATAGATGCTTATAGATTAAATTGAGGCTTAGGCTGGTGTTATGACCCAGAGAGCACTTGATTTGCTTCTCCCTGGAGCTTGAAGACACTAGCAGTCCAGGATCTCATTCTCATTTCGTGGATTGAGAGGATTGGAAGCTGAGCTGCAGCGTCTGTGAAGTCCTGTCAATTTCTGGATTACTTTCTAGGTTCAGCCTGCTGTGGGATATCACCTCCAGACCTTTAGGTTCTCCAAGTGTCTTTTCTTTCCTCTCTTCCTTCTGCCCTGGACTCCAGTCCATTTTCCTTTAGTCTTCCATGCTGTCGAAAGCACTGCTCAGCTACTCTTTAGAGTCTTGCTGCATCCCCAGAGGAGAAATAGCCTGACAAGCTGTACTCATCTCCCTGGGCCTGCATCCTCCCCTGGATACTGACCTGCTAAATCTTCGCTATCTATTTTGGTCCCTACTGCCTTTAAGCAAGTGCTTTTTAAGATATTTTATGTTGCTTTTCTAGTTGTCCTCATTAGGAGGGTTAGTGTGAATTACGTAATTGGCCATAACTGGAAGTTAATACCCTTGAAAGTAGATGTTTACTGAGAGTTTATAGTGAGAACCTGTGACGTTAAGTGGTTAGGGAAGAAGAAGACACAAACAGGAATAGAGTGGCAGATTCTGGTGGTGACTGGAGTAATAATAATAATAGCTCTATTTATGGTGCAGTTACTGTGTGTTGTGTTTTACATGTATTCATTGACACCTTAGAACAATCCTCTGAGACAGGACTGTGGTTGTCCTTATTTGACAGATGCAGGAACGAGGGTGTGTGTCGATAAAGTAACTTGACCAGGGTTACTGATCAGTAAGTGATGAACCTCTCGAGTGTGTGCTGACTGGTAGGACAGGTGGCCTGGCTCACGTCCTGGGAAAGGGATGGTTGAGGTTGGCATGGGGCACCGGAGGTCTGTGGAGGAGGCTACCAGACAGTGAACATTAGGCAGAAATTTGCAGTACATGGTTCTTGGTAATCAGAAAGTAACGGGAAAAATCTCTGTTTGGCAGTCCTGCTCCACTAGCAAACCACCATCAGGTCATGGAATTTAGATTTATAGTGACCACGCATCATGACTTGCATGTGTGTGAGCTGTCTCAGGGACCTGTTTGCGGCTTCTTAGAATCTTTCATTGAAAATGACCGTGAGATTCTACATTGACTCTTTACAAGTGATTATTACGGTGACTCTTCGTGTGTATCGTGTGTTAAAGAAGAAATATATGGTCATTGTGAAAAACTTAGAAAATATAGGTAAAGCCAAAAAAACCCCAAAAAAGAAAGAAATTAACTGTAATTTGCCATCCAGATAAATAACTTTCTGATTTTTTCAATCTTGTTTTCTGTATGTCTTTCTTTTTTTAAAGAGTGGATTCTCCCGTATCTGTTTATAACCTATTTTCCCCCCATTGGACGTATTGAATAACTTTCCAAGCCATTAAATATTTTGCGTCACCTTTAGTTGAATCTCCTTTCATGGTTTGGGGCTTTTGAACCCCCTGAATTTTTAACTGTGCAATATCCATCACTCTCCGTCGCCTTCCATGCTCGGAATTTGGAGTACTAAAGCTGATGCGCAAACATTTTGGGTTACTGCATGAGCATGCTGCCTGTCACCCACTGGTTGGATATTTGCAGCAGCATTGGAACTGTAATTTGAATGTTTGATTGCATTTTCCCCATGCATAAGAATGAGTGAAAAAATGAAAGAAGTGCTTATTTTATTGATAAGAAGCACTTGGTTTGATGGAGTTGGTGCTTACTTGGTGTATTCTCGGTCGAGAGTCTTTGCACTTCGGTCAACGTGCAGTGGGCTCAATTATGTAGGAGAATTTAAGGTATGTTTGTAAAGTGCTGGAATTAAGTTTTCAAGGATTTTTTTCCCTAAAACACTGGGAGCAATTGAGATACATATAAATTATTAACTTTCTATTAGCAGAACCTCCAAATGACATTTGTATTTTTGAACCTGCCCTTTTTTTCAGGAATATATTATATGTAAAAGTCTATAATTTATTTAATTCATTCTTTTATAATTGTATTTTTATATTTCTGATTTTCCTCTACTGCAGACTGTATGCAGTGGATATCTCTTTTATCTTTTTAGTTGTATCTCAGATTGACGTTTGAAAGAACTTTTGGCTAGAACTTGTTTCAAGGTTGCAGACTTCCTGTGGTAACTGGTCCATCTGAACCAGTTGGGAGTCATTGTTAGCACACATTTGTTAAACTACTGTATGCAGGGCCCTGGGACAGAGTAACACCGCAGCTGTAGGCAACGTCCAGTTCCTAAGATGGTACATGAAGTAAGCCTTATGTGTTGTTGGAAAAATGGCAGCCAACGCTTCTTCAGTTTTTTAAAATAGATTATCTTAATGATTATCTTTTTTTAAAATCCTGTTTATAGGGTTTAATTCTAGATATTTTATCTTGTCAGCCACAAGATAGAAAACTTTCCCTACATTGTGCAACTCACATTCCATAGGTTTTTTTTTGTGTGTGTGTGTGGTAAAATATACATAACATAAAATTGACCATTTTAGCTTTTTTTGAGGAAGATTAGCCCTGAGCTAACATCTGCTGCCAATCCTCCTCTTTTTGCTGAGGAAGGCTGGCCCTGAGCTAACATCTGTGCCCATACTTCCTCCACTTGATATGTGGGATGCCTGCCTGCCCAGCATGGCTTGCCCAGCGGTGCCATGTCCTCACCCGGGATCCCAACTGGTGAACCTAACCACTGCGCCACCAGGCTGGCCCCTTAGCCATTTTTAAGTGTACAGCTCAGTGACATTAAGTACATTCACAATGTCAAACAACCATCAACATTATCCATTTCTAGGACTTTTCCTGTCTCAAATAGAAACTTTCAACCCATTAAACACTAACTCCCTGTTCCCCTCCCCCCGGCCCCTGGAAACCTCTCTATGAATTTGTCTATTCCATATACCTCATATAAGTGAAATCATACAGTAGTTGTCCTTTTGTGTCTGGTTTATTTCACTTAACATGTTTTCGAGGTTCATGTATCAGAGTGTCATTTCTTTTTTAAAACTGAACAATAGTCCATTGTTGATATAGAGACCACATTTTGTTTATCCATTCATCTGCTGATGGACATCTGGGATGTTTCCACCTTTTGGCTGTTGTGAATAATGCTCCTGTGAACATCGGTGTGCCTGTTTGTTCGTGTGTCTCAGTTCCTGCTTTCAGTTTTTTTGGGTATGTCCTGAAAAGTAGAATTGCTGGGTCATGTGGTAATCCTGTGTTGAGCTTTTCGAGAACTGCCACATTGTTTTCACAGCGGCTGCATCATCAGTGCACAAAGGTTGCAATTTCTCCACATCTTTGCCAACACTTGTTTCCATTTTTTGGGGGGATAATAGACATCCTAATGTAGGTGTGAAGTGGTTTCGATTTGCATTTCTCTATTGATGAGTGGTGTTGAACATCTTTTCATGTTGGCCATTTGTATATCTTCTTTGGAGAAATGTCTATTCAAGTCTCTTGGCCATTTTTGACTTGGTTTTGTTTGGTGGTGGTTGTTGAGTTAGAGTTGTTTATGTAATCTGGATATGTACTTTGCAAATATTTCTCCCATGCTGTGGGTTGTCTTCACTCTCTTGATAGTGTCCTTTGATGCACAAAGGTTTTTAATTTTGGTGAAGTCCAATTTAGCTATTCTTTCTTCTGTTGACTGTCCTTTTGCTATCATATCTAAGAAATCATTGCCAAATCAAACATCGTGAAGATTTTTCCTTATGGTTTCTTCTAAGAGTTTTATCTTTTTAGTTAATGTTTATATCTTCATCCATTTTGAGTTAATTTTGTATATGGTTTAAGGTAAGGGTCCAACTTCATTCGTTTGCAGGTGACTATCCAGTTTTCCCAGCAATATTTGCTGAAAAGACTTTCCTTTTCCCATTGACTGGACTTGGCGCTCTTGTCAAAAATCATTTGACTATATATGCAAGAGTTTATTTCTGAACTCTCCTGTCTGTTTTTTTATGCCAGTACCACACTGTTTTGATTTAGCTTTGTAGTAAGTTTTGAAATCAGGAAATGTGAGTCTTCCAGTTTTATTCTTTTTCTAGATTGTGCGATTCCATATGAATTTTAGGATTTTTTTTTTTTGAGGACGATTAGCCCTGAGCTAACATCTGCTGCCAATCCTCCTCTTTTTCTTTTTTCTTTTTTTTTTCCTGAGGAAGACTGGCCCTGAGCTAGCATCCATGCCCATCTTCCTCTACTTTATATGTGGGACACCTACCACAGCATGGCTTGACAACTGGTGTGTTGATCTGCACCCAGGATCTGACCTGGTAAACCCCGGGCCGCCAAAGTAGAACGTGCAAACTTAACCACTGCACCACGAGGCTGGCCCCAGGATTTTTTTTTTAACTTCTGCAAAAGATGATGTTGGTACTTTTATGGGGATTGCATTGAATTAGTAGATTACTTTGAGTAGTATTGTCATCTTAACGATATTGTCTTCCAACCCTCAAATGCCGTAGGTCTTTAAAGTAAATTATTGTAATCAGATTTCTTATAATTGATAGAATATGATTAGTTTTAGCTTATACTGTGACTTCTGGGTGTTAGATGAATTTTGTACTCTTTAAATTAACTGCCATCCCTCCTAACTGTGATGCCTTGTACATAACCTAAAGTAGAGCTCAAAAGCCCGCAGCCTGAAGACAGAGGGGAACCTGTGCTTGTGTTTTATTTGGCTCTCTCCATGTTGGCCGGGCTTCATTGTATTTTAAATTCAAAGTAATCACCATCATTTCCAAATAACATGGATTTTTATGTAAAAATCCTTTCCTGGTTTTTGAAAACCGAGAAAGATCTGGCAAGAGTGCCACAGTAGCAGCAGGCCCCCTTTCCATGGCAGAGGGGTTCCGGGGCTCCCAGAGTGGGGCTGAGTGGCTTGGCATTTTCTTTACAGCCCCGTCTGCTCCTGTTACCTCTCTGTTATCTACAGGCAGAGAGTTTTCAACCCTTGTTGAAAAGAGGAGAAAGAGAAAGTTGGCTTGAAATTATCTCTTGCAGTAAATGCTTATTACTCCTGGCAGATTTCAAGTGAACTAAAAAGCACATTTCCTAACAGAATCTTTGGTTGGCTGGTTGGACTCTGCCCTGCACCCACCCCTTTTCAAGAGGATTTCTGCTTAATGCTGTATGAAGGTTCTTCCTTATAGCAACTCTTTTTTTTTCTCTCTCTCCTAGCAACTCTTTAGAAGAATAATTATTTGAGGCTTGATTAGCTTCCTTGGGATCTACATTAATAAAATATCCTGCTGGATTGTTATTTTGAACGATTAATCTTCTGAGTTGATACAAGTCATTGAGACTGAATGTTGTTTTGAAACAATGGAAATAGTAATCAGGACAGATTACAGTATTTTAAGTCTTGATTTTAAAAGATTAAATATAAAGCGTGGACTCAAACCTGATAAGCTCTCAGCCAAGCTTAGCCATTACGTGTGGTTTTGTGTGTCTATGTAGTGAGTGAAGAAACTGAACTTGTCAGAGAATGGTGGAAGTGTAAGGCCTGTCGTAGATCTGGTGCCGGTCCCTACTGCTTGAATGGATCCTCATGAAGATGTCCCACTGGCGGTCTGACACTATGCGAGCAGCGTCTATGTCCCCGAAAGCTGTAGAAAATAAACTAGAACATAAACTCCGACTTGAGTTCCATGTCATGACAGTTGTTTCAGTAAACGTTATTAAGAAGATAATGTTATAGGTATGCCACTTGTAGCGTTCTTCTTACTTGGTAATTTGTCAAGATACATTTCTTTTGGATATCACCTCAGTGCCACATCAGTCTTTGGGACATTTTGGAGTTCTAAGGGACAAAATATTTGGAAGAAGGCAGAGACAAAGAAGTGATCGGAAGGTAGAGAATGTCCTGTACTGGTAGAGATAAGATTACGTTGTTTTATAGCAGTATAGGTAGGGTTCGTTGTTGCCAAGTAAAATATTGTCATATTAAATATTACTGAGATCACCATATGGCTTTTGTGATGTTATGTGGGTAACTATTAGTCTTACGTATATTTGGAACTGTTTGAAATCAGCTTTTTCAGAGGGTCAAAGAAGTCATGTTAACTTAATATGACCTCTTGTTTTCATCCTAGCATTAAGTATTAGAAAACAGTTGCAAAAATTCTTGCGTTGAATTACTTACTAGCTGTTCCCAGGAGATGTGGAGGATGAAGGCAAATCATTCTAGTGCAAGCCAACATGGATTGCCTAAATTTGGTTTGGTACTAAGTTACTAGATAGTATTATACCCAAATAGCTGCTTGCCCTGCCAGTCTTTGAGGGTTGAAGGTGGACTAGTTCTCATGGCTTTCTAAGACTGTTTAGAAGAAAAACAAAGAGGGGTTTTTGTAGACAAAGCATATCTTCTATACATCTTCTCGTATCTGCTGACAACTGTCTCAGTGTTTAAATACTGGAGAGACCTTTTTGGTAAGAGCACTGTGTGTACTGGCAGAAATAATTTTTTTTTTTTAAATCAAGCAGCTTCTTTTTTTTTTCCTAAAGATTTTATTTTTCCTCTTCTCCCCAAAGCCCCCCAGTACATAGTTGTAGATTCTAGTTGTGAGTGCCTCTGGTTGTGCTTTGTGGGACGCCGCCTCAGCCTGGCCAGACAAGCGGTGGCATGTTCGTGCCCAGGATCCGAACCAGTGAAACCCTGGGCGCTGAAGCAGAGCGCGCGAACTCAACCGCTCGGTCACGGGGCTGGCCCCCAGAAATAATTCTTTCCTTGCACTGTTTGAGTTGACATCATTTAGAGGCTGATCTAGCTGCTGCTGCGGATATATAAGCACTTTATTTATTTTTAGTATAGTTAATTTTTTATAAACTGGTTTGGTTGTTGGTGTTCTCAAACTGTATTCAGTTCTTATTGGGTGACCAAGAATTTTGAACACACGTACACGTACATACATATATATGGTTGTGGATTGTAATGATATATTAAAGAATGAAGACTATTTGGGGATACATAAAATCAGCTTTGCCAGGTGGTTCACAGTTTTTCATTCAAAATATAATAGTTTGGAATTTGCTGATGCTTGCCATGCTCTCATCTGCCTTTTATTGATTTGTTTTTATGGGGTGTCTGAATTCAAATTACAATGGCACGTTACTGTACAGAGTAGTTGATTAACCTTGGTCTGGGCAATATCTGTAAATTGTCAAAGAAAGGAGGTTTTCGTGCAAGGAAAGGGTGGCTTGACTGCTCGGGTGGGCTTGGAGGGATGATTGGATGGGTGGGTTTTTTGCTGAGGAAGGTTCGCCCTGAGCTGACATTGCTGCCAATCTTGCTTTTTTTTTTTGTATGTGAGCTGCCACCACAGCTTGGCCACTGACAGACAAGTGGTGTAGGTCTGTGCCCAGGAACTGATTCAGGGCCACCAGGGCTGGTCCTACCTGGAGTTTTTTAAAGAAAATTTGGGGAAGGCTATAAGCACTAATATGGAAACCTTGCGGAGTTTTCCAGAAAAGTTAGCTGAAATTGAGAGTAAGAGATCACTGAACGTGTGTCTTTGGAAAAATGCCTGACTCCCTCTTTATGTGATTGAGGCATTCGTGTGCAATGAATTGGCAGTGAGAATCATCCAGGTGTGTAAACTGGAAGGAAATAATAAGGTTCTTGGAGCAACAGAGAACACTCCCGCTTGCTCTGGGTAAGTTTTCACGGAAAAGAAGGTGTCATCTTCTCTCTGTGCTTAACTAGATTTAAGTATTTTAAGAAGCCTCAGCCATGCTAGCCCATGAAGGAAACACTCCAAAAGAACTTGTATGATCAAGATACTTAAGTTTATTTATTTATTTTTTAAAAGATTTTGTTTTTCCTTTTTCTCCCCAAAGTCCCCCCAGTACACAGTTGTATATTTTAGTTGTGGGTCCTTCTATTTGTGGCATGTGGGATGCCGCCTCAGCGTGGCCTGACAAGCAGTGCCATGTCCGCACCCAGGATCCAAACGGACAGAACCCTGTGCCGCCGAAGTGGAGCGCGCGAACTTAACCACTCGGCCATGGGGCCAGCCCCAAGATACTTAAGTTTATAAAAACATTTATGTCTGTTCTTTTTTCTCTTTATTTTCATATTTGTTCAGGAATAGACTCCCAATTTATAATATTATACCTACAGAAAATAGGGGTACCATCATTGTACTGTTTATTGTGGTGTAACTTTTTTTTTATTGAAGCCATAACATTGTGAAATTTCAGTTGTACATTATTATTTGTGAGTCACCATATATATACTCTTTTACCCCTTATGCCTACCCGCTAACCCCCACCCCCACTAATCTGTTCTCTTTGTCCATGTGTTAGTTTATTTTCCATATACGAGTGAAATCATACAGTGTTCGTCTTTCTCTATCTGGCTTATTTTGTTTAACATAATATCCTCAAGGCCCATCCATGTTGTTGTGAATGGGATGATTTTGTCTTTTTATGGCTGAGTAATATTCCATTGTATATATACACCACATCTTCTTTATCCAATCATCAGTTGATGGGTACTTGAGTTGCTTCCACATGTCGGCTATTGTGAATAATGCTGCAGTGAACGTAGGGTTGCATAAATCTCTTTGGATTGTTGATTTCAAATTCTTTGGATACATACCCACTAGTGGGATAGCTGGGTCATATGGTATTTCTGTTTTTAATTTTTTGAGAACTCTCCATACTGTTTTCCATCGTGGCTGCACTAGTTTGCATTCTCTCCAGCAGTGTGTGAAGGTTCGCCTTTCTCCAGGTCCTCTCTAACATTTGTTGTTTTTTTGTCTTGATAATTATAGCCATTCTGACAGGTGTAAGGTGATATGTCATTGTAGATTTGGTTTGCATTTCCCTGAGATTAGTGATGTTGAGCATCTTTTCATGTGCCTGTTGGGAATTGTTGCTTAACTTTTAACTGTCATTAAGGAACCAGTCAGACAGTAAGTTGGGGGTCTCCTATATGACAGAGTTTGAGAATCTTTCCTTTTTTATTAGGATTGTTTTGTTTATATGGTGTTTCCCCTACCAGGCCAGGCCTCCATGTGGGTGAGGACTTGTGACTCATTCATTTTGTTGTCTGTGGAGCCCTTACAAATATTTATTCATTTAATAATAATGGAATCAGCAATTCCTGTGTGACGTGAGCATCATATCATACGTACTCTTATCTATTCTGGTTATTTATTTTTCTCTTCAGAAGACCTTTGGGGTTTGTTTTGTGGTTGTCAGAAGCCTGGGAGAGAGATTTCTTGTTTTTTTGTTTATGTCTTAATCAGGGTTCTTTTAATGTTTGTGGGTCTAAAGAGTTGGGGAACGGAGGGGAGAGAGAGTAAGAGACAGTGGGAGTGAGTGTGTGTGTGTGTCTCCCCAGCAAGTGGATAAAGTAAGAACTTTGGTTGTTGGCACTTAACCTGCTCACATAACCCATACTGAATCCCTGTTAAGAAGAAACATCTCAAGGTCCCTTTTCCTAAGTCCTGTGCATGTTTTACTGGTAACCTCTTGTCTCTGGAACTCGCCTGGCCTCCTCAGAGAAACTTGTGGCTCTCACCCATTTAACTTTTGGCAACTGGAGTGTTTCTCAAGGAACCATCTGAGTACCCCATTCTTCAATTGCCAGAAACTCTTGCTCACCTTCATAATGGAACAAAGGAAAATGTGTTTAAATGGAATGGAAAAAAGTCATCCAGCTCATGTCTTCCCTATCACAAAGTTAACTGAACATTTAACACAGTGTTGTCCAATAGAAATAAATGCAAGCCACATATATAAACGTAAATTTTTCTAGTTGACATTTTTTAAGACAAAAATAAGTAAAATTAGTTTTAACAATATAGTTTATTTAACCCAGTATATCTGAGGTTTCATTCAATGTGTGTATAGTCATGTTATAAAATCAACATGTTATAAAATCAATGAGATATTTTACATTAAAAAATTTACATCGTAAGTCTTTACATAGATTTACATACTAAGTCTTTGCATAAATTTACATAGTAAGTCTTTACATAGATTTACATACTGAGTCTTTGCATAAATTTACATAGTAAGTTCTGCATAAATTTCACATTTACAGTCACATCTCAATTTGGATGCTAATCTTCATTGGAAATACTTGATCTTTATTTAGATTTCGTAAAATTTACAGTTGGACAAGTAAACTTACATTCTCAAGTTGTTCCAAACAGAATTAAATGTTTTCAAATAACCAGAGTTAAAAAAAAATTGTGTTTTTTTGATATTTGCATCCACATTGACAGAATTGGTTCAGGTTCTTCAGAATCATTTTCACCTTGAAGCAAAAGTATGGAAATTCAAAGGTGTCATTTAAGTAAATCCAGTAATTCTTCTATCAGCTCAGTACTATTAACATCAAATTCAAAGGAACATTGCATAAATTGAAAAGCAAGTGTAAAATTATCAATGTCAACAAAACATTCTTCAAATTTTTCTTGTAGTTTTCATAGCCAATTTACATATGGCTATTTTTAATTAAAAATCTCCTGCATATTTATGTTAGAAAATATGTAAATTTTTATTTGTATTATAAAAAGTTTAATTTCAATGTAAAAAATGTTTTGTACCTATATAGCCAAGTCATAAATCCTTTCCTTGGAACTTCGAATTTAGCTCGTTCATACGCAGTGTGATACAGAGTAAGGTGATGGTGTTAGTCTGCTGGGGCTGCCGTAACAGAATCCCACAGACTGGTGTTTTGTTATAAAACAGCAGAGATTTATTTTCTCACAGTTCTAGAAGCTGGACGTCCAAGATCAAGGTGCCAGCAGGGTTGGTTTCTGGTGAGTCCTCCCCTTTCTTGTAGGTGGCCGTCTTCTCACTGTCCTCATGGGGGCTTTTCCTCTGTCTCTGCTCTCTGGTGTCTTTTCTTCTTCTTATAAGGATACTAGTCCTCTTGGATTAGGGCCCCACCCTTATGACCTCATTTAACCTTGATTATGTCCTGAAGGCCCCATCTGCAAGTACAGTCACACTAGGGGTGGGGCTGCAACATAGGAATTGGGGTGACGGGCAGTCACAGTCAGTCCATAACAGTGATGAAATGCTGTCTTCATTTTTAAAAACCTAGAACTTAAATTTTGTGAAATAGCTATTTAAAGGTCTAATTCTATGTTCAGTTTACTTTGATCCTTGTCACAGCTGAAAAAAGACACCTTACATAGACATATAAATCTACAGAAGATCTAAAGAAGTACTGTGCTGCACTTAACTAAGTTATCATACCCATTTTTCAGTCTTACTGTTAATTATGGAAATGTTGAAATGTAACTACTAAATGTGTTAATCAGCTGTTTTTATGGGCCAGTTGAAAATTGCACTTTTATATTTTTAAGAAATAGGTACACAACTTAGTAAAATTCTTTATTTTGGAAGGTTTAAAATCAGTTAGGAAATTGCTTTCAGTTAAGGTATACTCGTAGGTTTATAGGTGACACATTTACCATTTTGACAATGAAATAACATAAGGCAAAATTTTCCCAGTACTGATTTTTAAAATGCCCTCTCCATAGCCATGCATAAACTTAAAAATTTTTTTTTTTTTTACTGAGGATTATTCGCCCTGAGTTAACATCCATTGCCGGTCTTCCTCTATTTTGTATGTGGGTCGCTGCCACAGCATGGCTGCTGCCAAATGGTGTAGGTCTGCACCCGGGAACCGGACCTGGGCCACTGAAGCAGAACGTGCCAAACTTAACCACTATGCCATGGAGCCAGCCCATGAGTTAACTTCTTAAAAGTAGTTTGTTTATCACTTATTATTTAAAATGTCACATTTACTTGGACGAGAAAGATTAAGATATTTACTTTTTCAAAAATATCTACTGGATGTCAGATACTGGCACAGACATGCCATTGTAAAAAAGTTCAGAAGTCTTTTTGTTAAAGAATGATGACTCTCGTAAGTACTTCACCGTGAGACAACCATGAGATAAACTTCTGTGTGGTACAGTTGATTTTCATGGTTATTTCTCCTTTCGTTTCAAAGTATTGTACAGATTTTACCTTCTCGGGGTCTTGTCATCAAGTTAACCACAGCACAGGAGGATTCTTTGTCACGTAAGCCGCAGCAGTTTGCAGTATGAGAGGGAGCTGACCAGTGAGGGCTGCATTGTGTAGAGACAGTTGTAGTGTTTCTTTAATTGGGATGACCTAGCACACCCCACCTTGAGGATCACTAGTTTATGCTCGTAGGCTATTTCTTCACCTCTCGTTTGTCACCTGGATCATTGTGGCCCTGTTTCTTTCACTTCCCCACACTGAATCGACCAGTGATCTCATACACAGTGAAATGTAGTACTGACATTTCAGTTGCTGCTGCTTCATCTCTCTGAGGGTATGGTTTCTTTGACATACTTTCCTGCTTCTCTTCCTTGGTCATGGACTTTCCTTCTGTATGCCCATTAAATGTTGCTATTTCTTATGGTTCTGTCCTTCTTTTCAACTGCACAGTGTCCCCAGATGATCCTACCTATTCTCTGGGCTTAAAATTCTTTCAGCATGTTACTGAATTGCAAATTCATAATTCCAGCCCACCTTTCCTTCTGGAGTCCCTGACATGTATTTCTGTCTGGTAAATATCTCCACTATTGCCATTTGGATAAACTGTGAGTACTTCAGACACGTGCACCCAAATCTGAAATCTGTCCATCCCCAGTCCCCACCTCCCCAGCCCTCTTCACTTTCTTTGGTTGTTAGCTCCACTGCTTCCCTCGTTGTCAGAATTAGCCAGTTGGAGTCATTTTGCCCTTCCTCTGCCTCCCTTGTCCGGATCCTGTTAGCAGTTCTCCAGCTGTCCCTTTCCTACTCCTGCCTCTCCAGCCTTTGTTCCTCACCTTTCTCCTGGATGAATGCAACGGCTTCCTAGTTTCTGCCTAATCTTGCCAAATCACATCCTCCCGTCTTCTGAGTTATGCGTCGCAAGGTCATAGTCGTGCTGGGAGAGAGCCCAAGCACGCTTTCCTTGGAGAAGAGGTTCTGAAGACTTTACCCTCCACCGCCCCCCCCCATAGCTCTTCCTCTTCTGGGCTAAGCCCTGTGCCCATCTCTGTTGTAGCTCTTGTCGGATTACTGTGCTCTCACACTTGCCACTTGCTCACCTCTCATTCGTGATGCGTGCATTATGCTGTAGGTCCGGCTTTCTCTGAATCTGGATCCCGTCTCTAAGACTCTGAGCTCCCCGATACATATACCGAGTCTTAGTTCACCCAGTGTGCTCATTTTCTAGGGCTGCTATGACAAGGTGCCACAGGCTGAGTGGCTTAAACAACAGAAATTTGTCGTCTCCCTGTTCTGGAGGCTGGAAGCCCAAGATCAAGGTGTCGGCAGGGCTGTGCTCCCTCCGAAGTTGCTAAAGAAGTGTCTCTTCCAGGCTCTCATAGCTTCTGCCAGCTCCTTGGCTTTTGCCAGCATAACTGCAGCCTCCACATGGTGTCTGTGTGTATGTGTCTGGCTCTTCACATTTCCCCTTTTTATAAGGGCACTGGTCATACTGGATTGGGGGCCCATCCTACTCCAGTGTCACCTCATCTTAATTAATTACATCTGCAACAGTCTTATTTCCAAGTAGTTCACATTTCAAGATGGTAGGGGTTGGACTTCAACATGAATTTTGAGGGGGACACAATTCAGCCCATAATACCCAGTGACTAGCATGTTGACTGTAACATAATTGTAAAATGAGCAAATGAAATAATCTGAGTAACGGATCAGAATTTTATTTTCTTAACAGACATTTTATTTAAATAGTCAAAAGTAAAAGCTTATCTTTTTTATTTTTTGAGGAAGATTAGCCCTGAGCTAACATTCCACCACCAATCCTCCTCTTTTCGCTGAGGAAGATTGGCCCTGAGCTAACATCCATGCCCGTCTTCCTCCATTTTATATGGGGGATGCCTGCCACAGCATGGCTTGATAAGCCGTGTGTAGGTCTGCATCTGGGATCTGAACTGGCAAGCCCCGGGCTGCCAAAGCGGAGCGTATGAACTTAACCGCTGTGCCACTGTGATGGC
The DNA here is from genome assembly GCF_037783145.1 of Equus przewalskii. Lineage (NCBI taxonomy): Eukaryota > Metazoa > Chordata > Mammalia > Perissodactyla > Equidae > Equus > Equus przewalskii. The sequence continues at coordinate 39,203,795 of NC_091836.1, forward strand.
CCGGTTATGATCTTGTTAAACTTTCCCATCTCTAGTTTTCAAATATATTCATAGTTAGTAGCTTTTGAATTGTTGTACCTCAACAGATGCAAGTGGAGGATTCTAGCTGTTTTAGCTCTAGTTGTTCTAGTTGTCCTGATGAGAGAATGCGGCTTAGTTTTGATACATTTAACATGAGAAGAAACCAACAAAGACAACAGGAGAGAAGGAAAGATGTCCACAAAGTCTTAAAGATGGGAAGCAGATGGACCTAAGTAACTGAGCTAGCAGACCAGAAATAACTGACACCTGAATGCAGGGAGAGAAGCCAGCTAAAAGCAAGTGCTGCAGAGCAAACTTGAACGAGGGCTGGGGAGCATCAGGCCTCTGAGTGGGTTATTAGCCCCTGAAGGCCCTTCCCACTCTGCGCCTGGGAAGAGTATCAGGGCTTACTCGCGGACAGCTGGCCAAGCAGAAGATGAGGTGAAAGTCCCCCTCACTAGGGCTCCCTGCCGGACCCTGGACAGCCAGGCCCGTGGGCCCCCGTGAGGGTCTGTAGGATTCCTCTCTGGAGAGCTGAGTGAAGGTCACTTATTGACAGGTCCTATCCACTCACAGAAAGCTTCTGACTGGCTTTTCAGTGCCCCCTTAACTATTGAATTAGAGGCTTACAGCTCGAACATGAACAAAACAGATGGGGGAAGAAAGCAATTTGAAGACAAGTCGAGGAACAGACAAATAACTTCAGATGCGTTCTTGCTATTTACCTCGAAGAGGGCACAGTGTTACATCTATGAAATAATAGTTTGCAATAAAATAAGGCTTTCAGAGAACATGGAAGAGTTCTTGGAGATTAGAAACGTGATACTAGAAATTTAAAAATCTAGTTGAAATCTTTCAGAAAGAGGAACAAGAAGAAACTAGAAAGGAAAAGATAAGAAAGGTAGAGGCTCGGGGTCAGCCCGGTGGCCGTGGCCGAGTGGTTAAGTTCATGCGCACTGCTTTGGTGGCCCAGGGTTTTGCCCGTTCGAATCCTGGCCATGGACATGGCACCTCTCATCAATCCATGCTGAGGCGGCGTCCCACATGCCACAACTAGAAGGACCCACGACTAAAATATACAACTATATAAAGGGGGGATTTGGGGAGAAAAAAAAAAAAAAGTGGCAACAGTTAGCTCAGATGCCAATCCTTAAAAAGAAAAAAAAGAAAGGTAGAGACTCATTGTAGGAGGTCCGAGGTGCTGCCTCGAGGCACGTGCTCGTCCTGGGGTAGAGCACTGCCCTTCTGATACGAGCCTCGTGGTATGTGGCTTTTCGGGCTGTGTACATGGATTCACTTGGCAAAAATTTAAATAAAAATAATCAAAACTTGCCATATACTGCATAAGCTTCTTTTTTTCATTTGTCATACATTATAGATCTGCTTATGTGAAGACTAGTACAGAGTTAATCATTTAGAAGTTAACTGCTGAGTGATATCTGCTAATTGATATTAGTTTAAATGTCTTGAAAAAACCAAGAACACAGGCTTTAGAGTCAGTCAGTCACTTGCTTGGGTGTAAATGATTACCTATTGTATTTTAGATGCTGTTTCCAGGTACAGTGGCTAGAAAAACAGATGGGATCCCTCCCCTTGAGGAGCTTCCCTTCCAAAGGAGGGAGATAAACAAGGAGTTTCAGATTGCCTGAGGGGAAATAAAACACCTCTGGGCTGGGGACTGTCTTCAGGAAGGGCCCTCAGAGAATGCACAGTGGAGCTGAGTCTGGAAAGGTGAGAATGTCCCCTGGGGAGAAGGGGAGGGAGTGCTAGGTGGAGAGCCTTGAGCCAAGAAAGACCCTGGCTGTGTCAGGACCCAAGGATACACTAGGTGATGCACTGAGCACAAGGTGGGGTGTTGGACTGAGGCAGGGGTCCTGTTAAAGGGTTTGAATCTCTGGGAACAGAAGAGTGGTCCATGTGTTCTGACTTGAGGATACAGGATGCTTTGTGCAGGGTGGATCATGGAGGGCAAGGGTAGACGCAGCTCCCAGAGGCCCACCCAAGGGTAGGACAACAGTGCTGTGGGGGTATGTGTGTGTATGTGTGTCACACACACATTTACATGCTTTTTATTCATTCCTTTTACTTGAGTGCAGCTTGTCCTGTCCTCCTTTATGCATTTATTTAGTAGTTAGATGGCTTGAACTCAGGAAGGCTGATTAATGGCAGAGGCAGCAAGCAGTAAACATACTGACCAGCAGCTCATATTAGCGTTATTGCTGTATTTTTAAAAATGGCTCATAATTACAATAATGCACATGGGCATGGGTCCCAGACAGGAAGAATTATTGTCTGCAAGCAGATCTGGTGTGAGCTGATAATAAGTCTGTATTTACTTTTAAATTTAAATGCTACATAAATCATAGGAAAGATTCCATTTTGACTTGCTTTGAACTTGGAGAGGGTGGAGCTGTTTCATATTTTTGTTATTTTTATGTTTTTTTTTAAATACTATTAAGTGACCTATTGTACTTCTAAAGATTTTATTTTTCCTTTTTCTCCCCCAAACCCCCCAGTACATAGTTGTGTATTTTTTTAGTTGTGGGTCTTCTGGTTGTGGCATGTTGGACGTTGCCTCAGCATGGCCTGATGAGCGGTGCCATGTCCACGCCCAGGATCCGAACCAGTGAAACCCTGGGCTGCCAAAGTGGAGCGTGAGAACTTAACCACTCAGCCACAGGGCTGGCCCCTTCACAGTTGTTTTAATGGACATTAGAAGTTAAAGTGACTTGTTACATCAAGACTGGTACCAGAATATTGCTTGCGCCTAGTAAACATAGTAAAATGTTTGTCAGAATGGTATATGGAAATTGCCATTTGTATTTTAGAATGTGAATTTCCTTTCTCCCTGTCCTGTGAAAGTCATTTTGGCAAACTCTCTTATTTTCTAGTTATAAAAAAAGATACGGGTTATTCACTTAAGGATTTCTGCCCTTTCTTGCCTTTCAGCATCACAGAACCTTAGAAATAAAGAGCTAAGCTTTTAGTTTTCATGGAATAGAAAACTAAGAAAAAAATTTTAGATAAGGTAGTTAATTCTTAATATTAAAGAAGGAATGTTTTTAAAGACTCCCCATTTACTGTTGCTATCATTTTATGAAAAAATTCTAAAACGAAAGGTAGAAGATAATCTTAGAGCTCAGGACAGTGGTTCAAGAGAGGACAGTGAGCAATTCTACACCCTACACACTCGTGCGCGCACATGCACACCAGACTATTCTTATTTTCCTCGTTTTTCAGGCCTCTGAAAACCTGCTGTAGGCCTTAGTGGCCCCTAATGAGTGTCAGGGAACCCCTGCTTTAAAGACGGGTAAACCGTCCGACGCGTTAAAACAGTAATGTCTTCAGCTGCATGGGTTTTTCTTAACTTTGCTTGGATATATTAAAGGAGAAGAGATCCCAGTGGAATCAGTGTCAGCTCTCCGACCTTGGCTCTTCATGTTTGTGGTTGTGACATCTTGAAGTCAGAGCATGTGAGCCAGAGCTGACACACTGTATAGTTTCCCAACTTGACCTTGGTAAAAATTAGCAAGTTGAGTATTTATTTTAGTGAATTAGATCTGTTTGAAGAATAGAATATTTTTAAGAGGTGTAATTTACTACCAGTATATGAAATACTCGAAATATACCAAAAATTTACCAGATTGTAACTTACTGCACTTAAAATAAATAGAATATTGTACAGCATCAGATCAGCCAGAAGTATGCTTATAATTTGGGCACGTTTCTGCTCAGATATTCCACAGAAACTCCCCCCATCATTTGTATTATTTTTATTATCTGTGAATCAATAAGAATGATTTAGAATGAACATATTTAATAGTTAATCAGTGGTACTTATGGGTGTTCGTTACTTGAAATCATCCCACTTTTTTAAAGTTTAGGAAACACCCCCGTCCGTTCCCCCAGCCCTGCACGCACTGTTTATTTAGCACACTCTTAATAAGTAACTGCGTAAGTAATACTGGCCAGTGAGTTCCAAGGCTAAGCCTCAGCTCATGTTGTTTGGGCCGTTATTAACCCTCGCACCCGCCAGCTCCCTGGCCTCTGCAGTCAGCGCACCTTCCGAGTAGGGCAGGTGGAGTGGGGCAGGCAGTGGGGCGGGCGGTGCTGGGCTTTGCTGGCCTGCAGCCTCATTCAGGGAGGGAGCTTTGTCCCCGAGCCTTGTTGCTTATGCATCAGGAGTTTTAGGAAAGAGTTCTGACTGTTGTAGGGTGAACCAAGGTCCAAAGTTAGGGTTGTACGTGTCATTTATTGGGATACCTAAAACTGGGGAGTGCCATATTTATGTTGTACAAAAGTGAAAAGTAAGGTTGAGAGAGAGAGTTGAAGTAGTTTCCATGAGGTCACACAGCTAGTCAGTGAGGGGCACATCCCTCAAGAAAGCAGATTTAGAGAAATATCTTATGTAGTGCTCTTTTGATCACCGCAGGGCCTCAGTTGACTGCAGATTCATCTTGACCTCACTTCCTTGCCGCCCGGGAGCTGGTTCCAGAGGCAGGAAGCCAGTAACTGTGGAGATTTTCCTTTAAGTGGAGGGGCGGTGTTAAATTGTTCGTGTAAACCTTTGTTGCCTGAACTCACACGAAGTGAGTGTGGGGTAGGACGCAGCCTGCTCTAGGCGTGTCCCGTGCTTGGGGGGAGCAGGCAGGTGCGGTCTTTTTAGCCCATTTCATGCCGTCCTGGATTTGGGGGAGGACTGGTCACGTGGTGGACTTCACGCATTCTTCCCTGTGCCCATGGTTTAAGCTTCACTTCTGTACGCTGATGAAGATAGTCTAAACGTCCACACTCCAGGCCCCCTTTGACAGTAACAGAAGTGGATTTGCTTTTGTGTTTGGCTCTGGGCAGAACTGGAATAGTCTCCCCTTGGAGAGGGGTCAAATTGAGTATATGTACACAGAGCTTTGCTACATTAGGACGTGTGCCGTGTGTTCAGAATCAGTAGGCGGTTTTTCAGGTATTGGGCCTGCTCTGCTATACTTGCTAGTTGCCGTGCTGGAACGTCTGTCTTGTCTTTTTGACAGATTGAAACCATGTGATTACAGTTGAAAGTCAGGCAGGTAATGAACAGGATTAAAAAAAAACAAAACTGCTTTATTTTGGATTAATTTTATAGTTGACAAAAAGTTGCAAAAATACTACAGAGAGTTCCCCTCTAGCTTTAGCCTGCTTTCCTTAATGTTAACATCCAACATAACCGGAGTGCAGTTATCAAGAATGGGAGATTAACACTGGTACAGCGCTGTTGACTGATTTACAGACCTTGTTCAAATAATTGCCCCAGTTTCCCCGCTAACCTCCTTCTCCTGGCACACTCGGCAACAGGACAACACCCTCCTCTTTAGAAGGTGCTCCCCCCACCACGGCGCTTCAGCAGACCTGGAGCCGGCTTGGACAGGGGCCCAGATTAGGCCGGGGCCCACCTCGCGAGGAGGGGAGTCTGGGGGCGGGGGTTGGGTGGGCCGGCCTGCCTGCCTTGCGCTGGGCGTGGCTTCATGAAGGGAGGCCGGCCCAGGTGGGCCCAGGGGTTGCATCTCTTGAGGTGATGATTAAAAACCCTGATTTAAGTTACGTTCAGATTTAGGTTTATTTATCTGTTGCTTTAAGCCATTTCGGATTTTCAACCCAGCTACTAGAAGCACTTTTTACCAAGTTGAATTTCTGTCTTTGGATAGCTAAACTCTTTTCCCCCAGCCAAATTAATAAAATGGACTTTCTTATTAAGAATGAATTATTCAGTACAGTGGAAGCGCTGGGCAGTTGATGGTTTGTTTTCAAAGCCTCAGAAGTGCAGCCACGACCAGAGGTCACCAGGACAGGCCTCAGGGCCAGAGCCCGGGGCATTGACTTTCTCGTAGAGGATTCCAGGTGCACAGGCCGCCAGCAGTGCTGACTGGGCAGTGGAGTCCCATTTGTAACATGTTAGGTTAGGAAACAGACTGATTTACGCGTTGATGTAATGGATCAAGGCACAGTGTGTGCTTAAGAAAACGGAGAGCGCGTTAAATCAGAGCACTTTCACAGTAACAAAGTACAAACGTTACAGAAAAGACAGTCCTCTTATGGTCTGGGTAAGGTTGGGGTATGTCTACTTGCTTCCTAGACGTGGTCCACAGAGGCTTTTTATGTTTCAGATGACACCTTCTTGAGAGTCTCTTAGGACCACAAGGATGAATGTTTCTGAGCTCGGCAGTGAATCGCTGCAGCATCTTAGCGGTCTGGAACGACTCCAGTCCCTCCTTTTTCTCGGTGTAACTGATGTGAGGAGCCACCGCTGCCTCGCTGCCTCTTCTGTTGCTTTAACCCCCAGTATTTAGCTTCTCTTTAGGGAAGGCACTGCAGACCGACTCAGCACAGAGATCAAGTGCACTTACTCTGATGCACTGACCTCAGTGGTTGACCCATAAACTGAGCGTTTATACAGTTGGAACTCTTGCGGTCTCTTAGCCAGCAACCATAATGAGGAACGTGTGGAACGTAATCTTTGGTGCTGATAAATGGCTGCCGGCCCAGCTTTGACCACTCCACGGCTGTGGCTTGGGTGAGCTCACATAGCTGGTTGACACTGTTTCTTGCTTGTATTCATTTTTGGAATTTAGGAGGTAATGGTCCCCCCCTACACACACTTCTGAAAGATTAGATACCACACCCCAAATCCTCTTTGTTTAATAGGAGCCTTCAATGTTAAAATACACAAGGCCGTAGAGAGATTTTAGGAAATGCCGCTCGGCGTGTTTCAGCTTTGCTGTGGCAGCTCATTTATAGCCAATTTGGGAAACACGTTCCTGCTCATTGATTGGCTTTCTTGCTTACATTTCGTCATGTCTTCCTGGCTCTCCTTCATTTATTTCTGTCTGCGCACGTGAAGTAGGAAGGAACGGACCTGGGGAGAGCACTGGTTTCTGTCCACAGAAGCGTCTCTGCGGTTGTCTTTGTCTCTGTGTGTACCCCTTTCTCCACACACCCGTCTTCCTCCATGTCAGCATCCCGGTTTACAGCCATAATCCTTAGGGATGGCTCCCAAAAGAGAGGTGGCCATAGAAGAGGCGTTTGGGGACATCTGGAACTCAGTGTGAGAATTAAGCTCACTTTTCTTGTGCATCCTAAAACTTTTTAATGATTTATTTGAATTAAACATCGTTAGAGTGTTACCTACAAATAAGTTGTCTTCCTTTCCGCAGATATCTGTAAATGTTTTTTTTCTTTCTTTGGAGGGACAGGACTTCACTAGTCTTTGGCTTTGCCTGCAGTTACACTTAGGGCATAGGATCTGCCTTCGACTCTAGGAAATGATTATTCATCACAGTAGGGCTACAGTCAATTCTAGTTAATAAAGTTGCTAATTGTTCTCCTCATTGGATTTATTTGAGGTTTTTTTCAACCCCGATTGATCTTGGCAACATTTTAGTTCCAAGTCAGCTTTCTCCCAGCTATCCCACTAGTGTCACTGCTTCTTTCTCTTGTACTGCTAGAAAACAGGCTAATGTCAATGAGCTCCAAAGCAAAGTGTGGTAGGACGGTAAATTTGTCCTGGAAAACGATCGTAATGTGTTTCAAAATCAAAGTAGCCTCCTGATTGGAAGACCATTCGTGTCTGTGTAGTCCGTCAGCACAGATAAATGAGAGTTGCCTAGAAAGCACACGTTTCCGTGTATTTTAAAAAATCAAATGTACGTTTTCTTTTTAATAGGAAAGCCGTTTTATGTTAATGCTTTTTAAAAAGAACAACATAGTGGACCATACAATCTAAACCTGCCTCCCACATTTTAACATTTAAAAAGCCGTTTAATTTTTATCTTGGAAGAACTTTTACATTAAGAGAAACCACAAAACTCTGTTGTGGATGTAACCATCAGTATTGGTCTATATCTAGATGCCAGGATGCCTCTATTTTTCTAGTGCATGAGACTTTGCAAGAGCCTTACTGTCGTAATGCCTAAGTGTTATTTTTCACCTATAATTTGTGAGCTGTTAATGGCTGTGATGTTTTCACAACTATGAAATAGTTGATTATTTTTACTTAACGCAAGATAAAATTGTTCATGAAATCCCTTTTGGTGTTCAGTTTCCGTGAGTGTCACCATCCTTCACTGAGTAACGCACGCCAGACTTGGCGTGGTTCCCCCCCCGCAGCTGGTTTGTTACTCACTCTTACCCGTTTGGCTGCCTGTTACCTCTTGCCTCTGTTCACCAGCACACTGCCGTGGCCCTGGCTCCCATTAGGGCACCCTTGAACTCTGTGCCCCTGGCTTCCTGAGTCGTTGCCCTGCATGCTCTCTGTCTGTTTTCAGTCCCTTTTCACCCTGCCACAGAGAAAACGTCAGAGCTGCATTTGGAAAATATTAACTTGACGCTTAAAACCGCTCAGCACTTCCAGCGATAAAGACTGAAGTCTTTCCTTGGTCTGCACACTGTCTAGTCTTGTCCCCGCTTGCCTCTCCTCCCTGCTCTTACCTCTCTCCACTCAGTCTGCATTCTCTCCACATGTGCTGGTCAAAGCTCTGCTCAACTGCCACTGTCTTCAGGCAGCTTCCCTGGTCACCTCCCTACACAAGCCTAAGTCAGAGTCCCCTTTTATGTGCTTCTTCAGCACTGTGTGCATTTCCTTCCTAGGACAGCTGGCAGTGTGATCACACTTTTTTCATGTGTTCACTCCTTCACTAGACCAGAAGCCCCAAGAGAGCGGTGGCCATAACTTTTTGCTCACCCTTGTGTGTCAGCATTGAGCATGTTGCTTTACAAAGTAGCTGCTCAATAGAATTTTTTTACGTGAGTGATTTGAATAAAATTACTGGAACATTAGCGATTCTATACTTTTGTCATTTGATATATCAAGGAGTGGAAAGTAGATTTGCTTGTGTTAGAGCAGACTGCAGTTGGATCAGAAGTGTCCAGATGGGGGAGTGGGGGTTAGATTTCTCATCTGCCTTTCACTTTGATCATGTATATCCAAAGGTCATTTTTTCTTCTGGCCTAGCTCTTGGGAAAAGGATTTGTTTTTGAAGATAAAATAGTAAAATAATGACGATTTTAAAAAGAACAGTTCTCCTATCACAAACCAATGAATGACTATGCCTTTCTGCCAACCCTTTTGGAGTAAACCTGGAATTTTTTCCCCTTTGGTAGGCTCTTGCAGCCAATGCTGGAACAGGGTTTGCTGTCGCTGAGCCTCAAATTGCAATGTTTTGTGGGAAGTTAAATATGCATGTGAACATTCAGACTGGGAAATGGGAACCGGACCCAACAGGCACTAAGAGCTGCTTTGGAACAAAAGAAGAAGTTCTTCAGTACTGTCAGGAGGTAAGAGTGTTGCCAGAAAGTTAAACTGCTTTGTTTCTAGGTCGAGTTTGAACGTATTTACCTTAGAAGTAGATATTCTATCATTCTTCTCTTTTGACCTAAGACCAAGTTGCTCATGGCGGGAGCAGCAGGCCCTTCATCCCTAAGTGTGTGAAAGAATCAAGATTCTAAAAGACTTCAGCTCTGTGTGCCGCAAGCTCCTGGTTCTGGTGTTTTCCACTTGCTGATAGAAGGCCACTAGTATTGTAAATGACCATCTCAGGTCTGATGCAGCTCATTTTTTGGGTCAAAACTTGACCTAGAAAAGGATATGAGATGTTTTAACTTCTTACCAAGACTAGCTCTTGGGCCGGGATTCACGGATTATTCTATAATTTGATTAACAGACCTCTTCAAGGTTTTAGTTCATGGATTCAGCTGCTTACACGCACCCTACTAGTGGACTTAATACCTAATAGATTTGTTTTGGGCTGAAAGCTTGCTGCTTTTCTATGTCCTTAAATAAAGATTCCTTTATTAAGAGAATGCATTAGATGTGGTCAGAAATCTACCTGTCAAAGGAAAACTAATAGTTACAGTATCTTTTTACTTGATGCATTTAGTTGGAACCAGGGGCAGCAAAGTGGAATTTTCGGTTTCTTTAGGGTAATGGTGAAGCTGAGCACAATAGACACTCGTCCTGACTTGCCAGCGAGCGTCCGTTTATTATGGACAGGGTCAGTTTACTGTGTGCGTTTTCTCTTCCCGTGCAGATGTACCCCGAGCTCCAGATCACAAATGTGATGGAGGCAAACCAGCCAGTCAGTGTGGACAATTGGTGCCGGAGGGACAGAAAGCAGTGCAGGAGTCACATTGTGATCCCGTTCAAGTGTCTTGGTGAGTGTCCTGTGGATGTTTTCTTGGCTGCTTCTCAGGAGGTGGAGTCCCTCGTGTTTTGGGTTAGTTTTCCCTTGGCTCGCAGTGAAGCGTCCCCGTCTCTTAAGCAGCTGAGGGCTGCAGGTGTTCCTTGGGGCCCTTCTCTCTTGAATGTTTGCTGCTTTCTTGGTGGTGGTAGGCTCGTCTTCGATGGTCACTGCCTCCACCCGGCCTTCTGTCTATTGAGGATGTGCCTTTCCTTGGCTCTGAGGAAGCGGCTGCCTTCAGAGCAGTCCAGCTTACCTCACGGTCAGAGTTTGCAATCACTGTTTTACAGGCATCGTCGTGAGTGGTGCTGAAGCTGCGGTCTCCTGCCCCCTTCCTTGACCCTGCACACGTTAGCAATGTACTGACATCCTGTATTGTTAGACCGGACTTGTGGGCGTTTTCAGGAGAAGAGTGACTCAGGGCTGTCTGTGGACAATCAGGGACACTAGGCCCAGGCCCTGTGCTACCTGCCATTCTGAAGATTGAGGGCAGGCCAGGGTGTTCATGACACTGTGTGGCTGGTGGTAACCGTCAGAGCTGACTTGAGTGAAACTATAACTGGGTGGTCACATAACATGTTACTGTTTTATTACCCAGAAACAGAGTTGTTGCTTCCAATGCTTATTTAGTTATGTATTCATCCTAACCACTCATTGCTGACACATCTGTAGTCACATATCTGTAGTCTGGGTGGTTCAGGAACAGATTTAGTCACAGAAGCTTAAAAGAGCAAAGCAGTTGATTTTAGATGATCCGTGATAGGATTAACAAAGGTAGAGTATTAACATAGGTATCTTGGGTAGTTCTGTAGATGTATGTAATTTTAGCCATTAACTTACTCCTCTCCCTCCCTTCATTAAATCTTTCCTAAAATTGCTTTTCTCATTCTCACATGTAGCAAAATAACAGGAAGAGTCAGCACCTGAAGAACAGTATATTTAAAATATGTAGCAGTTACTTTGTTTTAAAAGTATTCAGTAGGGGGAAGAAGGGATATTGCATCTGCTTAACACCATTTACTCGAGAATTGGGCATCATGCAGTAATGTGAGACTTGTGAAACATAATTATTTATTTATTTTTTTGCTGAGGAAGATTTGCCCTGAGCTAACTTCTGCTCCAATCTTCCTGTTTTTGTATGTGAGCCACTGCCACAGCATGGCCACTGACAGACGAGTGGTGTAGGTCTGTGTCCAGGAACTGAATCTGGGCCACCAAAGTGGAGCACGCCACACTTAACCATTAGGCCACCAGGGCTGGCCCTGAAAAATTTTGTGTGGTGTGGTTTAAGGATGTTCTTCCATTCCATTTAACTCTAAGAAATCTCTGGGTTTGACATTTCATTCATTGTCTGTAACATTCTCAAACTAAAAGAAACGAGAATATTCTTGAATATTCATAGATGATAGATCTTATTTGCAATCATTTCTCCTCTTTGAATTGTTCCCCCAAAGACTGTGCAGCCTGGTCCCCTCCTGTGTCACTTACTGGGTCCACCGTCCACCCAGACTCCAGGCGTGAGATCTGGGAGACCCTCATCTTGTCACATCTGGTCAGTTTGCAAGCCAGCCTGATCTTCACCCCTTAAAGATGGCGTGTCCATGGTTCCCAGGTCATGCGTGGAGGCATCCCAGGGCACTGCGCAGATGCAGGGCATCGTGGGATGTTTCTGATTTTCAAGGGAGACATCTGTTAGCTGTCCCGTGAACTACTAGCTGGAGATAGTCAGTTTCAACATCAGATCAGTTCATTCCCTTTGATGACCTCGTATCTTTGTGGAGCTGTATTTTAGTGGTTCCTGTGTTATAAAAGCTGGCATCACATTAGAATTGCATTAGAAGAGACGAGGATGATGGTGTTCAGTGATTGCAGTGTTGGAGGAGTTGTGCAGTGACCAGCAGGCACTGAGGTGTTAGGACACTAGTACTTATTAAGTTGTTGGCCCTAACTTCTGAACTTCTGCATGTTCTTTTGGCCTGGAGGTGCTATGAAAAAATTACTGTGACACTCAGGGTGCTGTGTCTTGAGAAAGTTTGGGAACATCGGGCTTATATCCTCCTCCTCCATCTGGTTTCACTGCTCTGCTTCAGCTCTTCATCATTTCCTGCTTGGACTGTGACAGCAGCATCTGTGCGAGTTGCTCCGTTCTGTTGTCTGGTCTATTGCCCTCAGCAATCTAGGATGAAGATGGAAATGTCTGTCCTGCGCATAAAACACTTTATGTAGTAGCTCTTCTCCACCGAAGTTTTAGTCTTCACTAAAAATGTTGAGTTAAGCTCCTTAGCACGGCTTGGAATCTCCATGTGGTGGCCCTTGCTCAGCCCTTCCCTGTTCTCTTCCACCCCCTGCCCTGTGCTTCGCCTTCGTCAGCACTGACGTGTCACGGCTCCTGCCCACATGCCACCCGCCTCGCTGGGTTGGGAATGACATAACTGACTTTGCTTGGGAAGTTCTCCCTTTGAGACTTAACTCAGGGGATGCCTTCTTTAAAGGAAGCTTTTCCTCCTGGTCTTATTTTCTATCAAGACATCCAGATTTCTGTAATACTCCTCGTTGTTGCCATTGCACCTCTCACACTGAACGCTGATGATCTGTCTGTGTATCTTTCTCCAGCTGCACCATAAACACCTGGAAAACAGGGACCCTGTTTTAGTCTTCTTTGTCCTCTCAGTACCATGACAGTGCCTAGAACATGCGATACATTCTTCTTGATAATTACGGGACAAGACTGCTACCATAGCTGATACACAACAAAAATTTTATTTTACTGCTTTATTTTCCAAGTGCCGTAGGTAGAATTTTTCAGTGTGTTACAGAACCAAACAATGAAATGATGTTGTCATTAATTGAATGCATAAAAGACAATTTGACCATAAACTGTTCAATACCTTCTTTGCATCATGGTCGCTGAAAAAAGCGTTATACAGTCCTCAGTGTTACTGAATTCCACCAGCATCCATTTGGACAACTTCTGAGCCAGGAAGTAGAGCTACCGTTGGTATTTTTAGATGAATTACAGTTGCCTGAGCCTAAGCTAGTGAGGGACCAGGTGACTGGAGTTTAAGGGAGGTAGTAGGGAAGAAAGACTGCCGGTTCTTCCTGGTCATCCATTGTTCAAGAAGCAGGAGGCTTTCATGTCTCCGTGTCTCCCCCGGCATGTAGAGCACCAGGTGCACCACCTTCCTTACACGGCCTTGGGGGATAGTCTTTAGGGTTGCCTTTGCCTTCTCAATTTAAAAGTTGTAACAGTTTAAAAATAATTTCAGGTTCATAGAATGGTTGCAAAATAGTGCAAAGAGCTCCTGTATACCCTTTCCTCAGATTTTCAGATTTTCCAACTGTTAAATTTGATTAATATGGTAAAATTAATTGTATTATTTACCCTCCCAACCACTGGGTTTTGTTTATTGAATTGTGTAAGTTGCAGACATGATTCCTTTTATTCCCCTCTCACTTCAGTGTATATTTTCTTAGAAAAAAAAAAAAAAGGACATTCTCCTATGTACAGTCATCAAAATCAGGAAATACGGACCCTATTCAAGCTTCACCTGTTGTTTAAATAACACCAGGATCTAATTCAAGATCACATACTGCATTTAGTTCTCTCTATAGTCTTTTTCATGACCTTGGTATTTTCAAAGAGTATAGGCCAGTTACTTTGTAGAATGCCTTGTAATTTGGGTTTGTCTTATGATCCTTTTGGTTTATGCCTTTTTGAGGGAACTATCACAGAAATGTTCTCTCTGTATCATGTTGGGAGTTGTATGACATCAGTTTCTTCCATTGATAACTTTTATCACCTGGCTAAGATGGTGTCTGCATTCATTCATTTATTTCATTATGGACTCATTGTCCCAAGCTGGCCAACAGGAACCCCTTCGTGTTGGTTCCTGTGTCCTTTAACCATGTCCCTATCATTCTTTGAAAATATCCTTAATTTCTGGCACAAAAAGATGCTCAGGCTCATCCTGTATTTTCCCTCCCCAACCTTTGGAGTCAGCCATTTCTCCAAGAAACTCTGGTTTCCTTTAGTGGGGAATAGTATTTAGAAACCAAGATCTGGGCATTTGGTGTGCTTGCTGCTAGTAGGATGTTACTGCTTCTAGGCCCACTCAGCAGACAGAGCTTAAGAAATATATGTATGTATACATATATGTGCACACATAAATCGATATTTCTGTGTACATTTGTGTATATTAAAAACAGTGAGCTCATAGTGATACCTCCTATTCCATTATCCTCAGTATGTTTACTTATTTGCTCAATATCCCCTGTAAATAATGTCTCTCTGCTTTTTTTTTTAATTTATTTTTTTGGTGAGAAAGATTGACCCTGAGCTAACTAATGTCTGTTGCCAATCTTCCTCTTTTTGCTTGAGGAAGATTGGCCCTGAGCTAACATCTGTTCCAGTTGTCTTCCATTTTGTAAGTGGGATGCCTGCCACAGCATGGCTTAATGAGCAGTGTGTAGATTCGTGCCCAGGATCTGAACCTCTGAGGCCCAGGCTGCCAAAGCGGAGCACGTGAACTTAACCACTAAGTCACTGGGCCCGGCCCCTCTCTGTGCTTCTTATAAACAGATTTTTTTTTTTTCCTTTTTCTCCCCAAAGCCCCCCGGTACGTAGTTGTGTGGGGTTTTTTTGTTTTTTGAGGAAGATTAGCCCTGAGCTAACATCTGCTGCCAATCCTCCTCTTTTTGCTGAGGAAGCCTGGCCCTGAGCTAACATCGTGCCCATCTTCCTCTACTTTATATGTGGGATGCCTACCACGGCATGGCGTGCCAAGCGGTGCCATGTCCACACCCGGGATCTGAACTGGCAAACCCCGGGCCCCCGAGATGCGGAATGTGCGAACTTAACCACCGGGCTGGCCCCATAGTTGTGTATTTTTAGTTGTGGATCCTTCTAGTTGTGGCATATGGGATGCTGCCCCAGCATAGCTTGATGAGCGGTGCCATGTCTTTGCCCAGGATCCGGACCCGTGAAACCCCAGGCCGCCGAGGCGGAGTATGTGAACTTAACCACTCGGCCACGGGGCCAGCCCCCTAAAAGCAGATCTTTTGAGAAATAATTCACATACTACAATGTATTTCAGCTATTTTAAAGTAAACAGTTTAATGGTTATTGTATATTCACTGAGTTATTAAACCATACACAATTCTATTTTTTTTTTTTGGTCAGAAGATTGGCCCTGAGCTAATATCTGTGCCAATCTTCCTCTATTTTCTATGTGGGATGCTCCCACAGTATGGCTTGATGAGCGGTGTGTAGGTCTGTGCCTGGGACACAAACTAGCAAACCCCGGGCCACCAGAGCAGAGCACGCAGACTTAACCACTATGCCACCGGGCCAGCCCTGTCTGCAATTCTTTTAACATACAAACTGTACTAAAAATTAATACAATAAAGAGTGTGAGTCCTGTACACATTTTATCCACTAGAAGTATCTACAGTAAACTCCTTTATACATGTGAAGATGCATCCCACGTGTTGGAGTAAGAGATGGTAGTGTATGGTTAGCTTCAGCTCTGGAACCCTCTTTAAGGTATGAGATAAACCCTATTAAGATATCTTCTTTAAGGATCATGAATGAATGCAGATACTGCTGCTTAGCAAATACAACACATAGGCAGGCAGGCAGGCAGGCCAGAAGGGTGAGGAGATGGGACCTGGGGGAAACAGGACCTGTCTGTATTGGTTGGGTGCCTCTACTCATGAGTCTGGATGTCCCGGGGGCACTATTTTTGTAGTTTTGCTAGGTTGAGGGGAAGGATATGTCTTGATTAGCACACATGCAAACAGTTTGAGAATGAATGTAGGTTGCTGGCAGTGTTTGCATCAAGGCTGGAGTCGCACTGTCTGTAGACATCTGTGTTGACCTCGCTCAGCTCTGCCCTCTTTTGAGAACGTGCTTAACTACCCATCGGTGTGACTGTTAAACTGATGTTAGTATAGTTGGTGAGAAGTTACAATTCAATCTTCCCCCTCCCCAAAAGGAACCCATATCTTACGTTGTTACTAATTGCTTAAATAAATTTCATAAATAAATAAACAGAGTGATCTGAGTAGGACAGAGTGGTGAAGAAGAAGCAAAACCGCTGGTATTTGAGGGACGGGAGTTAGTCATCCCTGATGTTTACATGCAGACTGATTCCTGCGCCAAAAGCAGAGAGCTCCGTAAGCCCATGACTGTTTTTGGTCTACGTTATTTTTGGAAGGAGGTTTGGGCATGGAGTGTTACTGTGATGTGAAGGCTACCAGAGAAGGTTCTCGTTCTCAGAAGTGTTGAGGTGCAGTCTTCAGCAGCTGCAGGTTGGTGTCTTGGAGCAGCTCACTCGTCCATTGTAGGTGTACATTTGCAAGTTGCCTTCTATCTTTGAGTTCATGACAGCCCATCAACAGTTCACCACGTTCCCAGTGTGGACCCTTGTGCACGGTGTGTTTCTGCTCATGAGAATTATTCTGGGTCTTTAACTTCTCAGAGCCATATTTACCTCAAAGACATCTTCTAGGGACGGCTACCAGACTCACAACAACTTCCATTGACTCTCTTGGTTTAATCTTGTTACAGAAGGCTTTCTCCCACCTGGTTACAGCTTCCAAGAGTCCCATAAATGACATGGTCTTCCCGTTTGTAGCTGGAGAGTACTTGTGCAGGTTTATTTATACATGTGAGTGTTGGTATTGGGGGCTTCCCCAAGTGGATGAACAGCCCTTGTTATGTTGAAAGGAATTTCAGCAACTCTGAAAAAGCTCTAAAACCTGATGACTGTCATGGCCCCGCTGTGGGGAGGTGGTATGAAAGAAGAACAGAATCATAGTGAATGGGTAGAGGCTGGAGATCAATCATAAATGCGGTTAGATGAAATCCTGTAGGTTGGATTTTGCTGCATTGCCGTATTCATTATCAGCGTATTAAATTGAATAGCAGCAACAGTACAGCTTTCTGTTTGTCCAGTGACTTAGGAAATTGTGGCCGTTGCCTGTTGTACTCCAACTGATTAAAGTGAAGATTGTTACAATGGGATAAATTTTTAAAGTGAGGCTAAACCATTTTCAGTATTCTTCTATAAAACAGTAATACTGGTCTGCCTAAGTCAGTTTTTTTCCTAGAAGCTTCTGATAAATAATTGTAGCAAAAGCAAAAAGTGGGATGATGAGAACTGACGCTGGGATTGGGGGAGCATGGGGTGTGTTTATTGCTTTCGTTTAGTTGTTTAGTGATTTTTAAAATTATTAAACCATCATGGAAACTTTTCCATGTTAAATATAGACATAAACCATATTTCTTATGACCCTATAGTATTCTATCATAACAGGTACTATTATTTAACTAATTTCTTAATGACAGACATTTAGATTAGTTCTGGGTTTTTTGGTTTTTTTTTTTGATATTAACAAAATCCTGTTCTGATGTGGGGAGGCTGTGCTGACTGCCCCAGCTCGTAGAGTCAGGAGCACGTCTTCCCCCCTTGCAGTAGATCAGGGACTCCCCTTCGCCTGCCACTGGGGTAGTAGAAGGACTGACTGCTCCGTGCCCGGGGACTGAGTCTGAGGCCGAGGGGTCCTGAAGGACCAGGCCATGACGATGAAGCTGGGGAGTGGGTCCATGTGGACTGACCACTGGTTCAAAGCCCTAAGACCTTTCTCAGGCCAGATTCCTTTCTTATTTGTACTCTTTTTTTTTTAACCTGGGAGGTGAGCCTGCCCGCTTCCTTTCCCCTGCCCCTGCTTACTGCTTCTGTCCCTGAGCTAACCACACATCTCTCCCTCTGTTGGTTTCTGCCCACTTAGACCATCTATGGAGGGCACTGGTGATGCATAAGAATCACTTGGGATGCTTGTTTAATGCAAATTACTGAGTTCCTCCTTGGACCTACCAAATCAGAATCTCTGGGTAATAATCCAGTGATATATATATATATACATCTTTAGCTTTTCTTTTTTTTTTTTGAAGATTTTATTTTTCCCTTTTCTCCCCAAAAGCTCCCTGGTACATAGTTGTACACTTCTAGTTATGGGCCCTTCCAGCTGTGGCATGTGGGATGCCACCTCAGCGTGGCCTGACGAGTGGTGCCTTGTCCGCGCCCAGGATCCGAACCTGTGAAACCCTGGGCTGCCAAAGCAGAGCAAGCAAACCTAACCACTCAGCCACGGGGCTGGCCCCCAGTTTGTAGCTTTTTATTATGGAAGTTACACACGTATCCAAACACAGAGAAAATAATACCATTAGCCCTCACGTACCATTGCCCAGCTATATAATGATCATCAATTCATGAGCCAATCTGTGTCATCTACCCAACCTGATCATGTAGCCCCACTCCCATCTACCCCTGATTATTTGGAAACAAATCCCAGATACTGTTTTTTTTCTATAAATACTTCACGTATTTCTACAAGATAAGGATTCTGTTTCTAAACAGCTATGTGTATTTTCCCCCCAGCTTTTTATTTTTGAAGTTTCAGGCCTAGAGAAACAAATGCCATGGCGAACGCCTCTGTCCCTGTTACCGAGGGTCTCCAGTTTTGCCTCGTCTATCCACCTCACTATGTGTGTGTGTGTCTTCCCTATTTTTTTTTGTTGTTAAACCATTTGGAAGTAAGTTGGGATATCGTGATAGTTCACCTCTAAATATTTCAGCTTTTCCTAAGAGTGAAGATATTGTCCTATATAACTATGATCCAGTAATCACATTTTGGACAGTTTCCCTAAATGTCCAAAAACTGTCCTTTATAGCTTCATTTTAAAAAGAATAATACATTATATTTGATCTAGAACAGTTCCTCAGTCTTTTTTTTTTTTTCCAAATCTTTTACAACAATGGTAATTTTTAAGAGTCTAGGCTATTTGTTTAACAAAATATCCCTGAATTTGAGCTTGTCTTATGGTTTTATCATGATTAGATTCAGATGACATTATTTTGGCAGAAAGACTATGTAGGTGATGTGTTCTCCTTATGACATCACTTATGTCAGCTTGTCCATTGCTGGTGATGTTAAATGGTCACCTGGTTAAGGTACTATCCTCCAGAGTTTCCCATTGCAATGGCACCTGTTCCCCTTTGTACTTAACCCTCCGTTGGTGGATCTTACCTGAATCAGTTGTGACAGCGGTGGTTTGTCTTAGAGCTCAATGTCTTTAGGTACGCAAAGGGGTAAAGTAAGATTCATTGGTACGTTAGGAGAACACCTAGTCTTAGTTTCCTGAGCATTTTGTTGTTAGAACCGATGTGGGCAGAAATAGGGAAGGAAGAGGCTAGGAATATTGTGCATGTGAAACCAGAGGTGACGGAGGGGAGCTGTGTGTGCTCGAGGTCATGGAGGGGGAATCCGCTTCCAGTTCTCCGTCTTCTGTTGCTGCAGCCCTGCAGTGGCAGTGTCAGGGCTTGAGGTCGGCGAAGAGTGGGGAAGGTCCCAGGCATCACGGCTGAAACACAGTGCCGAGCTCTAGAGGCTGCTCGCCTGCAGCTGTAACGCCCAGTTGGCCCTTGAAGATGAGAGATGTACATCAGCTCATGTACATTAGAGCTGCTCCTGTCTACACCTCACTGTGTAACTGTCATAATAATCTGCAGCGAGCATCGTTCTTACCTTGAATCGTGATCAGATTTGCTTCTGACAAAGCCTCTCTTTTCCAGTGGGTGAATTTGTAAGTGATGTTCTGCTAGTTCCAGAAAAGTGCCAGTTTTTCCACAAAGAGCGGATGGAGGTGTGTGAGAATCACCAGCATTGGCACGCTGTAGTCAAAGAGGTAAAAGCATGCATGCAAAAAGTCAAGTGTTTTTTCTCTTAGAAGAGAAAATAGAATTTTTCTCCAAGGCTTACCATCATTTTAAATCAGTTTTCTGTATTTTCCCTTTATCCTCTTGAAAGTTTACGATTACTTGTATCTTCTCAATTAAAAATATTTGGGAGAACAGTAGGTATTTTGTAGGAAAGTACAGTGTTGACAGTTCAGCCTCTAAAGTTAAGGATATTAAAAAGGTTGTTAAGCAAGGATGCTGTCAGCAGGACTCCCAGGAAGGCTGTGCTAAACCCCAAAGCCTGTGTGGAAATAGCCAAGTATAGAAAACATGGATCAGATGCCGTTTCAGTCTTGTAGTGGAGAGAAACCCTTTCTTAGGCTTGTCTTCTGTAGGTGAGTTAGTTCTCCAGTCAGTTGTCTGTCTTGGTCACATTCTGCATCGGCACCCTCTTCAGTGAGGAATGTAAATGATCGTTGACTACCTTTAACTGCTGTTGATAATTACTAGAAGAAAGTCTGTTTTCCTTAGTTCTCTTCCAGCTTTGGGCTTTCAGCATTTTTGGCTTAGATTCCTGTAAGTCTTGTTAAAATAATATCGTCACAGCTTTTTGACAAAATTTATGAGTCCATGAGAGAAAGCATTCCAACGTGGTTTGATAAGGATTTCTTTTGGATAAAGCTAGGGGTTGGGAGTACTTGACCAGGTTTACTGTGGAGTATGTTCTGATATTGGTGTACACGTTTCTTTTAGGCCTGTCTGACTCAGGGAATGACCTTATATAGCTACGGCATGCTGCTGCCCTGTGGGGTAGACCAGTTCCACGGCACTGAATATGTGTGCTGCCCTCAGACAAAGATCATTGAATCTACTGTGTCAAAAGAAGACGAGGAAGATGAGGAGGAGGAGGAGGGGGAGGATGAAGAGGAAGACTATGATATTTATAAAAGGTAAACTCTTGTCCTGAGCCTGTGAAATCGTTTTGCTGGTGGCTTGGATTGCTCATCCCTTACTTGTGGGTAGAGTGGGCATGCCCTTGTCATGCTGGAGGTGAGCCAGCTTGCATTCCATTCTAGCCGTAGTTGACCCCAGGAGGACCAGTGGCTTTCAGCTTTGTGTCGCCCAGCCACGCTGCTTGCTGCAGGTCAGTGCTGCCCCGGCTCGCTAACTCTTGCCTTTTGCTGCTGTAGCTGGGCTGAGGGCTTTAATGGTGCAGTTCAGTGCGAGTTGAGCTTATTTCCTGTCTCTGTTTTTGTGTTTCAAAATAGGGAAGAGAATCATTGTTGTGCTTTGTGTATTGGAATTGGTGTTAACCTTCCTTTTTTATTGTGACCTTTAGTGAATTTCCTACCGAAGCAGATTTGGAAGACTTCACAGAGGCAGCTGTGGATGTGGATGACGAGGATGAGGAAGAAGGGGAGGAAGTGGTGGAAGATCGTGATTACTACTACGACACCTTTAAAGGAGATGACTACAACGAGGAGAACCCAACTGAACCCAGCAGTGATGGGACTATTTCAGAAAAGGAAATTACTCACGATGTTAAAGGTAATGCAATGTCGAGCCGTGGCGTTAAAATCCATATGGTAATCACTTACTTAGAATTTGGGGCTGCATTCATCACAGGTAAGTCACAGAGGAGAGGTGGTGCTTCTGTGTGCTGAAGGTGAAGGCAGCCCTCCAGTGTGCTGTGTGCTGGTGGCGCCATCATAGAAGTGGGCACCCAGGCCACTGCAGGGCTGGCAGTTGACACGTCCGGGAGGAGATGCAAAACTGAATCGCAGAACTGTCCTTTGCATTGTAAGGACTTAACTGGAGACAAGGGAGACAGCATGATCTACCGTTGGGCAGAGTTCCTCGACATTCAGCCTGGGGTGTTTTCTCTCCAGGGGGAGCCCCCCTCCTCAGTACTCCAAAGCCCCAACCTTCTAGGGTGGAAATAACTTTCTGGTTCTTCTCTTCCTGAGTATATGCCAATCTGTAGGCTGCCGTTTGCCCGCTAGAAAGATACTTGTAACTGGGAGGGTGGAATTTAATGACTTTCTACTGGTGAGGCATTAGGGCCAGCAGTTTTTTTTATCTTGCCAATTTTTTTAAAAAGTCAACAGTTTCAGAGCCATTTACTCACAGCCTCCTGCTGATTGTATATTTGAAGCCAGGTGACATCTGAAGAATTATTTAGGACCGACTGAGGGGAGTTACTTTGCGAGTCTAGACGTTTTTGATTCATCTTGGAGAACGTAAAAGTGTGCGCTTGTCCTTTCCAGGTGCTTACCTGGTGTTTTCTGTGGTTATCACCATGGAAACAGCCTTTTCCCCTGTGTCGTCTCCTTTGGTCCTTGACACCACCAGGATAGACAAGTCAGGCCAATATGTCCACCTAGCAGGCCAGGAATGTGAGGCCCGCGGAGCTGCGAGATAAGGCATTCCTCTGTGTCAGTCTGTACATCAGTCTAGACTCAAGGCAGTGCAAATAATATTTTAGTTCCTAAACATCTTTATTATATCAGAATGGAAAACGCCTGCATCCTCAGAAATGGCTGGCTCGAGTGGTGAGTTAGTTCACCAGGGCATTGAGGTTCTGTCCAGTCTTGGCCTTGGCTGAGGTTAGGTACGTCACCTGGTCCCTTCTCCTCGCCCGTCCCACCCCTTGCTGGTGTGTAGTGTTGTGAAGCCTTTGCAGCTGCTGCCTCTGTCCTGCTGACGTTCTGACCATTTTCACACAGCTGTCTGCTCCCAGGAGGCGATGACGGGGCCCTGCCGGGCCGTGATGCCTCGTTGGTACTTCGACCTCTCCAAGGGAAAGTGCGTGCGCTTTATATATGGCGGCTGCGGAGGCAACAGGAACAATTTTGAGTCTGAGGATTATTGTATGGCTGTGTGTAAAACGATGAGTAAGTCCCGCCGCGCTGGCTCTTTGCAGCAGCACCGTCCTGTCCAGCGTTCTGTCTCTTTCCGGGCCGTCCTCGTGACTGCATCTGTGTGGTGCTCCCTGCCAACTCAGGTGTTTGCTGTCGGTCGTTTCCCTCATCTTTGTGCTTTCTAGATCTAGGCTGTGCTTTCCTGTTGGCAGTTGTAAGCTCAGTTTCCATGTCTGTGCTCATGTGGGTCTGGTGGTGGTGGTGGTGGTGTGTTCCCTCCCTGGCACAGCGGGAGAGCCCGGGGGCTTGTTCTCTCCTGCCTTGCAGTCCGAGGCCCCCAGAGGCTTCTGTGTTGGCTGGGAAGGCAGCCTCGCCCTCAGCTCTCTGGTGGAGAGGCACAGGGTGGGTAAGCAGATTGGCTGAGTTCTGCACGTGCTCGTTTCTGGGCTTTGCCTCTCGTTCTTGTTTCTGAGCCACCCCGTCACCGGCCCCTGTGATGCATGGTGACTGAAGGGCTGCCCACTCTCCAAGAAGTGGCAATAGGGATACTTTGGGGAGACCAGAACAGTGAAATACCATGCTTGGTGCACTCTAGGGAGAGAGCTCTGCAGCCAAGTGGTAGTAACTCTTTTTCTCCAATATGCTGACAACACTGGACCATGTAGAACTTTAGAAAGTGAAGGAATTTTAGTTTATGTATTCTTTGATCACGAAGGAAATTCTGTGGTTCAGTTGAGTTGGGTTTACTTAGACATTGGTAGGAAAAGTTTTGCTTTTCTCTGTGGTTACCCTTTTGCCTTTTTAAGAGCCTTTTTCGCTTGCCTTGTAGTACTAACCCATGTGTTTGGAGAACCCGGAGGCCAGGCAGTCTTCTTGGTTCTGATTCTGTAAGTCACGAGAGGAAGGATTTGCTGCCTGCCCCTGGTGCTTGCTCTAAAGATATTTGGCTGAAGCTTCTGATGGTTTTTTCATTCAAATACTTGCTTGTCTGTCTTTCCTTGCTCCACCAAAAGATTTTCTAAATCTAAATATGATATAGTGTGTACTTTTCGTGCTTCCACTCCAGCTGCTGCTCTGTGGAAAGGCTGTTTTTATTTGAAATGATTGAAAAGGTGAAAAAAAATATGAGTCCTTAGGGAACTTTACAGGCAGAAACTTTTTTATTCAGGAAAGATGTAGATAGAGAAATTCTTGTGGTATTTCCTGCTTTGTGAAACTGCTTAAACTAAGGGACAACAAAACATTGTTTCAGCTTGAAGCTTGAGGAATCAGGGGTTGTTAAAAGATCTCACTTAACATGCAGGCGTCCTCCTAGACCTGAAGGTTCAGGCCGGTAGTGCTGTGGGACCGTGGAGTGACAGCTCTTGAGAGCATTGGTGGTGCGAGGGCTGCAGAACGGTCGATCCCTGTGACTTGCGGTGGGGAGACCTGCCCGGGAGAGGCAGCCTGCTCACGTGCTTGTGGCCTGGAGCACTTTGACGGCCTGGAAACATCACTGTTCCAGTGGTCAAGTTTGTGCCCCTCCTTAAAAGGGATGGAGGTGGACGAATATGCTGGCTTCGTGAGCTGATCATTTTCACATGGTCTGAAGGACGTGGTCCTGGCTCGGAGCCCAGCGGGTCTTCAGCACCATCCGCCTGGTCTGCTGCTGCGTTCCCCTTTTGTTCCCAGCGGCGGAGGCAGCTTGTGTTTTGTATTATCTTGATCCAGCTCAGTGATATGAACCATAGACTCCGTCTGCAACACATAAGCCTTTAAGCTGCAGGCGCGCAGTGCTGATGGCGACGTGCTTGTTGTCACGGATGGACTTCAGTGCCTTAAGTTCCCCCAGCTGAACCTTTGAGTGGCACGGGGAACATGGCTTGTGAAGCCGTGTATTCTATATAGCTAAGCTGAAATCAGCTGTTGAGATCCTATTTAAACTTGTGTAGGAGCCAAATATTCTTAGCAAAAATAGTTGTAGCTTTTAGGTTTAAAGCTGAATAAGAGGAGGTAAATAAATAAAAAGATGCTCTGACAGAAGAACTTTGGAGTAGCTGAGTAATCTGTAGTTAGATTCATCAGTTACATGGTTGTTTGAATGTTGTATTAAAGTTATGCAATTCTGGAAGTTAGATGAATCTGTTTCTGAATTTAAAATTGGTTGAATTTTGGCATTTGCTCTCCACTTAGCTCTGACAGTATGTCAGGATAGCAAGTTGTGCAAGCAGGGTACCTGTCGTTCTTCCCTAGCTTGGGAAGTCACGACTGCGCTGGGCTAATAAGTTTCCATGAGTGTTTCCTAAGAGGCTGACTAAACTTGTCACCTCAGTCCTTCCGTGAATGAGGCTACGCTCCACTGTGCAGATACTCACCTGCCTGGGGCCACCAAGAGCTGATTACGCTTGACTGGCAGCAAGCAGCGTTTGCCCTCATGCATCTGTTCTCTGGGTGTTGGCCTGCTAGGGCCAGTGAGTGTCGGGGATTGAACAGCCCAGGGTGTCTTCGCAGTCCGCGGTAAGTCCTTGTCCAGCGTCGCATCTGCATTTCTCCCTGTTATCTGGGGTGGAAGAGTCCTTCAAGGAGACGGAAGACTAAAATGTGGTGGCTGCAGGGGTTTGGACTTTCCCTGCCCAGTCTGTGTGCCAGAACATTCAGTGGAATCACCTCCCCAAAGTAAGTTCTGACCTCAGAATAGCCAGCAGAGCCCCACGTTCCTTTCAGAATGCAGACCTTGTGGAAGTGCCTCTGCCGGTCCGACCTCAGCCCTTGTCTCGGCTCAGATGCTGTCAGTGACAGCAAGCAGGGTAGCTGTGTTTTAGGTTTTAAGGTTTTAAGGTTTCAAGAACTGAGGGAAGGTATAGAAGAAGTGATTTCCTTTTCTGTCCTTGAAGTCCTAAGTAAAGACGCCTCGCTGGTGCCGCAGACACCAGGGGACATGGGCTCGCCTGGTGGGTCAATAGCACGTCAGGAAGGTGGACCCCTGTAATCTAACAGGGGAGTCTTGGCAGCAGGAGCACCCTGCGCTTTGGGGGGTGTGCGACCAACTCGTCCATTCTCAGCTCCTGAGCTTGGTCTTCTTCCTGGAGCACAGTGCGGTTTCCACTTGGGCCTGACTCCCAAAGAGAACTCCCTCTGTTACTTTGTTTCAGTTCCCCCAACTCCTCTGCCAACCAATGATGTCGATGTGTATTTCGAGACCTCTGCTGATGATAATGAGCATGCTCGCTTCCAGAAGGCCAAGGAACAGCTGGAAATTCGGCACCGCAACCGGATGGACAGGGTAAACCTCGGCGCTGCCCTGTCTCAGTGGGGTTTGGCTTTGGGTAACATGGTTTTCATGGTTGAAGGAAAGGGACCCCTTCTCCCTAGGCTGTCATGCTGTGTTAGGACAGGTGAGCTGTGAGTATAAGCAGCGCTGCCCCCTGGGCGTGACTAGGATCCGTCCTCAGTCGTCTCCCTGATAATGTCATTACCCTCTGAGTGCCTTTCACATTCCAGACTCCATGCTGGGCACGTTCTGTAACCATCTGGTTTGCTGCTGCTTTTTTTTTTTTTTTTTTTTAAGATTGGCACCTCCGCTAACATCTGTTGCCAATCTTTTTTTTTTTCCTTCTCCCAAAAGCCCCCCAGTACATAGTTGTATATTCTAGTTGTAGGTCCTTCTGGTTGTGCTATGTGGGATGCCGCCTCAGCATGACCTGATGAGCGGTGCTACATCTGTGCCCAGTATGCAAACCAGTGAAACCCTGGGCTGCTGAAGTGGAGTGCGCAAACTCAATCACTTGGCCACGGGGCCAGCCCTTGCTCTTATTTATTTTATTTATTTATTTTTTTATGGAAGATTAGCCCTGAGCTAACATGTGCTGCCAGTCCTCCTTTTTTTTTTTTTTTTTTTTTGCTGAGGAAGACTGGCCCTGAGCCAGCATCCATGCCCATCTTTCTCTACTTTATATGTGGGACGCCTGGCACAGCATGGCTTGCCAAGCAGTGTGTACATCCGCACCTGGGATCTGAACTGGTGAACCCCAGGCTGCCGAAGCAGAACATGCAAACTTGACCACTGTGCCACTGGGCTGGCACCCCTTAGTCGTATTATTTTTCTTTGCCATTAACTAACTTAAAAAAAAATTATTTTAAAGAAGGGAACTTTATATCACAGGTGTAAATGGAGTGCTAGTTTCGTTTGCCAGTAGATGAGGGAACTGTAGAGAGACGTTAGGTGACAGCAAGCGTGGATGAATTCATTCTAGCTAGGTCGTGTGGCTGTGAGGGTTCTGAGTCTTGGGTGCTCTGTTTTCCTCAGAGGGTTGTAGGTGTTAGCGGAAGATGAGTTCTGCAGTGTGGTTTGTCTTAGGCTTCCTCAGAGGGCTGAAGAAGACTGCCAGGGGAGGTCCTGCTAGGTCCGAGCCACCTGCCCCATTGCCTGTGCTGGGCATTTGGGCCATGCTCGATGCTCTGTCTTAACCACGTTAGCTCTGAGAAGTAGGTATTAACTGCCCCCCCACCCCCATTCTTTTTGAGGAGGCTGAGGCAGAGTGACTTTTAAATAACTTGCTCAAGGTTATCTGACAGGGAGGTTGTGGGACTGAGGCTCCGTGTGGGGATTCTGGAGGCCTAGGACCTGCAGCCTCTTGTCATCGACAGGCTGAAATGGCCCTCAGCTCGCGAGGCATCAGACGACATGTTTCCTTTTGTCCGGTTTCCTACGTTCGATTCAGGGCCTGGCAGTATTTTTAGAGAGTAGGGGAATTGTTTCAGAGATGATTCTCTGGTTAAGGTGGGTTTGGCCTTTGTTCCAGGTAAAGAAGGAGTGGGAAGAGGCCGAACTTCAGGCGAAGAACCTCCCGAAAGCAGAGAGGCAGACTCTCATTCAGGTGAGATGTTCTCGGGGCAGAGCTCCAGCCTGACCCTTTGAAACAGGGTCAGGCCACCACACAGGAAACTGGAGCCTGATACCTCCTTTCAGTTGAGAGCTTATGTTACAAGGAAGTTTGAACTGACCGGCTTTTTTTCACTTCCCAGCTGGCATTCTCCAGAATCGCTCACCTCTGGTACTCGGAAACCAAACCCCAGCCAGTGCACACCGAACTCATGCCAGGCAGTAACCTTAGCTCGCTGCTGTCCTGGCACGGTCCTCGGTCCCCTTCATTCTTAGGCTGTGACTTGTTCAGCAGTACTGAAATCTTTTTTTGTAGACTTGTTGAAAAGTCAAAAGGCAGAAAATAAAGCTCTCGCATAGCAGTTCCTCTCTAACTCTATAAGCGTGTGAGCTCAGTCCTCGCGGCCCCTGCGTGCTCCTTGAAGAGTGTCCATGGGAACAGGGTGGCAGTTTACAGGTTTGGGTTTCATAACTTGGTTACATTTTAAGTCAGTATGTTTTTATGTTTCACTGAGATGTTTTCATCTCATGATGACGCTTCATTGGCACACCTTTGCTTTTTTTATCAATCACCTAGAAAATCTGAGAGTGTTAATTTCTACGTAGCCAATGCATCCTACACAGGGACAGTTTGTTCACAGCCTTAAACTGGACCTTTCAACCTGGCCAGGGGCCTCACAACCAGCTTTCCCTTCATGAGTTTGGTGTGAATGACTCAGCACAACCCACGCTATTACTGGCATGTGTTTTAAAGTATACCTCCTGTTGGTCTGTGGTCTCAGGATCTGGAAGTCAGTGCCTTGCTGCAGTGTGGGAAGGATAGCGTTCTTTTCTTGCAGGGCCTGTGGAGAGACCAGGCACTGGGCTTCTAGCTCTAGTCGTTTCAGTTACGGAAATGCTAAGGAGTCCTTGTGACACCCAGATTTACCGTGCCCTCATCAGAAGAGGAAGGTAGTCATCCCGACGGAAATCAGATATAACGTAGACTCAGATCCCAGCCTCGCTGCGCTCTGGACCTGTGACAGCTGGCACAGGCACTGGGCGCGGAGAAGCACAGCATTGCGGTCTACAGTTGTGTGCTTAGACTTCCTCCAGGCACCGTGAATTATGTGTTGTTCCTTCTTTCTTGGTTTAGCACTTCCAAGCTATGGTCAAAGCTTTGGAGAAGGAAGCAGCCAGTGAGAAGCAGCAGCTGGTGGAAACCCACCTGGCTCGAGTGGAGGCGATGCTGAACGACCGCCGCCGGATGGCTCTGGAGAACTACCTGGCGGCCTTGCAGTCTGACCCACCGCGGGTGAGTTGTGCGTGGAGCCGAGTCCCTGGTGAATTGGATCCTCAGCATTGCCTGCCCTAAAGTGTGTGTGTGGGACCAATTTATGACACACAGGTCAGTAAAAATTACTTTTTTATAATAGGTTCTGGCAAGTCTGGAGGTAAGAAACTAAGAGTAGGGAGGAAAAGGTATTATGTTCTCTAGTGTCTGCTTATGGAGACTTAGCATTACGTTTATGCCTGCGTGTGCCACCTGTGATAGGCAAGTATCTTACCGTAGAAAAGCATAACCTCAGGATGCTCGCTTAGTTGTCTCATTGCTGAATTTTTGTAGTAGCCTTTCTTTCAAAGAATAAAAACATGCCTTCCATGGACAAAGGCCTTGGAACTAGTTCTATTCTAAATAAGATTATGAAGAAAAGGATGAAGTAATTTATACTGAAACTCTTTGTGCTAGCTGTTTCAAACTTGTTTGTCCTTTAACTCGAACCTACCTTGTTTTGGGGCGTGGAAAGGAGGCTGTTTGTGTTCTTCTTAGGCAAGTAGTCTTTTCTGGTGACACAGGGACTGCCCAGCTTGTACTTAGGATGTCACATGCTGAGCTCGGGAAAGAGGACAGAGTGGAAGAGGACAGTGGGCTAGAAACCCTGGGAAATACTGTTTGTTAAGGAGCCAGTATAACTTTGGAACTTAGTTTTTGGTACTTTTACTTAGAAAGGCAGCTTCTTGTTACTTGGTAAGCTAGAAGCTTTTAAAAGTACTGCTTTCATTCTTGTGCCTCACTGAGCTTTACATTCGTAAGTGACTTTTTTAAGCTTTGTTTTCTGCCTCTTTTCAGTTCCCTAGTTTCTGGGTGTTAAAAGAACTGTCCTCTCTCGCAGCCTCATCGCATCCTCCAGGCTTTGCGGCGTTATGTCCGTGCTGAGAACAAGGATCGCCTGCATACCATCCGCCATTACCAGCACGTGTTGGCTGTCGACCCAGAGAAGGCGGCCCAGATGAAATCCCAGGTGTGCTAGACAAGGTGGCCGTGGCTGCGGGAATTTCCGATGGGGAGAGGCTGCTCTGACCCATGGTTGGAGAGCACTGACGGTCGCCCTTGTTACTAGTGCTCAGAAAATGATTTTCGATTTCCAGAGACATTAGGTACATGAGTTGGTTTTTGCGAAGGTACTCTATTAAATATCTTTTCCGTACTTTTTTATATTATGTACTTTCTGCTTAAAACAGTTTCTGAAAGTTTAGGAATACATGATTATGTTGAAGAGAGAAGTCAGTTTCTAAATTGTTTTTTATATCAGTTTATTTCTGATTTAGGGTATCACCAGAATTAATATTTGAAATCTTTTTCTAGACAGATACATCAAGTAGATCTTAAAAATTGGCGTCTTGGGTTGTGCGTTACAGTGTTTGTTTAGACAGACTGGTACGCTCCTGGGGTCTGACCCTGCTGAGTCCAGCTTTACTTTACAGGTGTTGATGGAGGTTTGTGTCTGGACCCGCTTTCTAATTTCAGTATTGTCTCTATATTAACTTGAGTTTTACTCTTCTATTCATTGAAAGTGAATGTGCCCACAAGATTGCTAGCTCCTTTTAAACCAGGAAATCTAGTAGTTGAGCCTGTTAGTTTTCCTGGAGGGCCTTATAGTGACGTAACTGATGTTTTATTTCCTCCCATGCTTTAAGTAGAGTGCTGTGCTGGTTGTGGGCACTCAGTGTACATGGGATGCACTGACAAGCATGAGTGCTTGCCCATCATCCCAGGAACCCCCCTCCCGGCCTCGTGCTGCATGTGTATTAGGATTGTAAAGTAATCTGTCCTCCTGGAGTATTGCAGCTAAGGTTATTGCTCCATTTCTTGAGCAGAAGTTTGTGTGCTGTCTGCCTCCTAATTCTGCAGTAGCCTCTGACAATACAAAGTTGACTCCCTGTCTCCCCCTGAGCAGTGCATGATCCAGTATAGAATTAATTATGTGAGCTATCGAGATGAGGAATCATTGTCTTTAAATACATAGAGTTCACTCTGTCATTTGGATGTTTGGGGGAATGAATGGACTCTGGCTCCTAGAGGGGGAAGAATGTAGAAAGGGGCTGGGGCTGGGATCCTAGGAGGCCTCTGGTAGGGCCTGGACCACCAGGCCTTGCTTTGAGCTGCTTGGAGTAGAGAAGGAGAAAAGGCCAGGCGTCCTAGAGTAGCTCCCAGGAAGCTTAGGTCGGAAGTGCCTGCCTCTTGACAGGGGTTAGATTTTTCAGGTCTACTTGATTTTATAAAAAATGTTGTTTTGGGGACCAGCCCAGTGGTGTACTGCTTAAATTTGCATGTCAGTGGCCCCAGGTTTGTGGGTTCAGATCCTGGGCATGGACCTACACACCACACCGCTCATCCAGCCATGCCATGGCAGCATCCCACATATAAAATAGAGGAAGATTGACACAGATGTTAGCTCAACGACAATCTTCCTTACCAAAAAAAAAAATTTTTTTTCAAATTTTTTGTGGAAAAACTAGACTATTGTGTAGTATTTTACAGAAAAATAGCCTGTTGTATGTGGTGAGGGTGGAAGGAAAGGCATAAAAACGTGTCAAGGACATGATCACAAATAAAGTTATCTGCCTACAAATTAATTTAATTCAAAAATAAACCTGTTAATGTAGCTTAATGGTATAAAACAAGGCACTGAAAATGCCTAGATGAGGGGGCCGGCCCTGTGGCTGAGTGGTTAAGTTCATGTGCTCTGCTGCATCGGCCCAGGGTTTTGCCGGTTTGGATCCTGGGCGCGGACGTGGCACCACTCGTCAGGCCGTGCTGAGACGGTGTCCCACATAGCACAGCCAGAAGGACCCACAACTAAAATATACAACTATGTACTGGGGGAATTTGGGGAGAAGAAGAGGAGGAAAAAAAAAGAAGATTGGCAACAGATGTTAGCTCAAGTGCCAATCTTTAGAGGAATAAAAATGCCTAGATGAGTTCACTTACTCCATAAACATACGAGTTTGGTCCAAGCCTTTCTATTAATTATTAATAATCCTTGATTAGTATATTAAATTGACAACTAGGGAATGAGTTACCTGCCAGCAAGATCAAAGTGCCACACCAAGTGACAGGGGAAGCAGAACCCTCCCTCCCTAGAAAATCCTGGGGGAAACCCAGCTCTGCTGTGTGATACTTACTGTCTGCTCTAAGCCGTTAATTCTCCTGAAGCTTGGCTGCTGAATTACGTTAACCTTCTGCCTGTTCCCTTTCTGTTAGCTAAACTCGAGGAAACCGTGAGTATAGTCAGGCTGTTACGACCAGTGTGTATTTGGTTTGGGGTGTGAGTGGTGTGGTGCTGTCACTCTCCTCCTGTAGCCCAGGGCTCACTTTCATAAAGACACAGATGTCCAGCATTCCGCCCGTGGCTCTTGTCCTCCTGTGTGTCTGTGAACCATCTTCTCTCAAATGCCTCCGTGATTCATCTGAAGAAGCATAACGGTTTCAACACATGCTAAGTCTGTGGGTGGTACCCCTTTTTTTTCCATTTGCATTTTTTCTCTAAGGCTCTCACTCTTGTGCTTTCCCCTCAATTTAGTTGATTGAAAGAATGGCAAATGTAAAATTAAATTGTTCCATCCTTGCTTTTAAAGGTCAGAGAGACATCAATCTACAATCAAAGCATCTTTCCCTTTGACTTGTTTTCCATTTGACCCTTTATGTTAATAATGGCTTCAAGCCCACGTAATTAATCCACTGGCTTAGAGCACCCTCTTTAGGAAAA
Source organism: Equus przewalskii (assembly GCF_037783145.1). NCBI lineage: Eukaryota > Metazoa > Chordata > Mammalia > Perissodactyla > Equidae > Equus > Equus przewalskii. The sequence continues at coordinate 39,236,513 of NC_091836.1, forward strand.
GCGTGGTATGGCAGGTGTAACCAGGCAGGGAAAACCTTCTCGAATAGCTTGTGTGAGCTCCAGCCACAAGCCTCACCACGTCATTGGGTGATCTTAGCCCAAATTACCCTTCATTTCCGCTCTGTAAAGCTTTGAGAGTAAGTGACCAGTTTTATGACTTGTTTGGTTTTGTTTTGATGAAGAACTTTGGAACTTTTGCGTTAAGAGAAGGTAGTGAGCTATGGAAGACAGACAATCGGTAAGTCTTCCTGCATCACCTCTTAAAATCAAATTTATTTATACCTCAGCATAAATTTTTTGAAGAATAGCTAAATTAGTTACATAGGAATAAACTAGTTCTGTTATTTAGCATGATAATAATTTCAAGCAACTGCTTTACTAAGAAAAATCTGTAGATGGTCCCCTCTCCCCCCAAATCTACTTTTTAGCCAGTGATTTCATTCTCTTTTTACCCCATCTAATCTGACCAGTGGTAAAAATTAACACTTTCACTCAGGAAAACCTTGTTGAGTGTCTGGCCTTGTACAAATTAGGGTTCTTTTTTTTTTTTTTTTTTTTTTGATTTTTTATTGCGTTAATGATAAGTTACAATCTTGTGAAATTTCATTTGTACATTATTGTCTGTCAGTTGTGTTGTACGTGCAACCCTTCATCCTTTGTGCCCACCCCCCACCTCACCTCTCCCCTGGTAGCCACTAATCTGTTCTCTTTGTCCACATGTTTAAATTCCTCATATGAGTGCAGTCATACAGTGATTGTCCTTCTCTATCTGGCTTATTTCACTTAACATAATTCCCTCAAGGTCCATCCATGTTGTTGCAAATGGGACGATTTTGTTCTTTTTTTATGGCTGAGTAGTATTCCATTGTGTATATATATATATATATATATATATATCTCTCTCTCATATCTTCTTTATCCAATCATCTGTTGATGGGCACTTAGATTGCTTCCACATCTTGGCTATTGTAAATGCTGCAGTGAACATTGGGGTGCATGGGACTTTTGGAATTGCTGACTTCAAGCTCTTTGGATAGATACCCAGTAGTGGGATAGCTGGATCATATGGTAGTTCTATTTTTAATTTTTTGAGGACTCTCCATACTGTTTTCCATAGTGGTTGCACCAGTTTGCATTACCACCAGCAGTGTATGAGGGTTCCTTTTTCTCCACAATCTCTCCAACATTTGTTACTATTTGTTTTAGTTATTTTTGTCATTCTAATGGGTGTGAGGTGATATCTTCGTGTAGTTTCGATTTGTATTTCCCTGATTTAGGAAAAGCCTGGTAACGATCAGCGATGATGAACATCTTTTCATGTGCCTATTGGCTGTCTGTATATCTTCTTTGGAGAAATGTCTGTTCATGTCTCCTGCCCATTTTTTGATCAGGTGGTTTAATTTTTTGTTGTTGAGTTGTGTGAGTTCTTTTTATATTATGGATATTAAGCCTTTGTCGGATGTATTACTTGCAAATATTTTTTCCCAGTTAGTGGGTTGTCTTTTTGTTTCGATCCTCTTTTCCCTTGCCTTGAACAAATTAGGGTTCTTTTTAACTCATTCAGTATAGTTGATAAGTGCCTCATAGGAAAATCAAAGCAATAACTCGCCAGTGAAAACTTTTTAGTTAAATTTTCTTTTACCCTGGAGTACTGTCTGTGGATAAATTCTCAGATCACCAAGGGGTGTCACACACAGTCTGAACACAGTCTTATACTTCAGTGGTCAGTAAATATGATGTGGGGAGTCACGCGTTCCCTCTGGTCAGCTGCTTTGCTGGACTCTAGAGAATAGACATTTTCAGCTGGTCTTTGCAGAAGTGTGTGTGGATGTCCCTCCTGGCCCGGCTGTTTTGGTGACAAGGCCTCTCCACCATTCTGTCCTTCCAGGTGATGACACATCTCCATGTGATTGAGGAAAGAAGGAACCAGAGCCTCTCCCTGCTCTACAAAGTACCTTATGTAGCCCAAGAGATCCAAGAGGAGATTGGTGGGTGCTGCCTGTGTTTGTATCGAGGGCAGGTGGGACTTCTTGCTAAGGCTCGGGAGTGACGGCAAACAGGACAAGCGAGGCCACGAAGCTGGCATTAGCACGCCATGGTTTTAGAAGTCTGGACTTCACTGGAGCTTACGTGGCAGGGTCAAGTCCTGGCTGTGAGCCACAGAGCCTTGAGTTTCATTGACCTTCACTCTGTTACCGGAAGAAAAACCTGGGGTGTGAAATTGCAAGGGAATGAGGGTGTCTCCTGTTACCCTTTTTCCTTTCATTACTGATGTGTTTCAAGGCACCTATGTTACACACATCCTCACGTCATTTCCCTCTTCTGGTCTTTATCTTTTTTATTTACTCAACAAATATTTATTGTGTACACTGTGTGTCACAGAGTAAAATGGTACATGAGTAGACAGTATCTCCTGGAGCCTGGTTATAGTAGGGGAGAAACAGACAGGAAAACAGCTGTCAGGCCATGTTGAGTGCTGTGGAGGGAGGTGGAACTGGGGATGGAAGGGTGGAGAGTGGCTAGTGGTCAGGGAGGCCGTCTCGGGGACAGTAACCTGAGATCCAATGCTAAGAAGGGGCTGTCCACGCAGAGACCACAAGGGGAAGAACATTGTTAGCATAGGAAATGACTATTGCAGAGACCTGAAGTTTAAATCAAGCGGGCACGTTTGAGTAGATCAGGGTCGCTAGAGCATAGGGAGAAATGAGCCACAGAAGTAGGCAGAGGCCAAATTGTTAAGAGATTTTAGCAAAATCTGGAAGTTTGGACTTTATTCTATGATAATGGAAAGCCATTAGAGGGTTTTAAACCTAGTGAGTGGCTAGATCTGGATTATGCTTTAAAAAAGAAAGGAAATTAAAAAAAGAAAATTACTTGGCTGTTAGGTGGAGAATTGATTAAAATTGGAAACCTCCCAGGAAGTGATTGTAACAATTCAGGAGAGAGATGATGGTTGTGTGCCCTGAGATGGTAATGGAGGAAATGAAGATTTCGATGAGGATGGTCTTCAGGCTATTTTCAGAGGAAGGGTGACAGGACGTGCTGATGCCTTGGATGGGGGCGGTGAGGGGGAGGGGAGCATCAAAGATAATGCGCAGGTTTTCATTGTGAGCGACTGAGTGGATGGTGGCACCAAGTTTTAATGAGGTAGAGTGTTCTCTTTATACATATCAAAATAGAAATTGCTGTTGGGCACTAAGTGCTGGTGTAAGGTAGGCCATTAGATGAGCCAGAAGTTGGGGCAGTAGATACAAGATACAGATTTGGGAGTCATGTTATGTGGATGGTATTTAATACTGTGCCGCTGGATGAAGCCACTTAACCAAGGTGAGTCGATAGAGAAGAGAGGGGTGCCAGGGGTGGAGCCCCGGGTTCTACAGTGCTGCAGAATTGGGAGGGTGTTTCAGGTGGGAGGGAGGGGGTCGTTGACTGCCTTGTGAGCTGGTGGGGGCGCTCCCCTCGGCAGATCTCACGTTCTATAATGGCACACATTAGCTTTGTCCAGACTGTTGGTCCTGTGCCTAGAAACTAGATCCTTCTGAAGACCTGGTTCCCTGCCCTATCTGTCTTGTCAGATGAGCTACTTCAAGAACAGCGTGCAGACATGGACCAGTTCACTGCCTCGCTTTCAGAGACGCCCGTGGACGTCCGGGTGAGCTCTGAAGAGAGTGACGAGATCCCGCCGTTCCGCCCCTTCCATCCCTTCCCATCCCTCCCCGGGGATGAAGGTGTGTATGATTGACAGCACAACTTCTTGGCGGTGGCGTGAGGGAGGGAAGAGTGCAGTTAGAAGACTGAAGTCAGATTTTTGACCCTGAGTTGTGTTGGGGAGGCTGTGCTCCTGGGAACAGTCAGGAGTAGGGCAAGGCAGACTCGGTTCCTTGAGCACCTACCGTGTGCAGCAGATCGTTGGTTTCAGGGTCACCCTGAGGTTAGTGATATTTCTCCCATTTTAGAGACAGTGTGCTCAAAACCCACTGTTTTTCCTGGTCCTACCAGCTGCTCCAGTGTGGAAGGCACTTTGCAGTTTAGATAGCACTTTCCTGTTACATTGTGTCATTATCTTTTCGTAACAATTGTGGAAGGTGGGGAATGGGGAGGCTAAAGAGGTGACTTGCTCAAGGTCACACCTCTGCTGCTACGTGGGGACAAGAAGCTATGTCCGTCTGACTCCCAGTCAGGCGTGCCTGCTTCTTTCCCTTGCTGGTTCTTGATGTCTAAAAGGATCTCTAAGAGCTGTGGGTCTGCATCAGAAATAAACAAGCTGCTGAGACTGATGCCTTCAGGCCGGGTGTGGAATCGGATTCTATTTATTTGTCTGCTGCTGTTGCTGCTGCTGATGGTGGTGGTGATAAAAATAGTGGCCACAGCTATAGAGTTCTTATCATAGGCCAGCTTTAGCTAAGCATCGTGCATGGATGCTCTCATTTAATCCTCAAAATAACCCTCTAAGGTACATACTGGAAGTGTCCCCATTTGGGGATTCCAAGGTTTAGAGAGGTTAAGTGTCTGCCCAGGGTCTCGTAGCTTCTAGGTGGGGAGTAAGGATTTGAAGCCAAGCCGATATGGTCCTGCAGTCCTAGGTACGGTCACTTCCCTCTGACCAGAGATAGTAGTGCTGGAGTGGAGGCCGGAGGACGACGCCGAGTAGGGAGGAAGGGGGACATCCCACTTGGCCTTCAGACTTGTAAGCTGGTCATCTCAGAGGTACCAGCTCAGTGAACTTGAGCCTCCAACAGTACAACCACCTGAGAAAGGAGCCGGATAAATAAAGAGGTCACTGCGTTCCAGAAACTGGCTCTTAACCAGTCCCACAGCTCCCTGGGGCTGCGGGCTGGCCATGCGCACACAGCTTGTTTGGGGGATGGGCATCTTGGGCGTACCTGAGCTAGTACCGTGTCTCCTTTTCAGGAAACCACAATCTATACTAACTTCTGTTTTTGTTATTTTCTAAGAAAAATATCTGTGAGCTAAGTGAAATAATTTGGGAATCTCATAGAATTTCCCCCAACAGACCCCCTTCTTTCTCTCCTACCTTCCGCGTATTTGCTGTGGATCTAACTGTTGGTTTGTTTATGGGATATTTCAGGCATGGTTTTTAAGGAGGAATACTTTTTGTTCACATTATAGAGAAATTCTAAGATAGGAATTTTGAAAGAAGCCGTTTTCTTTCTTAATCTCCTTTTGTGCTGTTTTGTTTTCATTGTTTTCCTTTCTGCTAGACACTCAACCGGAGTTGTACCGCCCAATGAGAAAAGGTTGGTTTGTCACAGATGTTCCCGTGAGACCTTCATTCTGTCTCCACTTGCCCCGTGTGTTGGAAGTTCCATGTTCTGTTTCATTCCATCACCTGGTTTTTCCACCTCATTTCTTCAGACGTGGCTGTGAGTGGAGCCAGAGTGGCCCTGTCTCCAGCACCTAGAACCCAGTGTCAGTGGTACTGGATGCGAGGTGGCCGTCCTGAGCTTTCCTTCTTGGTGTCCAGAGAATACAGAGTAGCCTGAGTAGCTTTTTCATAAATCCTTTTAATCTGGGTAGACTTTTAAAAGTATATCCAATTTAAGCAGTTTGGTTGCAAATTGCTGGTGTATATAAGTGTAGAAGAAACGCTTAATTTACAGTCAGGTGGAGAGTCATTTTCTTTTGCTCCTTTTCTTTTCTCTGCTGTTCCCACCTACATCCTTTTCCTTTCTCTTTAGCTGCCCCTTGCCCTCTGTCTGTGCCCACCTGTCTGTTGCCAGTTGTCTCGTGTTCCCTCTGTTACAGCATTCCTCAAAACGCAGTGGAAGCTGCTGATGAAACAGCGTGGGTCAAGCGAACGCTCGCTGTACTGAGTCTCCAGGTTTCAGGAAAAGTTAATACTCTGTAACACTGTGCATACTTCATCTCATTTTTTTTTTTTAAATATGTTTATTTATTTATTTATTTTTTTTTTTTAAAGATTTTATTTTTCCTTTTTCTCCCCAAAGCCCCCCAGCACATAGTTGTATATTCTTCGTTGTGGTCCTAGTTGTGGCATGTGGGACGCTGCCTCAGCGTGGTTCGATGAGCAGTGCCATGTCCGCGCCCAGGATTCGAACCAACGAAACACTGGGCCGCCTGCAGCGGAGCACGCGAACTTAACCACTCGGCCACGGGGCCAGCCCCCATACTTCATCTCATTTAAGCCACCCAGAACAACTGTAGTGGGATTTTTAGCTTCCCTCTATGGATTAGGCCATTGAAGGAGCCTTAGAGTTCACATGATTGGCTCAAAGGCATGAGTTTAAGAAGTGGAGGACTTGGAGTTTGGACCCAGCTCCCTCTGTCTTCAAAGCCCATGCTGTTTGTGTAACAAAATGCCAGTGTCAGGGCCAGCCCGGTGGCGCAGTGTTTGAGTTCACATGCTCTGCTTCGGTGGCTCGGGTTTGCTGGTTTGGATCCCGGGCACAGACCTGCACACCGCTTATCAAGACATGCTGTGGCAGGCATCCCACATGTAAAATAGAGGAAGGTGGGCACAGATGTTAGCTCAGGGCCCATCTTCCTCAAAAAAAAATATAAATAAATAAAAATTAAAAATAAATAAAATAAACAGCCACCATCGGCCGCCGACTCTCCCTGGTTGTTGAGTGGTCCACAGGCTCCAGGGTCATTGTAATAAGTTGAAATGTTCTGTGTGCTTTACGAGCCCACTCTGACTTTGGCAGATGGTTGTGGATGGACGAATGGTGTCCTCGCGGAGAATGTGGTGCTGGTCTTTGTGCCACAGGTCGTTCTCAGAACATGAGAGTGTGATTTGAATCCTCTAAAAATCACTTATGTGTAAGTGCTGTGTTTTATTCTACTTGGGTGTGCCTTTTCATCGCTGTGTTGACATTCCTCCAAACAGCACATCTTAGATGTTTTTAAATAAAGATGAATTCTCCTAAAAGTTTAACTGTTTTTTGCCATCATACTTCAGCTATTGTTAGTTGGAATAACTTAAACATTAACTTTTGGTCTCTTGAATTCTCTTGTTTATGCATTCTATAAAACCAAAATGGTTTGGGTCAATGTTTAACAAACACGTGGTTATACCACCAAAAAAGTACTAGTCAGACTGGACTAGTCAGACTTTACGTTGGTTGCTTCAATGTCACATAATTTTTCGAAGATGATCCTGTCCTGTGACCTCAACGATTCTGAGGAGGAGAGAGGGAAAGTGGTGGAAGGAGCTCAGAATAGAATCAGAATTTCTTAGGCTTGATCACAGGCGTCCTCGCCAAGGCAGTGCCTTTCCAGAGCCGTCTTTCTCGAATAGTTGAGTGTGGTATTGCTGTTTCATTGGTGTTTTGAGACTACAAAAGCCAGCCCTGGTTTACCTTACCCTAGAATCAAGTTGGGAAATTCTTCTTTAAAATGAAAGCTTTAGAAAAAAATGGCATCATCTTTGGCTGTGTTCTGATGAGTTAATGCTTTAGCTGGCCTGCAAACTCAGCACGTGCAGTAGCTGTCCCTAATTGCTCCGTGTCGAGATCGAGGCTAGTTGTGAGCTGGAAAGCTTTGCTGTGGCTGGGCGGTCTGCCTTTGGTGGTCCAGGGACAGCAGCTTTGCATATGCTCATGCTTGCATCTTACTCACTTGTAGGTGGTCACCTTAGAATGCCAAGTATGCCATCAGCTTGATCTGCTTGTAAAAGGTTCCAATCATAGACACTTATGTAGAACTGTATATATTATTATTAATAAGAAACTCTTAGGATAGTTAGAAATCACATGCTTTGGAGCTAAAAATAAAGAAGGTTGCTCCTCATTTTTCTCTCCTTGGATATGCTGAGTTTAGTCACACTGCGTCTTTGGATACCGTCATTTGGAGTGCCACGCACAAGTGACATTGACTTAGGCCATGTTGACCTTAACAAGAGAAGTCTTGCTATTCTTGCTTCATTTATAGAAAAGTACCTTACACCCTGGTGTTTGAATTCTCCCTGTTTATGGAATGCTTCCTTCCTGTTCATTGTCTGATAACCATCGGAGAGGTGACCATCAATGATCTAGGCCCAGAGAGGGTTACAGCCTGGTGGGAAACACCAAAGAAAATCAATAATTACAAACAGTGATTTTAAGTGCTGTAACCTGGGAATGTCTCCCAAGAGGAGCTGCAGCTTGAAGGACAAATAAGAAGGCTTCAAGGTCATGGAGGCTTTTTCAGGCAGCAAGAATTGCCTGAGGCATAAAATACGATGCTTGAGACAGACTTGCACATCCATTGGTGGTAGGACAGTCCCTCCATTCAGAGGGAGCTCAGGGAGTTGAAGGAGCAAGTCGCAGGGTAACACCTGCTTGGTCACGTCACGTAGGGTATTACAGGTTTTCCATGCTGGAATGCCTTTGGACTCGGCTTCTGTTCATCTTACAATAAACTTTGTCTTCTGGAGGCTTGCCTTCCATTTTTCCAAGTTGGATACAAGTAAGCACTCTCTCCTTCTTCATTATACCCATCAATCCTCTGAAAAAGACCTATATCATTCATCCTTATAGAGCACAGTGCATCTTCCAACATGTGAACCAAGTAGCATATTGAGAGGCGGGGGGGCACTCAGGGAGGGCTCCCTGGCCCTCAGGAGAGGGTTTGCTGCTGCTGTGAGCTTGGCATGACACCAGCCCATCATGGACACTCAGCTGTGACCTCTCTCCGTGCAGGATCTGGAGTCGGGGAGCAGGACCGAGCACTGATAGGCGCTGAGGAGAAGGTGATTAACAGTAAGAATAAGGTGGATGAAAATATGGTGAGTCGTTTCTTTCTTCTGCCTTGCCCTGTTTTAAGAGTGAGCGGTATTGTTTTTGATGCTTTCTGGATGAACCTTGATGTGTTCGTTTTCCATATGGTAGAAGGTGGGTGAGCTCCAGCTGCTCCCACAGATTTGCTATATTGTTTAGCGTCTGGGTATGAGGAGGAATAAAGCGTTATTTTTCAGCGGTAGCTCATCTCTTGCTAGACCATAGAAAAATATATTTGCAACTAAAGCTGTGAATAAAATATGAGAAGCCATTTTCAAGTGAGTAGAGATTTAATAACTTCAAAGTGGAATAGAGTTGGTTTTGGTTCTTATACTGCCTTAGGTTTATACCTCCTGTTAATTATTATTCTAGCATTTTCTATCACATATTTCTGGATTATCCTCAACTAAGTTTGATACTTAAACATGACTTCTTGGTACTGTGTCCTGAAGTGTCTCTCCACGACAGTTACCTAAAGGAAAACACAGGTGAAAGCCTTTAAATGACCATCTGTGATACAGTAATCTTACTTCCACACCTGCCCCTTCACTTAGGGGCTTGGTGAGTGCAACTAGAAGAAAGTGGCAGAACTGACTGGGTACTGGGTGTCCATCAGGTACCTGCTTCCCTCCACCACATAGGAAAGGGAGTAGAAAGAAGCAGTTCATTTATGCTGGCTCTCCCCTTCCACCTGGTGCTGACATCTTCCTACTGTTCCAGGCCATCGATGAGACTCTGGATGTTAAGGAGATGATCTTCAATGCTGAGAGAGTCGGAGGTCTCGAGGAAGAGCCGGTATGTGTTCAGCATCAGAACCTAATGCTGGGTTTCATTCAATCTCGGCTATTTCTCTTTCCCACCTTCTCAGTTCAAGTGCAAAGTAGGAGAGATGCCTGGAGTCTTAAGTTGTAAAAGTCTCTCATTCCCGTTTTTCCATACTTTTGGATAAGAAAGCTAAAATTAGAATCTCCATGGAGATTGGAAGAGGTCAGGGTTCTCTGCATTCGGATGGTCACCTGGAAGCAGGACCTGGGAGCTCCCTCAGGCTAGAGACACTACTCCAAGGAGCGGCCCTCATCGAGCTGCTCTTGCCTTGGCTGCCGTCTTTCACACTGTGCTGATGGTCACTGGGACTCTGTTGCACATCTGCTCTGTGATTTTAGGAATCCGTGGGGCCCCTGCGGGAGGACTTCAGTCTAAGCAGCAGTGCGCTCATTGGCCTGCTGGTCATTGCCGTGGCCATCGCTACAGTCATAGTCATCAGCCTGGTGGTGCTGAGGAAGAGACAGTATGGCACCATCAGCCATGGGATCGTGGAGGTGAGTAGTTGGGCTTTCTTGCACCTCGGCCCCTGAGCTGGCGAGGGTTTGCTCTGCGCGCTCAGGAGCTTCATGGAATTCAACCGTCCTAGCTTCTTGGGTACTGCACATCAATTGAATTACTCTCTGGGTTGTTAGTCACGTTTTGGAACTTGGCCTCAAGTGAAATAGTGACTTAGGTTGATCCTATCATAAAGGGCTGTTGCCAACTTTTAACATTAATTCGGGCTTTGTCTGTAAATGTGAGGAGGTCATAAGAGCATTTTATGCTGTAGAGGGTGAAAACTGTTTTCTCAGATTATTTTCTTGGTATTTCCTTTTTTCAGGTATGTTATTTGAGAATGATGGTCTGTGAATACTCTTCTTTTTTAACGGGGAAAAAAGCATCAGGAAATAGAGCCAAAGCTGGCTGTTCCTGTTCCATCTTCTGCTGATTTAATTTGAACTTCTTGCCACTCGTGCTTCAGTGGGTGGCAGGAATGTCCGGAGTCTTTTGATTCTGTAAAATGAGTATAATAAGGAATATAATATGCTCCAGAAAAAGAGTTCAGATGCATGGCTTAGTTGTTTCGTTTCTTCTCTTGCTGGTCACTGACCTAGCTGTTGAACTGCAGAGCGGGAGAAGACCCTGGCGGTCAGCTGGTCCCACTCCTGGTTACATAGGGATCGCTCGCCTAGGCTGTCCCAAGTGGCAGATGGTAGAACTGAGACTTGCTTGTTGCCGTGATGCTGGATTTCACTTCACTGTTTTCTCCCACTTGGACTAAGTTTTCAGGACTGGCTCTCAGAAGCATTGCCTCTTTGACCCCCTTCTCTCTCCTCCTCCTGTGTCCTCACCACCAGCTCTTGTTAGGTCCACCCAGTGGAGACTGGATACTAGGCTGGTTTTGGTCCCCAGGGGATTTCTCAGCATGCAGCTTGGGGCTTCTGATACCCTGTGCAGTTCTCCTGCGGTTCCCGCACTGGTCCTCCATCTCTGTTCCTCCAGGTTGACCCTATGCTCACCCCAGAAGAGCGTCACCTGAACAAGATGCAGAATCATGGTTACGAAAACCCGACCTACAAATACCTGGAGCAGATGCAGATTTAAGGGGAGAGAGCACGTGGCCCCCCGGGTGGAGCGCGGTGGTGCAGGCGGGCCGGAAGAGGTCCAGCGTTTTGGATCGACTACTGACGAACAGTTACTTCCAGAGGATTTCATCTTACATTCAGACCTCCTGGATCGTTAAGACTATAAAGTACTACTGTAGAATCACAATTTCCATTCTTTTAAATGGGTGAAAAAATGTTAATATAACAATATATGATATATAAACCTTAAATGAAATGAAAAAAGTGATCTATTTGCAGATATTTGACTGATGTAGTTTTCTTTTTTAAACTTAATCAGAAATCCCACTTCTATTGTATTGTCTCTCACATGCTCTATATAAATGGGAAATGTTGATTTTCAATGATAGACTGTGTATGCAGGCTGTGTGTTCCAGTTGCCTTGTGTAAATCAACTCTTTAAGGCTCATTCACTGTCGTGGTTTTTATTAAAATAAAACGAAGAAGGCAGTGTTCCCTGTTTGAATGAGCTTTCACAAAGTCGCAGAGAAGCTGAAGGAAGCAGGGAGCTGTAGCTGACCGTCGAAGCACAGCATGATGCCCCTCACGATTATCTTCAAAGCACCAGTTTCTTGGAAGTCTGGTGTTCCCACTCCTGGCTCCCCGGGGGGCTCCACACAAGTCCTGTCACTGAGGAGGTTAAAAACATTTGAGTTCCAGCATCTTCCAGTGAGCCCTGTGTATACAGATTGGGGCGTTCACTACTGCTTTCCTTCTAAATCGAGTTCTTCCACAGAAATTAGCCTGCAGTGTGTATATGATGTCCTTCCATGTCCGCCGTTTCCTTGCTGTAGCCTTGTACTACTCACCTCCCTCCCAAGTAACGTCCACATGTGCTGTTTTCCTCTTTGGATGATGCCCCCCGAAGCTGCTGATCCTCCCGTCCCGGTGCGCTCTGACTTCTCTGCCTCCCTCTCCTCCCCAGCCTCTTGTGTGCCCACTCAGAGACCGCAGGGGTGGGCGGCCAGTGGCGGGAGGGAACGCGGAGCTCTGCGTTGATGTGGAAGGAGGGTGCTGCAGTTGTACATGAAGTGATCTGTAGACACGTGGACAGCGCGAAGGTTCCGTTTCCTTCACGTGAGTCTTTGTGATGCTTGTAGAGTTGATGTTGATGCTCACAGCTTTCTCTTTCTTTATTCTGAAGGTTCTGGTAACCTGTGGTGTATTTGTTTCTATTTCCCTGTGACTTTTTTTGTCTTCCTCCCCTTTACCCTATCCATGTCTCTTCCCACTATGCACAGGTAAACTTCGCCTACAAACTCCTCAATCTGATCTGTGGAGAATGTACAGAGTTTAAACACGTAAATAAATACTGTAACTTCCACCAGGACTCCTTGTCTCATTGGCGGCCTTGGTCGTGGATGGTCGTAACCCCCCGCTTCGGGAAGAGCTGCTGGCAGAGGCGCGCATTAGCTTGCTCACCCAGTGGAGCTCTTGGGCTAAAATTCCATTTTTCATTTAAAAAATAAGAGGGAAATGGCCTTCAACCTGAAGGCCCATGTCTTATTGATCTCAGAGAAATATTCTTTCATTATTTCTTTAGTGATTTCCTCCACTGTATTTTATGTTTTCTAGAATTCTAATTGGTTAAACCTTGGACCTCCCAGATTGCTTCTTTTTATTTATAGTTTTCTATTTATATAGTTTTATTTCATAATCTGGGTGATTGCCTGGCCTTTATCTTCTAGCCTTTCTAGTGAATTTTGTAATTATATATATATTTTAAAGATTTTATGTTTTTCCTTTTTCTCCCCAAAGCCCCCCAGTACATAGTTGTATATTCTTCATTGTGGGTCCTTCTAGTTGTGGCATGTGGGATGCTGCCTCAGCGTGGTTTGGTGAGCAGTGCCATGTCCACGCCCAGGATTCGAACCAATGAAACACTGGGCCGCCTGCAGCGGAGCGAGCAAACTTAACCACTCGGCCACGGGGCCAGCCCCTGTAATTATATTTTTAAATTTCATAAGAGCTGCTTGCTTTATCTTACTGTTTCTTTTAAAATCCTTTCTTTTTATGATGACAAATCTACCAGAGTTTATGCATTAGAATTTCGAGGGGGCCAGCCCGGTGGTGCAGTGGTTAAGTTTGCACGTTCTGCTTCGGCAACTCAGGATTCGCTGGTTCAGATCCTGGGTGCAGACCTATGCACCGCTCATCAGGCCATGCTGTGGCAGGCATCTTACATATAAAATAAAGTAAGATAGGCACGGATGTTAGCTCAGGGCTGATCTTCCACAAAAAAAATAATAATTTTTAAAGTTTTCTTTCCTTCTCTAAATTACCTGTTTCCTTTTGGCTATTGATTTCCTGTAAATTTGTAGCAATCATTTGTTTGATCAAATTTAAGACTAAAGTACAAAGTTAGCTAAAAAAGGTAAAATAAGAGGAAAAGTCAGTCGAGTTTTGTCCAGCAAAACTTAATTTAGGCTACTGATATTTATTAATATGAGACCTCTTGATACTGGAAACAATGAGTGGAGCTTGTGGCTGAATTTTCAGAGAAATGTTCCCAGCCTCTATTTTCTGAGTTTATTAACCTGCCACTAGGAGGCGATGTTTTCTCATTGAAGCAGGTTTGTTTAACTGACAACTGCGTACAGCACTTTGCGCTGTCTTACTGTCTGCTGCTTGTGCAGTGGTCCCCCCTTACCTGTGGGGGATCCGTTCTGGGACCGCCAGCGGATGCCTAAAACCACAGGTAGTACCAAACCCTATATAAACTGTTTTTTCCTATACATACATACCTATGATAGTTTAATTTATAAATTAGGCACAGTAAGAGATTAACAACAATAACTAATAGAATAATTATAAGTCTACTGTAATGAAAGTTACTGTAGATTTTAGCAACCTCAGCATACGATTTTTTTTTTAAGTTGAGAACTTTCACCTTTTCACTTAAAGGAAGCACTTTATGGCTTCTCTTTGGCATTTCTGAATTGCCAGCATCACTACTCTTGCACTTTTGGGCCATTTTTAAGTAAAATAAGGGTTCCTTGGACACTAGCACTGCCATGCTGCAAGTGTCAGTCTGACAGCCAAGGTGTCATAGCGTATACAGTGTGGATCTGCCGAACAAAGGGAGCGCTCATGTCCTGGGCAACAGGGCGGAACGGTGTGAGATCTCTTCATGCTACTCAGAACACTGCGGCAATTTAAAACATGAATTGTTTATTTCTGGAATTTTCCATTTCATATTTTCTGACCACAGTCGACTACAGGTAACTTAAACTGCAGAAAGCACTAAGGGGTGACTACTGTATAAGAATAAATTCAGGGGCCATCTCAGAGCCCTCACCCCAGTTAAGTGTAGTGCCAGTTTACATATGTGGTGCAGCTAAGGTAACACCACACACCACACATTGTGTAGGTGTACACTTGTGTACATACATGGTGCATCTTCCTTAGGATACTGGAGAAGGGAGTGTGCATTTTATGAGCCTCTGGCCAGGAAGCACCTTGGGATGAAGGAACCAGTTGAACAGGCTGGTTCTTTGCAAGGATTAGCACCTCCCTATCTGCCTCGCCCTCCTGCAGTGGCCACTCTAAGTGGCTGCCAGGAAGGTCATGAAAAACATGAAACTTTATTTTTTGAAGCTGGTTTCTGCCAAAGGGCTCTGAAGAGTACTGTCACTTGACCCTCTGAAACGTTAGCTAGAAAGTGTGGCTCTCACATTCATTATCTGATTCCCCCGTCTGGCAGACCCAGACCGGCTTCATTTATTTTGGCGCCTGCCATCTGCTAGCTGTTTGACATGCGGCGTCTTACTTAACTGTCTCAACCTTGGTGGCCTTCCTCACAGAAAGCTCAGGTCTTCCGACTGGTAAGGGATGGAGCAGAGCTCCAAACCCAGCTGTGTCACAGTCATGCTCTTACTCCGTCCTGGAATACAGTGGGCCTCGGGGGTCACCCCACAAGCTGGTGCCTGTCAACTAGGAGCCATGCGACTGGCCAACTATTGGGACTTTCATCCATTACCAACACTCCTGTTGATGATGGGCCTCTGAGAGGTCTGGGGCTGGTGAAGTTGCCGTGTTTTCACTTACACATCCGTTACCCAAGTGGGGTCAATACAAAGGCAGCCAGGGTTAGATCTGAATGTGTTGGCAACTAGGCTCACGTATCTCCCTCACCTGGGTTGATACAGATCTGTAGATATGACAGCTGTATAGAGATTGAGTTTTTTAATTCTGAGAGGAAATGTCTGAGGAAATGTATGTAAAGCAGAGACTGCCCGGCAGGCCTTGCTCTAGACCAGCTCTACTCTGCTCCCTGGCGGCCTCCCCTCATCAGGCACTGAGAGAAACTTACTCATCTGGTTTCTGCCTTGGTGACTCAGCTGTGCCCTCTGGAATGTGGCCCTGCCCACCCTGCCTGCAGCAGCAGCTGCCAGCTGACTGTGAGGTCCTCCCACCTCCCTGTCTGCTCTCGGTTGCAAATCAGAGCCAGCCCAGGTGTCCTGGTGATCTGCTCTGGTTTCACTTGCTGTGACGCGGATACTCTCAGGGGACACAGATTAGGACGTGGCGAGTCCCTAAGATTTGGGGAGGCCCAGGGTTCCACTCTAAGAGAACAAACTGTCTCATGTTACTTGTTAGAAGTTATGGACATGGACAAAACGGATAGTAGGAACTAGAAGGGCCCTTATGGCTACTCTCATTTCACAGTCAAAACGTGGCCACAGGGTCACCTGCTATTCAGTGCAGAGCCGGTCTGTGGTAGGTGTGATGTTCTTTTTTCTGGTACAAAGGACAAAGTGGACCTTATGCAAGGAGAACTGGTATCTTGCCTTGTTACGTACTATGAAATAAGGGAAAATTGTGTCTGTCCTGTCTATTCTGTCCTGTGAGTCCTGACACCGAGCAGGCCCTAACAATTGCACACTGTTAGTACATTCCCACTGGAGTAGCCCAGGTGTCCAGAGAATGGGACAAGAGACATAATCAATTAAAAAATAAGTGTGGGGGTGCAACCCCGGTGCTGTAGTGGTTAAGTCTGGCACGCTCCGCTTTGGCAGCCCAGGTTTGGTTCCTGGGCGTGGACCTACACCACTCATGGCCGTGCTGGAGTGGTGTCCCACATACAAAGTGCAGGAAGACTGGCACAGATGTTAGCTCAGAATGAATCTTCCTCAGAAAAAGAATTTTTTTCTAGCATCCTTGAAATGGATGGAGCATGACTTTCTGAGGAATCTTCAGAGTTTCTGTCCCAGTTAACCCAGGTCTGATTGAATTTAAAATATTGAAGTCAGTGGCTCTCTCTGCAGCAGCCTCCATCAATAAGATATCTTTAATGCATGCCCTATATACAGTTATTTTAAAATTATATGCAGATACTACCATAAAAAGATGAAATAATTTTTCCAAATTTTTTTATTAATAAGGGTACAGAGCCTTTTGGGTCCAGTAAAATATTACCAGTTTTAGTGCAAGCAAAGTGATTGCTTTCATTCTCTCTCTGTCTCTCTCTCTTTTTGTTTTTTGCTGAGGAAGATTAGCTCTGAGCTAGGATCTGTGCCAATCTTCCTCTACTTTGTATGTGGGTCGCCACCACAGCATGGCTGATGAGTGGTGTAGGTCCATGCTTGGGGTCCAAACCCATGAACCTGGGCCACGAAAGTGGACTGTGCTGAACGTAAGCACCAGGCCACGGGGCTGGCCCCTCATTCTCTCTCTTAACTAAAGTCCATGGTTTATTCAGATTTCCTTAGTTTTTAACTGATGTCCTTTTTCTGTCCCAGGATAGCGCATTATATTTAGTTGTGTCTCTTTAAGCTCCTCTTGACTGTGGCATTTTCTTACTTTCTTTGTTTCTGGTGATTTTGACAGTTTTGAGGAGTACTGGTCAGGTGTTTTGTAGGATGCCCTCTGTTGGGATTTGTCTGACGTTCTTCTCGTGATAAGCCCTGGGGTTCTGTGTTACTGGGGAGGAAGACCACAGAGGTAAGGTGCCCCCTCACGCCAGATCCAGGTGCACCCTGTCCCTGAGGCTCACCTCTGCTCACGTGGTGCCACCAGCTGGCTGAGTCGCTCTTCCTCGCTCTCCCTGTGAAGCTCTCTCCCCTATGTTCCCTTTTGGAAGGACGTCCCTATGTGCCGCCCACACTTAGAAGTGGGGAGTTATGTTCCCACGTACCATATTATGTTTTAAGTTGTGTTTTAACACTTTGAAATAGAGCAATTAGAAAGTCTGGTTCCAAGGTCATTTCGCTACTATATTTAATAGTGATCAAAACTGAAAGAGGTATCGATTGTCGTGATGGTTTCAGGGGTGTATACATATGTGGAACTTATCAGATTGTACACTTTTAATGTGTGCAGTTTATTGTATGTCAATTATACCTCAATAAAGCTGTTTAAAGAAAAGCTGTAAGAGACACCTCGCAAAAGCAGGCTGGAACGGGAGAGGTGCAAGATGGGCTGTGCCTGTTTTAGCATGACACTCACTTTCCAATCCTGTTTCTGAATTTCAGTGTGCAAATGGGTCTTTGAGGTGAGACGTCACTTTTGACAGCAAAATTACCCAGTAATGGAAACCGTTCCAGACATTTGTTTTCAAATTTCTCCGTAGCATGAGTTTCTTTAGAAAAAGCAAATTGGAAAAGGTGTTTTTTAGCTTGGAAAACAATGTAACACCTCTAAGTTCAACAACCTTTTTTCACTTGCCTTCTGTTGAGTCAGTAGTTTTTCTAGCAGGGATTCATGCGGATCATTGAAACGATACTGTTTGATCCAATAACAGCAATAAGTTCAACAACTCTTTGAATACTCTATCACAGAATGAGTCTCTGGCACAAAATGTTCGCTTGGTCACTTCCAATCTTACTGAAAAATACCGCAAAGATTCTACTATATTTTCGAAGTTCTTGATTCCTTTTTTTTTTAGATTCTTTATTTTTCCTTTTTCTCCCTAAAGCCCCCGGTACGTAGTTGTATGTTTTTAGTTGTGGATCCTTCTAGTTGTGGCATGTAGGATGCCACCTCAGCGTGGGCTGGTGAGCAGTGCCATGTCCGTGCCCAGGATCCGAACTGGTGAAACCCTGGGCCACCAAAGCGAAGCGCATAAACTTAACCCCTCAGCCACGAGGCCAGCCCCTAAGAGTGAGCAATTTCTTGTCTTTTTTTTTTTTTTTTTGGAGGAAGAGTAGCCCTGAGCTAACATCTGCTGCCAATCCTCCTCCTTTTTTGCTGAGGAAGACTGGCCCTGAGCTAACACCTGTGCCCATCTTCCTCTACTTTATACGTGGGATGCTGCCATGGCATGGCTTGTCAAGCAGCGAATCCCAGGCCGCTGAAGTGGAACGTGCAAATTTAACCGCTGCGCCCCTGGGCTGGCCCCTCAGAGTTTGATTCTTATCAAAATAACCACATTGAAGGCATGCTGTAGCCTATTGTGCATTCATATATTCCATGTGGGCCAGCACCAGAATCTTACCTGGAAACATTTCTTTACTCCAGTCAAAGCAGCCACTCTATCAGTATTACATTTTCCCAGATTTCCCATAATACATTCTTTTCCATAAAATACAAATAAAATTTAAGAGGCAGCTGTAATGTTACAAGTGGGAATTCAGAAGCCAAACTGCCTGGTTCTTTTTCTCATTTGGCCACTTACTCTCTGGGAGACCTTGAGGAAGTTATCTAACTGCTCTCAGTTTCTCCATTTGAAAAAATGGGGGTGGCGATAGTACTTACCTCACTGGGTTAGGAGGGAGTGACCACAGGTAAAGACACAGGTCAGTCAGTGCTCAGCACAGAGCAAACGCTCAGTGAATGTTAGGTATTATTATTATTACTGGCTTTTTTTGAGGAAGATTAGCCCTGAGCTAACATCTGCTACAAATCCTCCTCTTTTTGTTGAGGAAGACTGGCCCTGAGCTTTCATGCGTGCCCATCTTCGTCTACTTTATATGTGGGATGCCTGCCACAGCATCGCTTGACAAGCGGTGTGTAGGTCCGCTCCCGAGTTCCGAACCGGTGAACCCTGGGCCGCAGAAGCAGAATGTGCAAACTTAACCGCTGTGCCACTGGGCCGGCCCCTAGGTATTATTGTTTTTAACTGTTGATCCAGTACATAGGGATCACTAAAAAAATAGTATTTGTGTACTTCATGATTAAAAACAATTGGCAAATATTATACCATAAACTGGGCTATAACAGAAACATCTGTACTTTCATCCAAACCCTCAGCATTGTTTTTTGTTTGTTCACATTTGAGCATTGTCCAACAGCATTTACTGACAGGAGAATGGAGTATTGTGTTGCCCTGTTGTTCTCCGTGTGTTTCAGCCGTTACTGCTGTGTCAGGAAACAGTGATTCTATACTGATTTATAGCTTTCTGTCCTTGGCTTTAATTAGGAAACCTCAAGCTGTACATTTATCATTCCTTAATGAAATTTTGTAAATTACTAAATTGAGTAATGCATGACTTTAAGCACTAAAAAAATGGTAGTGGTTTGTCTTCATGCACCAGACATTTAATTTTTAAGTCTCATTAATCATGTTGGCCTCATCGTATCCATTATGCCTCAAGACCCAACTTACACTGAGAGAGGGACATCATTATTAACAGTAAATGTAAATCTGTGGTCTTGGTATTTTAAAACATTTTTTCTGGTTCTGTGCTTTAAGTACTAGTATCTTCAATTGCAGTGAAGGTAATACTTTGTAAGAATCTTTTAAAGCCACACACACATATATTTACATTATTTGATTAAAACTTGAGTTCTGGGGTGTGGGCACAAAGGGTGAAGGGGGGCACCTACAACACGACTGACAATAATGTACAACTGAAATTTCGCAAGATTGTAAACTATCAAAAACAATAAAAATTAACTTAAAAAAATTAAAAACAAACAAACCAACAAGAAAACCTTGAGTTCCTCTAACTAGGCACATGAGCACTGAGCTCAGAATGTAAGCGAGTGAGCTGGCATACTTTGATTTTTAAAAAGCCCGTGCGGGCCCCATGGGTCAGGGAGTAGGCTGAGGCACAGCTGCGCATGTCAGACGGGAGAAGGGATGGACTTGGATGTGCTGATTACAGGCAGGCAGGGGATGCCAGAGAAAGGGAAATTCTCAATGATGCTCTCAAGACAGAGCATCAAATAAGTAGCCCCAGGTAATAAAATGCATTTCCAGAAGGGCTCCAAAGACACGCTCCCAAAATACCAGCTCAGAGCACCTGCATTCGCCCAGTTCACGGACGCCACGGCATCTTCTGAGCAGCTGTCCTATATTTGGAGGATTTCCGTATCATAAGTCCTGCCTACCCAAGGCAGGAACCAGAACTCGAGTTGTCTGCTGGCTTGTAGGTAGGGCACAGCTGTAACAGGATCACCAGTGAGAGGCGCTCACAAGAGACTTATTCAAGAGGGAACAAAGAAAGGACACAGGCCACCCTCTGGGTAGGGCGACAGCCGAGCCTCGCAGCTTTCAGGCAGCAGTGGCAGCTTTACTGATGTCCAGGGTGGTTCTCACCAGGATGAGCTATAGTTGGTGTCCCCCTGGGGCCGGAACAGTGGGGGCTTCCAGAGCAGCCTTGTGGTGTGGCTGGCCTTGTTCCTGATTGTGTCTCCTCCCTTCTTGCCTTCCTGCCCCTCCCAGGGATTCTGTGAGCTTCCTCAGACTCTTTAATAATTCTCTCTTTTTGCTCAAATTAGCTAGAGCATTCTGCTGTTTGTGAGCTGGCAAGTTGACAAAAACTCCATTAGGGCAAATTCACTGAACTCTAATGAGAAAATTGTATCTGTCGCCTTCATCTAATAAAGGAAATTGGGCTAAAAAAAGAAAATAGGTGACATGAGAACAAAGACTTTCATTGTGGGAGAAAGAAAATACAGATACAAGACGGGATAAGTTCAGTCAATACCCTGTGGTCCTAAATTTGAATTGGAAGCATCCATAGGAGTTTGTTGGATATTTTTTCTCTTTAAAAAATTCCTAGCTTTGTCCACCAAAAGCTCCAGAAATATTGGGCAACTCAGCAGTAAGGAACGTCCTGTGTGCCCAGAGGATTATCTTGAAATACCATTTTTCACTAAAAGACACTTGGATGTCTTGAAGAAATGGCTGATAGCATGTCTCAGCAGAAAATGTACAAGATGAACCTGGAACATCTTACCAGAAAACAAAGAAACAATCAAGATGGGTAGGATCAGTTCCAAAAGACCCAGAGCCAGGGGCCGGCCCCGTGGCCGAGTGGTTAAGTTTGTGCGCTCCGCTGAGGCAGCCCAGGGTTTCGCTGGTTCAGATCCTGGGCGCGGACATGGCACTGCTCATCAGGCGGCGTCCCACATGCCACAACTTAGAAGGACCCACAACTAAAATATACAACTTTGTGCTGGGGGGATTTGGGGAGAGAAAAGCAGAAAGAAAAAAAAAGAAGATTGGCAACAGTTGTTAGCTCAGGTGCCAATCTTTAAAAAAAAACCCAAAAAACCCACAGCCAACTTGAAGAGGCTCCCACTGGCCAAAGATGTTCAATCTGAACACAAATAAGCACAAAAATAGAACACAAATAAGCACAAAAATGGCAATGAACAAAAACATATCAAATATGTTTAAATACAAGAATCCATAATAATACAAAAACAAGCAAACACTTTGCAAACACACTCTTCCCTTTGGAAGATGTTAGGGAATTAACTATTTCGAAAACTGCTGGGCTGGCCTGGTGGTGCAGTGGTTAAGTGCGCACGTTCAGCTTCAGTGGCCCGGGGTTCACCGGTTTGGATCCCGGTTGCAGACATGGTGCCGCTTGTCAAGCCACAGTGTGGTAGGAGTCCCACATATAAAGTAGAGGAAGATGGGCATGGATGTTAGCTCAGAGCCATTCTTCTCAGCAAAAAGAGGTGGATTGGCAGGAGTTAGCTCAGGGCTAATCTTACTCAAAACAAACAAACAAACAAACCTGCTAATGAAAGGGAAAGACTCAGGCTTTGTCTTTCCTTTCTATACAAATGTTACCTCTGGGCAACCACATAGACAAGAATTTTCTCTTTACAGAAATATTCCAGCAAGTAAATGAACAAGGAGTGATAAATTGAAATGTTACTGTTTGCATTTCCTAATGAATTTAGAATCGGAGCACGGAGCTAGGAATACGAGAGACAGCAGACATGGGCATCATGTTGAAAAACACACCGTCACCAATGAAGTAACTTTCCCTCCAAGGAAATCAAACCGTTACTGGATTAAGCCTCTAGATACATATGACAGTTTGCAGGAAATGCAAAGGGAAAGGGAATTCCCTCAATAGACGACACTGAGAATCCAGTCAGCGAGGTCCTGACTGTGGGAAGTCTGCAGAACAAATGATCTGATTTCCTCAGTAAATAAATTGTAAAAGGAAAAAAAAAAAGATGAAGTGGGAACCTCTAGATTGATTAAAAGAGACCTAAAAGACATATTTAAAACAAACAAATTAACAGAAAGCAGGCCAGAGCTAAACTCTAGTGTGTAGAGATTCAGGCCGGGGTGATAAAGCTACATAAAGAAAAATGAGACGGGTAATCACCAGGGGAAGTCATCAGTGGCTGCTCTTAGCGGGGAGGGGGTCTGGGGACAGGCGCGTGGGGTGCTGGCAGTGTCAGCAAGGTTCTGTTTCCTCCCCACAGTGGCCATGACCGGATGGAGCTTGATAGTAACACCTTAAGCTATATATTTGTTTGATGCGCTTTTCTACATTTGTGTTACATTTAACAATAAAAAGTTTTAAGTGATAATGGAAAACAGGAAAACATTCACTTACATTTTCCCTTATTCATTTAGTTTTTTAATAATTTAACAACGCTTACCGCGTGTGAGCTGGGGGATTCACGATCCTGATCCTGCCTTCAGCAGCTTTGTGTTCTGAGAGGGGAGTGACTCAGGCCATGGCTCTTTCACTGTGGTCACAGCGGACTGGAGTGGAGCCCAGCAGACAAAGGCAGAACTTGCAGGAGACCATGTGTAGTCAGAGAGCGATGATGGTGGCTTCGAATGGGAGACCGCAGCATGGAAAGAGAAGTAGATAGATTCCAGGTATATTCTGGAGGTGGAACTGACAGACGTGGCAATTTGTTTGTTTGTGGTGGGATAAGGAAAAGGAAGAAGTAGGTGATGTCTTTAGAATTTTTGACTAAATGGGTGAGGGAGCCATTTACTAAGATGGCTGGATCTGCAGTAATGTAAATGAGAGGGCACTTACGGCACTAAAACCTGCTGATCTGCTACAAAAGGAGTGTCTTATATGGTCTCCCAGGTTCCCAGAGCAGCATCTTTTATCTCATGGAGCTAATCAGCCTTCACATAGAAGGCACTGGGTGCTGTCATTTGAAGGCAAGACACATGCAATGCATTTACTGCGATTCCAGATCAAGAGGAAGCGATGCAGGCCAAGACCTTTCTCCTGTGACCACTGTGTCATATCAGCTTGCTGAGTTCATGCTATGTGTGTGACAGAGGAAGAAGTGTAACCGTGTGTCATTACATTAAACCCATTTGGTTTAATCCTCATAGAATTATGACAGATGCGACAAACTGTAAGTGAAGTCCTAAATAGTAAGTGAGGAAACCCAAGAGCAGAAGCCTGAGCAAGGGCTTAATATATGGATACGCTCATCAGCTTCCTGCACTGTCCTCACTCATTCTTGCAACAGCATTTAGGGAGCACTTATGCGGACCAGGAAAACCAAAGTGCCCTGAAATACAAGCTCTAATGGAGGAGGGCACCAATTTCTGGAAGAACCAAGGAAGAAGAGATTGACTATGCCTGAGAAAGTTCCACAGGAGTGATATCTTAGCTGAACGTGGATTTCAGCGGGAGCAGACAAAGCAGGGCTAGGCGAGGGGGAAGGATCAGGCCGATGGAGTAGCGCTGGAAAGGCTAGGAGCAGGGGAGAGGTTCAGAGTCTCCCACTGCTGGGCACTGGGTGAAGGGTGGGGGTGGTGTCCGGAGAAGGTAGCATGACCTGGGGGCTACTAAACCACCGGTATTTAGAAAGCACATTTAAACCTTCCACAGGGGAGTGCTAGAGCTGAACCAGCACAAAAGCAAAAGTGGCAGGAGGTGGCAAATACATAAACCTTGTTGTTCTGGAAGGTTCAGAAACATCCACAGATGACACCTCCAGGACTACTGGTTCATTCTAAACCTCTCTGCCCCTCTCGTTTGCTGGGGCGGGAGTGGGGGCTGCCTGTGGCCTGGCGCAGTGTGCCCAGCTGAGTCTGCCACCTGCTCTCACCGTCTTGGATGGGAACAGAGCTCTGTGATTTACACCTGGGCAGGATCTCCCTGACACGGCCCCTCTGTCTCCCATGTTACCACCCGTTGAAGCCACTATCTTTTAGCCTGTGGTCAGGGCCACACTTGTACCCTCTCTAAGTGGCCCTGACTCCAAGGACATGGGGCTAGTTGGAGAGGTCTTCTGAGGGAGTCCCAGGGACCCAGCCCAGACTTCCCCCACGAGCAGTGCTGGGGTCAGGAGGAGAGGGACTTACAGAGATGGCAGCTTCGGAGTGGTGTGAGGGCACAGAGGGGACGGTGACGGAGGCTGTGCGAGCTGGCAGCTGCAGCAGAGAAATGACACGGGCCTCAGGCTGAAATCTGGGTTCGAGTCTGGATTTGCCCCTTGTGAGTGTGAGAACGTGGCTGTATCCTTTAGGCTGTCTGCTCTTGGGTCTCTTCACTTACAATTTAGGAATAAAAGCACACATATCACAGTGTTATGAAGATGAAGCCAATGGGTTTAATGTAAATTGACATGACACAATGAATCATAGGGAAAGGGTCTTGGCCTGCATTGCTTCCTCTTGATCTGGAATCGCAGTAAATGCATTGCATGTGTCTTGCATTCAAATGACAGCACCCAGTGCCTTCTATGTGAAGGCTGATTAGTTCCGTGAGATAAAAGATGATGCTCTGGGAACCTGGGAGATGATATGAAACACTCCTTTTGTAGCAGAACAGCAGGCCTGAGTGCCATGAGTGCCCTCTCATTTACCTTACTGCAGACCCAGCTTACTTTCAGCCATCCACACAAACTCAAGGGGATTGTGCCATTGGTAACCGTGGTACCAAAGTAGTGCCCCCAACGCACCATAAATGACTGTCCAAATACACAGAAAATGATTTTTTGATATCTTCTATTTAGCTTTGGAACGCTTTATATGATAGAAGATGGCAGATTTATTTTCCACCTACTAAACTGACATGATTTATTGTGCAAGGCTCTGAGGACTCAAAGATGAGAAAGACACTGACAGAAATGCACAGAAAAGGTGACAAATTCCACGATAGAGGTACAAACTGGCCTAGCTCTGCTTTCGAGGGAAGGAAGCTCTCCTGGAGCAGGCATTTGTCAGTCGGCAGGGACTAGGTTTGCCGCAGTGATGAACAACCCTCAACTCTCAGCGCCTTCACACCCCAAAAGCTGACTTCTCACTCATGCTATGTATCCAGAGCACATCAGCAGGGGTCTCTGCTCCCTGCAGCCACAGGGTCACAGGGTGCCGGAGGTTCTGTCTCAACATGTGCTTCCAGGATCACACTGGCAGGGCAAGAGGGCGAGGGAATGTGCGTCGCCTCCTCATGCTCCTACCTGGAAGTGGTGTGAATCCCTCACTTGACATTTCCCTGTCCACAGCGAGCCATAGGGCCACACCTAACTTCAAAGCAGAGGAGTGCAGTCCTTGCCTGTGCCCAGAAGGCAAAGAGCGAGAAACACTCGGTGAACAACTCTAACGACCACTGTGGGTGACTTTGCCCCAACGTGCAGAGATGTGTGTGAGCGAGGAGGGCTTCCCAGTGGACGAGAAGAATTAGGAAAGGGGCAAAGGTTGGAAAGTCTGGCTGCAGAGAAGGGTCCAAATAGAAACACTGGGAGGCAAGGCTGCACAGGAAGACAGGTCACATTGTGACGGCCATGGTAAGGAGGTCAGACTTGATCCAGGAGACACTGAAGGTTTTATTTATTTATTTATTTGGTGTGGAAGATAGGCCCTCAGCTAACTCCGTGCCAGTCTTCCTCTATTTTGTATGTGGGATCCCCCCACAGCATGGCTTGATGAGCAGTATGAAGATCTGTGCCCAGGATCCAAACCTGCGAAACCCGGCCCACCCAAGCGGAGTGCACAAACTTAACCATTACAAACTTAACCATAAAACCCTGAAGGTTTTAAAGAAGCTGAGGTTTAGGAAGATTAACCTGATTGCTGAACTGGAGGCAGGAGATCCATTCGCTTCTTGCCAAATCCAGGCAAAGGGTGATGAGGACTTGAATCGGGGTCTTCAGACGGGCAGGAGACAAAGGTCTGTCTATATCAGCTACCTGAGAGAGGACTTGGGTGGATTTGGAACTAATTAGATATGAGATGTAAGGAGGGTGGAGAGTCAAAGAAGATTCCAAGGTTTTGAGCCTCGGAAAATGATACTGTTGTAATCAGAGAAAACAGGGGAGGTGGGCAAGTCTGGGAAGGAACTGGAGGGCTTGTTGATTGCAAAACAGATATTTTAACTTTTTTACTCTTGTTTCTCAGCACCTACAAGAGCGCTTAGCATATAATATGTGCTCAATCATATTTGTTGACTATGTAATACCAGTAGAACACAAACGGAGAAGTTCCCAGGCAACTGTTGATGTGGAATTGGCACTCATTCATGCTGTCAATGCTAGGAAGGCAGATTTATCTATTTGAAGCCATCAGATGAGAGGAGTTGCCGAGACAGTGTAGAGAAAAAAGGGAGAAGGCTGAAGAGAGAGCTTTGGGAACCAGGACATCTGGGGGCCGGAAAGGAGGACCAGGATCCAGGGAGGGTGGGCATTGGAGGGTGGGACCAGTCAGCATCAGGTGCTGCAAATGAGTGAAGGACGCTGGGAACGGTAAGAAGGCATTTGGTGGAACGACTCAGGTGTCCGGTGACCACTCAGAACAGCTGGCCGCAGGCCGCAGCAAGGACCGCCCAACAGTGAAGAAGAGGAAGCTACCGGGCGGGCGCGAGGAAGAGGCCGGCAGTGGCTGGAGGGGGAGGCTGAGCCAAGGGACAGTTCTGGTTTCTGTTTGGGTTTGGAGGGGTTATAACTGAGACCTGGTCAGGCAACAAGAAGGAGAGAGACTGAAGGATTCAAGGGAGAGACAAAAACCATGGTCGGCGTCAAGCAGGCGGATGGAAGGGCTGTCTTCCAGATGACAGGGCCACTTGGAGAGGGGACGAGAGCGGGGGACAACGTTTGTTGTTACTACTTACTGAGAGCCTGTGCAGTGCGGGGCGTCGGTACCGCCAATGGCCACCACCAATCAAGTGGCCGCACCTTACTCTCCCGTCACCTTCAGGCCCTGGCCGCCTTCTCCCCTTTCGCCAGAGGGCGGCGGCGCCCGGGCGGCCGGCGGGAGGCGGGGGCGGTGGGGCGGGCCCGGAGGCCACACCCAGAAACTACCTGCGCGGCCAGGAAGCGGAGGGAGCGCGGCGGCGGCCGGCCCCCTGGTCCTGCGGCTGGACCTCGGCACGCCCGCGCCCCCGGCCCCGGCGGCGATGGGAGCCCGCCGCCCGCGGGGACGACGCTTCTGAGACCCCCGACCGGCCACCGGGACCATGAAGAGCCATCGGGCCCGCAAGGGCGGAGGGGCCGCCGAGGACTTCGGTGCGGGACTCAAGTACAGCTCGCGGTCCGAGGTGAGCGGGCGGGGCGCGCGGGCGGCGCGGTGGAGCCGGCGGGCGGGGGGTAAGTGCAGGGGGCGCGGGCGGCGGGGGGGAGCCGACGGGCGGCGCGGTGGAGCCGGCGGTCCGAGGTGGGCGGGCGAGCGGCGCGGGGGAGCGGGAGGGCGGGGGGCGCGGGCGGCGTCGGGGAGCCGGCGGGCGGGGGGGGGCGCCCCGCCTGCAGCGCCGCGCGGGTGCCCAGAGCTGGCCGCGCGCTGGCCCGACAGGTGGAATTTCCTGTTCGGCGGCTGCCTGGCCGGACTTTGGTACCAGCCGTGCGCGCGCCGGCCGCGAGGGCGGCGGGAACCCTCAGGTCCTCGGTGCCGCCGAGTCCCTCCTCGGCCTCCTGCCGCTTCTGTCCTTTCCCTGACCCGAAAAAAGGGCTCCGTGTCGGTCCCTCCAGGAACTCCGCCCTGTTCGTGCACATCTGGAAGGAACCAGGGCGGAGGCTCGGAGCCGGGTGATTTGGGCTGGGGAAGGGAGGTTTCCAGGGGCTCTGGGGTCGTCGCCCTCCTTGCCTCTGCAGGAGTTTCTTTCTGGTCGGAAGGCGTTTAGGGCCCCTGGCAGAGGTTGCCACGGAGCCTGGAGCTAAGGACCCCAGGGTGGGGCTTGCCTGGGCTTCTCCAAGAGGGGATGGAGCTCGTTGGGAAGTGACTGTACGGAAGGGATGTGAGAACATGTGTCTTGAGCTTTTTAGAAGATACTGAAGTTAGAAGCTCTTGTTTGGCAGAAAGAACAATGAGAGATTTCTTGAAAGATCTCGAAGATGGTAAATCTTAATGTAGAGAGTTGGGGAGGGCTTGTGAGTTACTTCATTGAAGGACACACCTAGGTGGCAGGGCCCACGCAGGACTAGGCTTCACACCTCGCTGTCCAGCCGGGACCCCAGGTTTTTGGGAAAGCCAGTACCCACCAGGTGCACCCCGAGAGGCAGGGCCTGTTTTGTGAGGGAGCTTTGCCACTGGGCAAATGCTGATCTGCCCTGTGCTCTCACTTTCTCTAGTGTCCCTGGGTCTAGTAACCACTGCTGCCCCATGCTGCGGCCCTCAGGTCAGGCCAGACTTCGGAGCTCTCTGAAATCAACTCCTTTTCTCCAAGCAGCTTCCTGACTTAGGAAGCTTGCAGAAGACCAAGTTCTGGGGCTGCGGTAGGTAGCCAACCGCAAAGAGCAGCTGAGCCCGGACACCCTTGTTTTCTCCACTTTCCACTCCGTGTTCCTGCTGAGTGGCCTGCTTGAGGCAGATTCACCCAGATGGACGCCTTCTGGTTTCCTTTCTGTAATTGCCGTGTTTGTGAATCCTCGATAATTGCCGATTGGGGCTCTAGACTCCTGCCTCCTCAGCAGAGGTCCTGCTGTTTGGTATTTGTTATTTCAGGGCTGTTGTTCTTCCCAACTGACTTGCCTTTCTGGGACTCTCTCCTGCTGAGCCTGGAGGAGCGGGCTCTTCCAGGAGTCTCCTATGCGCCATCTCACTGCCCACGCGCCTGCCCCCAAGGGCGCCAGACCTAGGGCTCCCCTCCACGCTCACAAGCCCTTGCTTTCTTGGTCCCTGTTCATTTTCTCGTCTTCTGTGAAGCTCGTCCGTTCTGTCCTCCAGTGGGCTCTTCCTTCCACTTCTGATTCTGTGACTTTCATGTGGGTCACTCTTTTCTTCTGCCAAGCTCAGTTGGACCAACTCCGTACCTAGTCCTGGGTCAGGCGCTGTTGGAGGGTGGGCTCTCAAAGACAAATAAGAGTTTCCCTTAAGAAACTGATAGTTTTGAGAGTCATGCTGAGAGATGCGTGTAAAGATGAGATGAGACGCACTGTGTCATGAAGGAAGTAGCCTGCGGTGCCCAAGCTCATTTCCATTTCTCCAGGAATCTTTCAGATATTCCTCCCACTCCATGCCTTTTCAGAACTCACTCTCCCTGGATCATCTTGCATTCAGGGTCTGCAGACTCAGCCTTGACTTGTTCCCTGACCAGGAGGTGCACGCTGCCCTGGGTTTGCCCTCTCTGTCAGCAGAGCGTGACTACGTCACGGCAGGCCCCAGAGGGCCACTGTTGCTTTTGGGTTCCTTATTCCCAGCTGCTTCCATCCCTGCGTGGATGGAGAAAGGTCTGTTTGAAGGTATTTGTATCTGGTTGCATCGCGCCCAAGGCTGATGACTCTGGCCCCCACCCCACTCTCACCTGTTCCCATCACACAGGAAGTGGCTGCCTCCGTGTTCCCCACCACCTCTGGGGCCCTGATGCACACACTGTGTCTGGGGATTGTGTGAGGCCTGCCTGCATGAGAGCAGGTATACAATGCCAGTTTTTATGGCCCTTAACGAGAACTGGGAAGCCTGCCTCGCCCAGTGTCCTGGCCCCTCTTGAATATTTGATGGTGGCCGTGAAGCTGCTTTGACATTGACATTGTTGGTCCCTTCTCAAGTCAGGATTGCCCCAGGGAAGACTCAGTATCCCCTAGGCATGCAGAGACCAGGATTGAAAAGCCAGATGTTTGGGGTCAAAGTCAGATGTTACGGGGGCTAGGCTCTCCAGCTCTGGCTATTCAGAGAGTCGTCTCTTTGTTAATTGATCGAATATTCACTCATCCACATAACAAACATTAGGTACCCACGCACTGAGCATTTGGCAGGTACAAGGCAATAACACTGAGAAAGACCCCAGTGTCACAGTCGCTGCCCTCGAGGAACATCCAGTGTCGTGTGGGAGACAGGGAATTAAGTTCTGTGTGGTAGCACTAGATGCAGGATAAGCCCAGTCTGGCCACTTAGGAGGGGCGTCTAACCCAGGCTGGAAGGGCAGGGTAGGTGAGTTTGGGCTGGAGGCCCCTGTGGTGTGGCGGTGGGAGTGTCCAACGTGGAGCCTGGATCTGGGGCCCCGCTTTCCTGCCAGGTGATCTCAGATGTTAGCTACTCTCTCTAAGCCTCGCTTTCGGGGGCTATAAAATGGGGATGACATACATGGTACAGGTTTGCCACGAGGATTGTACTTTACATGAAAGCCCTTTGTAAGTTGCTGGGTGGTGTCCAAAGCCCGCAGTCTGAGTTTCTGAGCTGGGAAAAGCCTTGAGACAAACAGTGAGGGGAAGCGGGGTGCAGAGGCCGGGCACCCGGGGTGGCAGTGGGGCTCACCTCGCAGAAGAGCTGGCCTGCCCTGGTGAACACAGGGAGTCTGTCCAGGAGCGTGGGGCAACGGGACCCTCTTCTATGGTCTTCCGCTTTTCATTTCCTTCCCTTTATGCAGCTTCTATGAGAAAGATCCTTCCATGAAAAGGAAATGTGTCCTGAGACCACTATAACTGGCTCCCCATCCCTTTTTCCCTCTCGTTTCCCCCTCTCTACCGTATAAAACAAAACTTTAAAAACACTTCCTCTTTCTTGGTTCTCTTGAGCATGTGCTGGGCTCTCTGGAAGGCCCACGAGTGGGGAGGGCGCAAGCAAGAAGGGCACATGGGGGGATACAGGGGTGCGGGGAAGGTGCGTGTGGGGAAGATGCGTGCGGGGAGGGTGCATGCACGGGAAGAGCAGGGAGGGCAGTGAACAGTGGGAACCTGGAGTGTTTGGTGGGGATCGGCTCCCCAGGCTGTGAAGGGACCTGCCCTCCTGGGGGCCCTCTGTCGGCCTTGGCCCCGGGGGCCCTGGGAAGCCGGGCCCTCGTGTAGGAGATGGAAGCCAAGACAGAAGACAGCGCCGGCTCTGGAGCTGCCCCAGTCAGAAGCACGAGTTGCCTGCCCCTGTGGGACCCGTGAGGGTGGACCCTCCTGCCACTCCTCAGCAGCTCCCCCACCCGGCCTCTCACTGCGACTGCCTGCTGGTGGCCGCTGTGGTCCTGGAGTTCCCCTGGTGTCACTTCCTTCTCTGGCCTGTGGTTCTGCCCAGGCTGTTGGCTCATGTCTCTCTTAAGAGAAAAAATCTGTTCTGGGAAGAGGAGGAGGGAGAGTGTGACAGTGCCCTCAAGGAGCCCAGGGCCCAAAGATGTTGTTGCTTCTGACATTGTGCACGTGCTACTGGAGTATCTAGAATACTAATAATCATTAGCATTATTGAGCTTGTACCGTGTTTACAGCTCTTAGAGGTAAGTACTATCATTCGTATCCTTTTCTAGGTGAGGGAAATGGAGCACAGAGAGGCTAAGCGACTTGCCAAAGGTCACAGAGCGAAGCAGTAGTGGGATTGGGATTTGAACCCAGGTAGTCTGGCTCTGCTGTATTCTACTTGGACTGCTACGGTGCAAGACAGGGCAGTCAGCCCAATGGGCTCAGGAAGGGATGGATTACTAAGGGTAAGAATTGGTTTGATTTGGGTGAGAAACTGTCTTTCTCTTGGCATGTTTCTGAGATGCCTGGGGCTTAGCAAAATTATAATGGCCATTTGGTGGTATCGGAATGGGAACTTCTGGCTTCTTAGAGAATTTTCACCCTGGATGGCAGTGGTGAGAAGTATGTTTGGGGTTTGCTCAGAGCTCAATGGGCAGTAATTGCCCCTTTTTCTTTGTTAAGAACTTTTCTAGAAGCAGTTCCTTACTAAAAATTCTGTCTTGGGATCTCATATTTTCAGAATTTGCTTATTCTATCCAGGCTTGGCAGATCCTTAGAATCCTTGTGATAGTTGACTGACTGGTCAGAATGCTGGATCCTTCGTCTCTGAGATGGCGGTGAGGATGGTGAAAAGGTGGAGGATGTGATGATGGCAATCATTTCTCCCCACCACTGCACACCTGCGCTCCAGTTCATCCTCTCTCTTTGTCCTCACAGCAGCTACCTGGGAAAACAGCCTAGTTTACGGATGAGAGTAGTGAGGCTTCCAGGATTTGTGTAACGGCCCAAAGGCAGGAAGAGGTGGAGCAAGGCTTCCAACCCAGATCTGCCTGACTTCTAAGCCTACTCCCTTAACTGCAGCGCCGTCATACGTTTGTACCCCAGAGACCATGGTGACGGCTGTGTGTCCCCAGCACAGTCCCAGAGCACATCACTGGACAGAGGGTGCGAGTGCCGGGCGCAGCTCAGGTCCGCTGAAGCCTCTGCTGCCAAACTCGTTTGCTTTCCCCTTTGGATGTGGTGACTCAGCTGGTGGACCAGGAGACTGGCTGGAGATGTGATTTCAATAAGGCTTTGAACAAAATGTAGCTTTGTTTATTATATACGTGAATAAAAATCATAATGGAAATTTTAAATTGAAAAGCAGTTCACCCACACAAGCCGAGGAATCAAGCTGTTTACATTTGTCGTGCCTCTTTCCACTCCTTACCTAGGCAAACATTGTATCTGGTTGGTTGTTGTGCACATACAATTTGTGTTTTGGGGGAGACGTGTTGGCCTCCTGTCTGCTGGGCACGGTTGGGGCCTGCCTGCTGCAGGATGATAAAGTCTGGTAGGTTTCTGTCCGATTGAGGGCCATTTGAGGGCCCAGGAGGGCCCACTCGTGGCTCCAAGTGAGTCTGGGCGGTGGCCTCGGGCTGCTCTTGACTAGCTTCTGGGTTCTGAGCCATTTCTTATTTAGCAGCAATCTGATGAGACGATTTGTTGATGGTCTTTGTGGAGGACACCCTCCTGAGAAGGAAAGGCTGCTACTTTGGATGTACTTAATTACGAGTCCAGAGGACCCGGACAGCCTGCGTGATAGGCTGCTGGGATCAGACTTGTGTCCATCGCATTAGGAGCAAGAGCAGCGCTGACTGCGCCACCCTCAGCGGAAGCAAACCCGCCTCCCTTCTGCTGGCGCTGGCGTGGTGTGTGATGTGAGGGGCCTCAGGGCGATGAGGAGCGAGGAGTGGGGCATCAGAGTGGGGCATCGCAGGAGAGCCAGAATTTTGAGCTGACTGCAGGCTCAGTGAAAGCCAGGCATGCAGTGTGGGTCCCTAAAACCTAAAGTGGATTCCCTTCCCTCATATTTTTATTTGGTTATACCCTTAAAAATTATTATTAAAAGACTAATATATATATATATTTAAAGAAATTTGGCTAACTCAGATAAATAGAATTCAAAATGGGGGGGAAGTACCCTAAGAGGCGTTTTAATAATTTGGTATTGCCTATGAATGTTTCCTAAAACAGAAGCTTTTTTTTCTGATTACAAAAGTTAGAAAGGGTTTTTTTTCCCCTTGAAATCAAGCAATACAGAAATATACAAAGTAGAAAGTGAAATTCCTCTGAAATTCTCTCCCCCAGACTTTATAAATCCTGTAAATAGTTTGGCTTTTGTTATCCCACAAGTCTTCTCTGCATATACTGATACTTACGTGGATATTAATATATCCGTGTACACGTGTTCTCGCCAAATGGAATCATAATGTCATCCCTGTTCTGCAGCTACAGACCTGTTGTAATTAATTCATCAAACATTTATTAAGTACCTTAACCCATGCTAGGACTGTGGAGCAAGACACAGCCTCCTCCCTCTCCCCATCCTTAAGGAGCAGGTGCTTGACCTGGAGATGCTGAGACAGACTGAGGTGTGATTGGGGCGCTACACCCTGAGGAAGACACCTCACTAAAACAGTGGGGAGGTGCCCTCCTCGGGGCTGCTCACAGGAGCTACCTGAGCTGAGTTTAGAAGGGAGGGAAGGGCCCGTATATATATATATATATATATATTTTTTTTTTTTTTTAAAGATTTTATTTTTCCTTTTTCTCCCAAAGCCTCCCGGTACATAGTTGTGTATTCTTAGTTGTGGGTCCTTCCAACTGTGGCATGTGGGACACCACCTCAGCATGGCTTGACGAGTGGTGCCATGTCCGTGCCCAGGATCTGAACTGGCGAAACCCTGGGCCACCGAAGCAGAGCGTGCAAACTTAACCACTCAGCCACGGGGCTGGCCCTGCCCGTATGTTTTCTGACTTCTTTTTCATTTAACGTTGCATCTTGGGTAGTTTTTCCATTTTATTACCTACTCTTTGAAGAACCATTTTTGATTGCTGCATAAGCTTTCATCAAGTGGATGTATCAGTATTTATTTTTAATTATTTATTCATTTTTATTATTTCTGTGTGCTAATGACTGTGTTCTTGGACAGTTAATGGAAATAGAGCCCTGGGGATGAGGGAGGTCATTGACGAACAGCCCCGTGGAGACCTCGCTGGTCAGGCCGCAGTAGGCTCATGCTGCTGAATTCTGGGTCCCGTGTCTTGTCTGGAATAGTGCCAACTGAGGTTGAACGAGATGCCCAGAAGTTTGGAAGACACTTTGAAGGACTGAGTTGAGCACGTTTAGCGTGAGGAGGACTAGACTCCGAGCACAGGTGCCGACTTGGCAGAAGTCAGGCTGCTCCTGCTGCAGTGCTCACGGCATGCAGGGTTGTGCTGCCTCCCGTGCTCGGGAAGGAAGAGCTTCCTAACAGCGGCACTAAGTGAAAATTCTGTTTCCCTCCGGGAGGATGGGAGATGGGATGACGTCTACAGTCTGTCCCGGCTCTAGGAATCTGACTCCAAGGACACGGTTCTGCAGTCCTCTCCTCGGTCCTGTCCTTTTACTTCCAGCCCGGAGATTCTGGTTTGTAATCATGGACCTGGGCCCCAGGCGCCCTCCCCTGGCCTCATGTTCCCCTGTTTGCACATTCAGTCCTTTCACCTGAATGGCCTCTGAGGTTTGTAGCTCTAGTAACATGCCTGGGAGGGACGGAAGAGGTGTTCTGGAATCTAGGCAGGAGGCAGTGGGCTTGGGACCTTTCCCCTAACTTCTGCAGATCCCTGGGTCCACCAAGGCAGCTGTTAAAAAAGGTTAAACAGGGTCCGGCCCCGTGGCTGAGTGGTTGAGTTCACATGCTCTGCTTCGGTGGCCTGGGGTTCGCCAGTCTGGGGTTCGCCAGTTTGGATCCTGGGTGCAAACCTATGTACTGCTCATCAAGCCATACTATGGTGGCATCCCACCTAGAAAAACTAGAATGACCTACAACTAGGATATGCAACTATGTCGTGGGGCTTTGGGGAGAAAAAAAGAAGGTGAAGATTGGCAACAGATGTTAGCTCAGGGCCAATCTTCCTCACCAAAAAAAAAAAAAAAAAAAGGTTAAATAGACTGTGGTACCTCCATCCCATGGAATACTACTCAGCAGTAAAAAGGAGCAAACTTGGTGCATGCAGTGATACAGATGATGCTCCAGGGAATTTTGCTGAGTGACTACTAACCTGTGAAATCAGAATGGGGGTTCAGTGAAATTTCAAGAAAAAGAACGAAAAGCAGTTACATGGTGCTGCTTTCCCTTCCCATTTCTCCTGTTTAGTTTTTGGGGAACCCACCTGTTTGTGCCGCTGCAGGCAGGTGCATTGGCTCCCCAAGTGCAGTGATTGGGAGAGGAGAAGGGGCAGGTGGCCGGGGCCAGGAAAAGGATCTCTGGCAAATAGGGACAGGGCGTGCAGGCTTAGTGGAATCAGGAGCTGGGGTGGAGTCGGGTGGGGAGTGAGAGCTGGTGGTGGTGTTCTCTCACAGGCGATCTTGGAGCCAAGATGGAATTCTCTGGCTGGAATTACAAAAGAGGTTGTGTCCTGGGGGGAGCATGGAACTGAGGACTGGGAGAGATGGAGCTGGGTATAGCAGGCGGGCAGGCCAGGCCGACACTGGCGAGCTTGTGGAGCTGTCGGCAGCACCCTGGGGTGTGGACTGAGCATCCTCTCCCCTTCCAGGGGAGAACGAGGGACACAAGCTTGGAAACTTCCCTGGGCCCTGGCACCTGGGAGATTATACCAGCTCGCCCTGTGTGGGCTACCTAAGTGTGACCCTGGAGAGAGAAGTCCTTCAAGCAATCAGTCAAGTGCTAACCCTGATCAAGGACAAGGGTAGAGGGGGTGGAGCAGAGAATCGGTATGAAGAGGAAACGTGCCCTGACCTCCTAGGCCTGCCTGGTCTACCCAGCGTGGCGGTGGGGTATCACTGATGCCAGGTGAGTGGTGTGGGTCACAAGGGAGGTGAGGTTCCAGGGAGAAAGTACTGTGCACTGAGGTGGTCCACGGGGGTTTCCTGGAGGGGCTCTGCTGCGTCCTCAAGGGCAGGTGGGTTTGCTAGGTGGTGAGGGGAGCCGAGCCACTGTGATGGGCAGGATGAGACCAGCTTCCTTGTTCCTTATAGGTTTGGGGCCTTCTGGCTGGGGGCAAGGTCAGGGATGGGAGGAGTCAGCACCCCAGACCAGTGTTGAGGGGCTGGACTCCAAATCCAGTGGTGGGCACAGCATGCCGCCTCCTTGGCCCAAGAAGTAGGTTTTGTAGTCAGTGGAGTTTTTCAGAGTGTTCTTCAAGGCAGCTCATCTCTGAGCCTCCTTGTGCTTGTCTGCATCGTGGGGGAGGTGGAGGGAGAGCTGGTCCCCTGAGATGCAGCCCAGGGTCCTGGAACGTTGGCTTTGAGTCAGATTTGGGTTTGAAATTCAGCCCAGCCACCTTTTAGCTATCTGGGTTTTTGATGTTACCCTCTTTTAACCCATTTCCTCATCTGAAAATGAAACCTCGTTGTAAGAATGGGGGATGATATGTACTAAAAACACCTAACATGGCACAAAGCTGCACAAAAATAGTGACTGTCTATCGTGGCCTCAGCCCCCTCATTGAGCTGCGAGGCGCAGAGATGGCGGGTGCGAGAGCCCCTCGGGGACCACCAGGGTGCCCCAGAGCCTTCGTGGACTCGTGGTCTCCATGGCTGCCCAGGAGGGCTGCTTAGGCATCGGCTGGCTCCGGTTTGGAAACCTGCCTCGGTCTTCGGGACAGTGTCTTGAGGAATAGTGTGGAGGCCCCCTAGGTCCTGCCACTACTTCAGCCAGTCTGTTATTGTTTTATTATTT
Organism: Equus przewalskii; assembly: GCF_037783145.1. Classification (NCBI taxonomy): domain Eukaryota; kingdom Metazoa; phylum Chordata; class Mammalia; order Perissodactyla; family Equidae; genus Equus; species Equus przewalskii. The sequence continues at coordinate 39,274,118 of NC_091836.1, forward strand.
TGAGGTGCTGCAAAAAATTGCATTTGAAATAAGGTTTCAATGTTTTAAAAAATGTTTTGGAAACGACTGGAAACTTGCTGTGTAAACCGAGGCCCAGAGCATAGATGTGGTCAGGTGAATGCATGGCTTTGCTGGGCGAATCTCCCCTGGGCTGTGAGGGGAGAGGCCCCTGGGGGGGGGCTTGCTTCTCTCCCCCAGGCGCCTCCGGCTTTCCTGGGGGAGGGGAGGGGAGGTGGGGAGGGGGACAGGAGCCGGAGGCCTCCCTGGTGTTCTGGGTCATGGGTCAGGGCAGAATGACGTGAGTGACGAGAGGGCAGTGGACGGTGGCCCTGGTGTGCTTTTCCCGGGGCTTCCGGGAAGCTGGCTGGCTGGTCTGCTCCTGCCTGGCCCCTTGAGGCCTGCACGGTTAGACGTGGTGCTGTTAAAGTTTTGTATTCATTTCGTTTCAGTGTGTGAACTTGAGCTCCAACTGCTCTACCAGAACAGCAGGAGGAATGGGACTGGCCCTGCTTTGGGCAGATGGGACAGTGAAGAAATCACAGTCGCGGGGGCTGGCTGGGTAGGCCCCTGTCATTAGCAGGAATCAGCTCATTATGTTTTATAACACCTCTACTTAGAAGGCTGTAAGGGGTTATTAACCCACTTTTAAGAGGGGAAAATTGAGGCACAGTGAGAATTGTTTGCCCCGATGGCTCAGAGTTCTCAGCCCTGATCCCATCCACATCATACCCACCCCAACCCCTCAAGAAGGAAAGAAGAGACTTGTGTCTGGTGGCTGTGGGCCCCCCTCGCCCGCCACGGGCTCTTGTTGCAGGAGTGTGTGGTCCCAGCCCCGCCCCTGTGTTGGGGGGACCCTGGGCAGTGTGGGGAGTTGGGCAGGGACCCCGCAGGAGACACATACTGGCTGGCAGGGAAGCGTTGGGTTTCTGTGCTGAGTGCCTGCGGTCTGCTGAGTCAGGGCTCCCGGACGTGCCCTCCTGCTCTCCCCAGGGGTGCAGAGTTTGGGATTATTTCCTTCAGTGGGAAGTGTGGGCTGTGGGTTAGTTTTATTCCCTGGATGATGTGGGGGGCACAGATCTACAGGTAATTCTGGATCCTCCTTGGGGCCCCACAGACTCACCCATTTCCCAGCAGCCCCTTCTTCTGGTGGGGCAGCTAGGACAGTGGCGGGTCAAATGGCAAGGGTGAGAGGGTTGGGCAAGAAAAAGGCAGAGGTTTAGTGCGTCCTCTGCCAGCTGCCCAGGCCTCTGCGGGGAGTGTGTGTCTGCGGAGCTCTGGTGGCAGCCTCGGGGACGTGGGGTGGTGGGTACGACCTGTCATGGGAGGGTCCCATGGTGCAGAAGCCAAGTGCAGCCCCACAGCAGGTACTTTGCATCCCGTGTGGTTTCTTAAAATAGGCCAACTGAAACTCAGCATGCACAGCCGCTCCTCTCCCTATGATGGGAAGTGGGTGAGCCGGGCAGCCTCTTGGAAGAGGAAGGCCGCAGTGTATCTTGAACTTTCAAGTTCCTAAGAATAACCTGGGGCACTTGTTAAACTTGCAGATCTCGGGGCTCTGCCCCTGACCTGCTGTATAAGACCTCTGGGGGGAGGGGCTTGGGAATCTGGATGCTGAGCAAGCACTGTGTTTGTTTTATTTTGTTTTTTTATTGTGATTTTTCATGACCTGACAAGTCTGGGAAATGGCTACAAGCAGTGGGGACCGTAGGCTCTTGTGGATTTCTTGAGAATCTGGCTTCCTGTGGGATCAGTTGCCCCAGGTTGGTGAGTGGGTGGTGGATTCCGATGTGGGCTTTCTTTTCCCTTCTTTATTTGTCCCAGTGGTCGTCCTGTGATGAAATCCAGTGTCCTCTCTGTGCTGGTCACTGTGCTGGGCCCGGACTGCCGTGGAGGCAGGACGGGTGAAGCCCCTGCCCTTGGGAGCCTGCATGTGGGTTGGAGACAGGGTCCCTTCATAATCAGCAACTTGAAAAAGAGGCCTTTGTCCACTTTCACCTCTGTTATCTGAGAGCTGTGTCTTCTGCTGTGCTCAGCGCCACCCAGGATGGCAAACACAGAGTTGGTGTTTGGAAGTCATTCCTTGCTCTGTCGTCTCAGGTGGTCTTGAGCCATGCGGTGTTTCTGGAGACTGGCCAGGATCTAACTGGCATCAGGGAGAGGCCATGAGAGTTATGCTGGCTTTGTCTTTGTCCTTGCAAAGGAAGGCATCCTTGAAGTGCCACAGAAGTGCCTCCTCACCTTGGAAAACCTTCACAGATGCTCAGACTGGCCTTTCTTGCTTGAACAATTTCAGGGGTATTTTATGGTTGTCATGACTATGGTGGTGGTGATGACATCATGACGTTGAAATCTGTCCCATGTAAGTGGTGGGTCCTCTGAGTCACCAAACCTCTAAGTGAAGAGCACCTGCCGCAAATCAATGGCAGGGTTGGCAGTGGCACCTGAATCCAGCCACCCGTGTCTTAGTCTCAGGTCTGAGCAATACGCCTGTGTCTCCAGCCAGTGACATCACTTCTGCCCCTCGACCTGGATCTTCAGCAGCAGAAGCAGATTACCAGTTGTCATGTGATGTCCTTTCATGGCCTCTCCCAGGCTTCTTCAGTTTTCAGGTTCATCCCTTGCCTTCCCAGCAGATCACAACAGCATTAGCCAAATGAGGAAAAATCTTAAAAAAAAAAGTCTCGTGCGAAGATTTATTTCTTCCGTGTCTGCTTTGATTGGAATCTTGTGTGGATTTTGGGGTAGTTAGTGTCATTTTTGCTGTTTAGAAATGTAAACGCTTACCAGTTGCCTTTCTCTAGTGAAGACCACACTCTGAGCCATCAATGGCAAGTTCCAGCTTTGGATTTGCTGGTCCCGAAGCCAGTGGGAGAGAGGGCCTGCGAGGCTCCGGAGCAGTGACGGGTCTGTGGTGTGTGCGTGGGGCCGGGAGCAGAGTCCTCTTAGCGGTAGGACTCTTTGCTTGACTTAGACACCGACTTTTGTTTGCTCTGCATTTAGCTTTCAGCCTTGGTGCGTTTCTCACTTAATGGGAGTCAGGTGACTGTAAGGGTCTTTCCTGTATCGTCACACACATACCTTCTCGAAGTCAGTGTTTTTGGACAACCGCTGGCAGGGGGGAGGATGTGTTTCACTTGCACTAAGTGTGCTTAAAACCACAGAAAATATGATGCTGCCCAGGGCTTATGCATCTCCTCTCCTGGATTTCTGGACTGTACTCCCTCTGTCGCTCCAGGAAATGGGATGGGAATGGCAATAATCTGACCCTTCCCTGCAGCCTGCCCCGGGGTCCTCCCCCTTCATCCCTCCTGGCTCTTTACCTGTGGGTACCAAGCCCTCCGTGCGCATCTGTCCTCAGGCACTCATTCCTTGCTCTCCCGTCTGAGCTGGCCTTGAGCTGTGCTGTCTTCCTAGGGACTCTGGCAGGGATCTAACTGGAGCTGCCCGGGGGGAATTGGCCCTGAGTTCTGTGGCCTCTGTCTCTGCAGGAAGCAAGCACCTGGCTTCACAGCCCTGGGTTTTGTATGTGCCCCTGCAGATTTGTTTCCTTTCACGAAAGAGAGAGGATAGGCAGAAGCAGGCACTAGTGTACTTTCTCTGCCCTGGGCTTTGTGACGCTGTAGAGAGACTGTTGTGTGTGGAGAGATGACAGTGATGATGATGAGCACAGTTAAGTCTGAGTGGGTGGGAGCTCCCTGCCACCTCCTCCTCTGCGGGCCGCCGGCCATGTGCATTCCAGAAACCCAGCTAGGGCTGGAAGGGCGTGCCTCTGCTTTACTGACTTCACTGCCTTTGTGACTTTGAACAGGTCACTCCCTGTCTCTCAGCCTCAGTTTCCTTATCAATAAAATGACTGGGTTAGGCAAGATGATCTCTAATGTGCCTGAACATGGAGCTGAGAGTGTGGTTATAAAAGGAAGCAGTCTCGTTACTGATTAAACAGCATTTCTGGGCTGAGTGGAGCCCCAGAATTCACACTGCAGGGACGAGCCAGTCCCACTGCTGACAGCCTGGCTCCACGGCAAGGCTGGGGGTGGCCCCTGGGTCCACTGTCCATGCTGTCGGCCACCTTCCTCTTCCCAAGGAGCTTGCTTCCCATTTCCCTGAATACTTGCTCCCCGCATTTCTGGAAGCTGACCACACTAGGGGGCAGAAAACCAGGATCAAATCTGGATCTGCCACTGAGCTGCTGTGTGTGCAATCCTGCAACGTCATCGTTTCTCCCCTCCTTATCTGTAGTGCAGGGGAATGGCACCAGTCATGAGCAATCCCAGGGTGGTTGTGAGCATCAGGTAAGGAAATAGTCGTGAAATTACTCTGTAAGTTGAAAATAAACATAATAAACTATTATCTTGTTACATTTTTTTCTAATTCATGTAAACATACCCACAGTCTGTTCAGAGAGTCTAGCTAAAGCCTATTTTTTCATTTTTAAATGTGATTAGACAACCAAGGACCATTGGGCATTTAAAGAAAACCTGCAGCCTGAAAGAGAAAGGCAAAGACCCAGTTCCGAAGATAAGATGAGAAAGTCTAGTTGGCATCTAAGAAAGAGGAAGGTAGTGCGTTTATAAAATGAGAAAAGGCTGCTCCAAAAAGTAATCATCAAAGAATAAAACATCACTCTTGGAAATGAGATACATGTGTTTTGAAATTAAAAAAAGCAAACATTTGTTGTCTTTATAATTCTTGAGATCAGGGGATGTTAGTCCTCCAGTCTTGTTCTGTTTTTCAGGGCCTGTTGCGTTTCCATATGAGTTTCAGAAGCAGCTCATCGATATCTACGAAAAGCCTACTGAGACTTTGATCGAGATTGTATTGAATCTGTAGACAAATCTGAGAAGAACAGATATCTTAACTGTGTTGAGTCAGCCAATCCATAAGCAGGGGATATTGCTTGATTTATTTGGGTCTTTTAAAATTTTTCTCAGCAGTGTTTTGTATTTTTCAGTGTACAGGTCTTGTACGTCTTTTGTGAGATTTGCCCCTAAGTGTTTCATTTTGGTGATGCTATTGTAAGTGGTATGTTTTTAGTTTTAATTTCCAATTGGTCATTGTTAATATGTAGAAATACAATTGAGTTTTATATATTGATCTTGTATCTTACAACCTTGCTAAACTCACTTATTATTTAAATAGCTTTTTTGACTTGAAAAGCTACAGTAATGAAGACAGTATGGTATTGGCATAAAGATAGACAAAGAGATCAAGGGAACAGAATAGAATTCAGAAATAACCCACAAACATATGGACAATGGATTTTTTTTTTAAAGATTTTATTTTTCCTTTTTCTCCCAAAGCCCCCCAGTACATAGTTGTATATTTTTAGTTGTAGGTCCTTCTAGTTGTGGCATGTGGGATGCCACCTCAGCATGGCCTGATGAGTGGTGCCATGTCTGTGCCCAGGATCCGAGCCAGCGAAACCCTGGGCCGCCGAAGCAAAGCATACAAACTTAACCACTCGGCCACGGGGCTGGCCCCTGGACAACGGACTTTTGACAAAAGTGCAAAGGCAATTCAGTAAAGAAAAGATAGTGGGCTGGCCCGGTGGTGTAGCGGTTAAGTTCGCACGTTCCATTTCGGTGGCCCGGGGTTCGCTGGTTCAGATCCTGGGTGCGGACATGGCGCCACTTGTCAAGCCATGCTGTGGCAGGCATCCCACATATAAAGTAGAGGAAGATGGGCACGGATGTTAGCTCAGCGCAGGTCTTCCTCAGCAAAAAGAGGAGGATTGCTGCAGATGTTAGCTCAGGGCTAATCTTCCTCAAAAAAAAAAAGATAGTCTGTGCAAAAAATGGTAGTGCAATAATTGGGTATCCATATGCAAAAAGAAAGAAAAAGAGAAAAAAAGAATTCTGAGCCATACTTTGCATGATAAAAAAAAAAGTAAACTTAAAATGGATTATAGGTCCAAATGTAAAACCTAAAACTATAAAACTACTGGAAGAAAACATAGGAGAAAATCTTTGTTGCCTTGGGTTAGGCAAAGATTTCTTAGATACAACACCAAAATCACAATCCATAAAAGAAAACCTTGACAAATTGGACTTCATGAAAGTGAGAAACTTCTGTTCTTCAAAAGACACTGTTAAGAGAATGAAAATGTAAGCACAGACTAGGAGAAAGTCTTTGCAAAGTATATATCTGATATATTCTTGCATCCAGAATATGTGTAAAGAGCTCTCAAAACTCAAAAATAGGAAAATAAGAAAACCAATTTAAAAAACTCGGCAAAAGATTTGAAAAGAGACTTTACCAAAGAAGATAAACAGATGGCAATTAAGCACAAGAAAAGATGCTCAACATCATTAGTCATTAGGGAAAATCAACTTAAAACCACCATGAGATACCACTACACATCTATTAGAATGTCTAAAATTAAAAAGACCGACCATACCCAGTGTTGGAGAGGATGCGGGCACCTGGAATCCCCTTACACTGCCGATGGGAATGTGACATGGCACGGTCACTTTGGAAAACAGTTTGGCAGTTTCTTAAAAAGTTAAGCCTAACATATGAACTTGCTATTCCACTTCTAGGGGCTTACCAGGCAAGGGAAGGCATTTGCCAATACAAGGGCTCAAACAGGAATGTTCATAGCAGCATTGTTTGTAATAGCCCCAAACTGGAAATCACCCAAGTGTCCGTCAACAGATGAATAGGTAAACAAATTGTTGTATATCCACTACTTGGCAATAGGAAGGAATGCACTGTTTCCATGATGGACTTAAGAACGTGGATGAATCTGAAAATACTGTGCTGAGTAAAAGAAGCCAGACAATAGAGCATACATCTTGTATAATTCCATTTATATAAAGTTCTGGAAAAAGCAGACTAATCTTTACTGACAGGAACAGATAAGTGGTTGCTTGGGGACAGGAAAGGGAATCAGGGAGGAGGAGGAGGGAAGGGCCAGGAGGAAACTTGAAGGTGATGGATATGTTCATTATCTTGATTGTGGTGATTTCACGGGTGTGCCAAAGTTTGCCACACCAAAAATATGCCAAAAATTGTACACTTTATATATATACAGTTTATTTTTATATCAGTTATACCTCAGTGAAGTGACTTAAAAAATTCCATGGCATGTTTACAAGAGTAAGTTTAAAAAAAGAATCCCAAAATAGAACCAAATGATGGAAAAATGTAAAATATGAGAGAGAAAAAAAAGCCAGAGATGTAGAGGACCTACTGTTTATCCTTGGTGTTCTGAGGTTTCGTCATCATATATCTAGTTATCTGTGCTTTTGCATTTATCTTTCTCACTGTTCAGTGAGCCCTTTGACTTTGAAGCTATAGCCCTCTCTTTAGCTCTTGGAAATATTCTTCTAGCATTTCTTTGATGCTGTCCTCTGCCAGACTCAGGAATTGGGCTCAGGGATTACAGAACATAGAGGTGAGACAAGGAAGGGCATTGTTAGAAATCCCCAGATCCACCTCTGTCCCAAACAAAAATACCCCTACCCCACCAGCCCCCATAAAGGATGGGAAATCGATTTCTCCAGACTTGCGGACACCAGGTGCAGAGGAAGGCTTTAGTGAGGGGTGAAAAGAGTTAGAGGTTTATTCTCGTACAAGTTCCGGAATCCACTGGCTGGGTTTAAATTGCTGTGTCCAGGAGATTAGAAAATTATTCTCTGCAGCAATTAAATCATCCCATAGAAAGGATCTACATAGCCTAACAGTTGGGAGTTCCCATGAAAAAACCTGGCTAGGCACTTAATTGTGGCCTCTAGTGAAGCCACTGTGGCAGGCCACACACATAGAGCTTCCAGACAGCCTTTGGGACCTCATTCTTAAATCTGAAGGAACCACCCAGCATCCTCAGGCATTCGAGGAAAGCCTTCAACATGAAAGAGAAATTCAAAAACAGAGAAAAGGTACTCATGGAAATATAAAGATGAGAAGACTCTGCATCCAAAATTCAGAGAACAAGAAAGAGGAAAATTCAAAGAACAAGAAAGAATTCTTGGAAATTAAAGTTTTGATAACAGAAATGAAAAACTCAATAGAGAAGTTAAAAAATATGACATGGGTAATAGCAGAGAAAGGGTAGGTAAAGTAGGGGAACAAGATAATGGGAGTTGCAGAAAAGTAGACCAGAGAAAATGAAGGGGTGGAACCTAAGAAATAATACAAGAAAGTTTCCCGGACTGAAAGATCTGAGTTTCCAGGTTCAAAGGGCAGGCAGAGAGCTCAGCATAATGAAATTTAAAGACCCCATTTAAAGCACATCCTCAAGGCTTTCAGAGAAAGATAAGAAGTTATGAATAAAAAATAATGGATTTGCACTATTACTGTATTTCTCAAAAGCAAAATGACGAGCTAAAAAACAATGGAGCCTTCAAAATTCTAAATGAAAATTATCTGATACCTGTAATCGTATACCCAGCCAAACTGTCCACAAATGTGAGTGCAGAATTAAGGTACTTCCAGAAATGCAGTCTCAAAAATTTCCCTCTCAGGAAGCTGCTGAAGCCTGTGTTCCACCAAATGAAGTAAGCCAAGAGAGATGAAGACATGGAATCCAGGAAATAGGGGTTTCAACACATGAGGGACGTGAAGGAAATCCCCAGCGTGATGGAGAAGGGAGTGCCAGACACCAGCCCTGGGACGGGACACAGGGCCCTGGGAGGGAGGCCCAGGAAGAAAGTGACACGAGAGGTGGTTGACAGACCGTGTGTGGAAGATTGGGAGAGTGTCACAGAGCTCTTGGGTTGTGTGGAAAGCCCTGGATGTGTGTTAAAAAAACACACAAGTAAATGAGTATTTGCAGCAGGAAAACCAAATTAGTTGTACTGAGAAGGAAACAATAGTGAACAATATTTTCAAAAACTAATAAAACATAGGATACGGATATAATTTGTTAAATCTTTAGCCGTATAACTGTTGGGAGGATAGGAGAGACAGAAGGAAGGACATTAAAATTCACATTATCGTAATAGAAAGTCAGTTGATTATATTTTAAATAGATGGATCGAGAGAGTGGTATTGGCATATTATTTAGAAATATGGGGCAAATTCCAGAACAAGCAGCTTGAAAGTGTTTTAAGTAGTCACCTCTGGGGTGTGTTTCTTTTCTTTTTAAAAATTTCTTTTTATTGAGATGTAATTGACATATAGCATTGTGTAAATTGAAAGTGTACGACATGTTGCAATATGATTACCATGGTAGGGTTAGCTATGGGGTGTGTTTCTGTGTGCGTTATTAGATCAAGTCACAAATAGAACCAATTAGGAAACTAAAATGAGAGAGGTAAGTATATAAATATGGCAGGAGTGCGGAGAATCTTTCGTAGGGGTGAGTTAATAGATAACATTTAAATGTAACATATCAAGAAATGTCAGTTCAAGGCGGAGTTAGGAGATAAACACCAGAAGAATCACAGTTGCAAACTGTTAAAAATGGCCACATCTACTGCTTTATTGCAAGCCCTTTTGGAGTGTGCATGGGGTCGTTATGCCCTGCTTGCCTCCAGGATGGAGGGCAGGCCAATCGAGTGTGCTCCAGGGGAGGAAAGTTTGCTGTCTGTCACTGGTGCTGCAGACGCCCGCCTGTTTCTGGCCGTTGGTGCCTCCTGTTCCTGGGCGGCCCCCCACCCCTACCCTGGGAGGGGCCCAGGAAGCTGCCGCCTGGTTTGTGGGAAGTTCCGTGTGCTTTTCGTGCTCTTGGGTCTGGGTCTGGGTGTGGATTCCAGTAGAGACCGGCCTTCTCCCCTCACCTGGAGATCCTAGACGGGGCAGAGTGGCGTGTTCCGGGGTGCCACGGGCGGGCTGCCCGGTTTACTGACTTTTACTCTTGGCTGGTTAAACATTGGCGGAGCAAGGATGCTGGGTAGCCCGTACTGTTGACATGCTGCCCACAGGCTCCTGGCTCAGGTGCTCAATGGGGGCTGAAGCTAGTGGGGGCTCCTGGCCCTGCGCCCCAGGGCTGCGTTAGCTGGAGGAGGAGCTGCCCTTAGAAGCTTGCACAGAGGCGCAGTGGTGGCCAATCAGGGCTCTGGGCTGGGCCAGCTCTCCCCACACCTGAGCATCCACCTGAGTCAAAGATGATTCATTTCGGTGACAGCCTCAGTGACTGGCTTTAGACAGGCTGTTCGTTTCATTTTTACTGAAACTAACAATTCTTAAGCAATACGTGGCTGGTGCTGTCCACACACTGTGATGCACGGATGAGAAGACTGCTGCTCACGTCCCCTTGCTTTTTTCTCCAAGCTGGGCCTTACAGAGCGTAAACGTTCTTCCCGAGCGGGTCTGGGGAGGCTGTTGAAGCGAGACTGTTTCTGAGTGTCGTGCATTTCTCCATCCAGAACATGAACGGCTTTGAGGAAGGCGTGGAGTTCTTGCCGGTCAACAACACCAGGAAGGTTGAGAAGCGGGGCCCGAGGCGCTGGGTGGTGCTGGTGGCCGTGCTGGGCTGCTTCTTCCTGCTTTCTCTCATCACTGGTTTCCTGGTGTGGCACTTCCAGTGTGAGTAAAGCTGGGTGCTGGGGAGGGCGATGTGGGGTGTCTGTGCCTCTTCTCTCAATGGACAGACCCTGGGCCACCTCTTGTGGACGTGGAGGGGAGAATGGAGGGTGCAGTTGGGGGTGGGCGAGGAGGGGTCTGGGGTGCCGTCTCCCCTGGCTCTTTTAGGCCGTAAGTGGAGAGTGGTGAGGAGTTGGCCAGAGCTGGCTGGTAGGGCCCATGCATCCTCTGGCCCTCTCCTGGCATTCCCTCCCCTAGGGTTGCTGAGGGCAGGCTGTGGACAGCGGGGAATGGTCAGGAGCGGGGGCGCTGTCACTTCCTCTGACCACTTTCTTTCCCTGGTCTCGCACAGACCGGAATGTGCGGGTCCAGAAGATCTTCAATGGATACCTGAGGATTAGCAATGAGAACTTTCTGGATGCCTATGAGAACTCGAACTCCACTGAGTTTGTAAACCTGGCCAATAAGGTGAAGGAAGCGGTGAGTCCATTTGCTGTCCCCGCTGTCTGCTCTGGCGCCCTCACCCTCACCCGGGCAGAAAGGATGCTCCTCTCTTCGCTCCCAGATCCCTGGGCTGGCGTGTGACATGGGCTTCCAGGCCCCTGGGAAGGGGCCCAGGGCCCAGGTCCCAGGCGGGAGGGAGCGGTGTGGGCTGGGGCAGTGGTGGTAGCCACTCTCTGCCTGCCCTGAGCCTCCTCTCCTTCCCTCAGCTGAAGCTGTTGTACAGTAGGGTCCCAGCCCTGGGCCCCTACCACAAGGAGTCAGCCGTCACTGCCTTCAGGTAGGTGGTGGGGGGAGGCTGGGCGGGAGGGTGCTGGGAATGGGGGTGGTGTGCTGTCCCTTGTGAGCCAGTGTGCCTCGGAGCCTGCAGGGCGATAAAGCCGCGAGGTCCTGGCTTGGAGAGACAGGTGCCCGTCCTTGTTCTGTCCTTCATGGGCGTTACTTAGCAGGCTCAACTCTCCCATCTCCAAGACGGGTACCCAGGTCACCATGGTGGTGTTGCCAGGATGCAGTGTGCGGACACGGTGCAGTGCTGTGAACAGAGGTGTGGTGCCTGCACGTAGCCGCTCAGTAGTGGTTGTGATTGTGATTTTTCATGTTGGGTTTGGCAGCGTCGACGTGCTCAGGCGTCAGTCAGTCTTCACATTTTCCTTGCGTGGGCAGCCTTCAAAATACATTTTTTAATAGGCTTTATTTCAAAAGTGTTTTTGATTTTGCTAGTTTAATTTAATCTTTATGAGTGCTGTGTGGCAGGTGGCGTCCTCATCTCCTTTCAGAGATCAGGAAACAGGCTCAAAGTTGTTGCTCAGTGCGCCCAAGCCAGCGGGGAGGCAAACTTCAGTCCAGGTTTCTGCCTCTCTCCTGAGCCTGAGCTGGTCCTGGAATGTGTTTGGTTGGGTGAGAGACTGAGAGCAGAGGGTCAAGGGGCGAGGTCTTTTGCTTAGGGGATCAAAAGGTGGATGAGCATAAAGGAGAGCCTGGGGGTGGCCCCGGCCTGGGGGAAGGTCCCTTGGTGATCTCCTCTTAGGGGCCTGAGCCGCCCCATCTGCACCAGCATCTGGGAGAGCCGGGGGCAGGCGGGGGGTCTGTGCCCACCGCATCTCAGGCTCGCTGCTCTCTCCTCAGCGAGGGCAGTGTCATTGCCTACTACCGGTCGGAGTTCAGCATCCCGACGCACCTGGTGGAGGAGGCCGAGCGTGCCATGGCCCAGGAACGCACAGTCACTCTGCCGCCCCGTGCCCGTGCCATGCAGTCCTTCGTGCTGACCTCGGTGGTGGCTTTCCGTGAGTGCGGGGGCGCCAGGGTTGGGCATTTGTTGGGCCAGCCTTCGGTGGAACAGGGCTGGGCCGTGGACCGCTGCATGGGGGACCAGCAGTCACAGAGCCAGTGCACGGAAGAGAGGAGTGCCTGCTGGTCGGGCCCCTCCCTTTCGGGGAATAAGGAAGCAGGAATAAGGAAATAGACCACATCAGTAAATACTTTATTCTCCCTCTTGTTCTTCAGCCACTGACCCCAGAACAGCACAGACCACACAGGACAGTAAGTATCATGCTCTCCTCCCAGAGGAAAAGAGGAGGGATGTGGCCAGGTGCCCCTTCAGTCAAGGGGTCCCCAAAAGTCATGTGGTGGTGATGGTCAGCACACCCCTCTGCCTCTTCCAGGCCATGAGAAGCCCCTTCTAGGTCTCTCCTGGGTCCAGGGCAGCCTGGGATGTCTAAGAGGGACCAGGCCTGGAAGCTCCCCCAGTAGGGCTCCGGGTTACTCACCCGGCCGGCTCTTCCCATCTCTGCCCCATGTCCTCTTGTCTCCCGAACAGACAGCTGCAGCTTTGCCCTGCACGCCCGAGGCAGGGAACTGACTCGCTTCACCACACCTGGCTTCCCTGACAGCCCCTACCCTGCTCACGCCCGCTGCCAGTGGACCCTGCGAGGGGATGCCGACTCTGTGCTGAGCCTCACCTTCCGCAGTTTTGATGTTGCAAACTGTGATGACCGTGGCAATGACCTGGTCATGGTGTATGATACCCTGAGCCCTGTGGAACCCCGCGCTCTGGTGCAGTGAGTGTCCCGGGGAGCAGAGGTGGGCTGTGGGAGCTGGGCCCCTGCCAGTGGTGGCCCGGGCCTCCGGAATGAATTGCAGTGGAGGTTGGAGAGACCGCAGAGGCCACAGGCCACTGCAGACATGTTTGGCGTGGTCCTCTGCATGAGCTCCAGCAGAGCATCTCAGAGGTGCTTTCATCAGCTTGGCGGCGTGCAGAGGCTCACTGGTCCCTGGATGCCACTGAGCAGATGCGCTTCCTGTACCTGCCAGAGTGAAGGCTGTTTAAAATGAGGGTTTATTATGACTCAGGTATGGCGAGGCCAGCAGGTCAGGAGGCGACTGCCATTGAAAGGATGGTTTGCTCTCACAGTTCCCGGGGGGAGGGGCCAGCCGCACAGGACTGCACAGGTTCAGTGAGGAGGCAGAGGGCGCTGGGGGAACACGAAGGCTGGAGCCTGGTTGTGGTTTCTGCAGGCGAGGCGAGGCAAGCAGATTTAGGATTGGCTGATTGGAATAATTCCGGTGGGCTCTGGGGCTGTCTGTCTGTAGTTGTCTGGTCCCTGGCCCTGTGGTGGTTAGGGCTGGTGGCTAGTGGCCTGGAGTGGACAGTGCATAGGGTGTGGGCTCTGCATTGGTTGGTTTGCATATGAAAGGCTTACCCGCAGGTAAGTCTTTACCTACTCGAGGAATTCAGGAATTCGCTAACCCTGGGCGGGGCAGCCTCCCCAGAGCCAGCAAGGCCCCAGATGTCAAAGCGTCAGGATTATGGGAAGTACAAAGGCCTAATACCCCTGCTGAGGAGGTCAGGGTGCCAGGTGAGCACCTGCCTGGCCAGCTGCCTGTCCCGTGGGTGGCGCTGCTGGTGGGGGTAAACGGCCTTGTCCCGGCTCTCCTGACTCCGTGGGCCGGAGCTTCTATTGCTGTCTGTGGAAATGGGCTGGGCTGACGTTTCCTGATTAGTAATGGCCTGAAATTCCGGGCCGAACAGGACAGAGCCCTCTGCTGCCACAGCTCCGCAGCCAGGACTCCGTCTGCACACTACTTTTGTGCAGGATTTCTTTCCTTCCCTCTAACTTATTAAATGTACAACAAATAAAGACATGGTCCTGAAAGGAACAGTGGAAAATAGACATGCACGAAGAAGGCAGACATCGTTTATGATCTTACTGTCTAGAAACAGTCACCGTTAAATTTATGATGTATGTTCTTCCAGACTTTGTTGCTATGCATGTGTATATTGTGTAAATATTTAAAAACAGGATTTATATGGCACATTTGGTTTTGTTACCTGCTTTCTAAAAACAGAGTATATTGTGATGATCTTTCCAAATCAGTAAACCTGTCTCTAACCATAGTTTTTAAAAAAACGTTATTTTATTGAGGTCATATTGGCTTATAACTGTAATTTCAGGTGCACTTGATTACATTTCAGCTTCTGTGCAGACTACATCATGCTCACTACTGACACATGTGCCACACGTGTGCCCCTTCACCCCTTTCGCCCCCCCCGACCCCCTGCCCCTCTGGTAACCACTGAGCCATGTGTTTATACTTTCCATGTGAGTGAGATCATATGCTGTTTGTCTCTGTCTGGCTTATTTCACTTAGCATGATACCTTCAAGGTCCATCCATGTTGCAAATGGCGCTATTTTTTCTTTTTATGGCTGAGTAGTACTCCACTGTGTATATATGCCACATCTTCTCTATCCAGCCATCAGTCCGTGGGCATGTGGGTTGCTTCCACGTCTTGGCCATTGTGAATAATGCTGCAGTGAACACAGGGGTGTATCTTCTTTTTGTTTGTGAGAGGAAGATTAGCCCTGAACTAACATCTGTGTCAGTCTTCCTCTGTTTTGTACGTGGGTCTCCAGCTCAGCATGGCTGACGAGTGGTGTAGGTCAGCACCTGGGATCTGAACTCATGAACCCCAGGCTGCTGAAGCGGAGTGCACCGAACTCAATCACTACGCCACAGGGCCGGCCCTTGCAGACATCTTTTTGAATTACTGATTCCTTGTTTGGATAAATACCCAGTAGTGGGACAGCTGGGTCGAATGGTATCTCTAGTTTTAGTTTTTGAGAACTCTCCATCCTGTCTTCTGCAGTGGCTGCCCCCGTTTGCACTTGCACCAGCAGCCATTGTGTTTATGGGCCTCCCTGGTGTTGTCTAGAGCCCGCGTGACACAGGCGGCAGCTGTGCGGGCTCTGGAGTCTGAGTGCCCGAGTGTGAATTTCAGCCCTGCCGCTTATTAACTGTGGGATCTTGGGCAGGTTCTTTCTCCTCTCTGCCTCAGTTTCCTTATCTGTAAATGGGGATAAGAGTCTCGACTTCCTGGAGTTGTTATGAAGGATGCCCGAGTCGATAGATAGAGAAGCAGTGAGCGCATCCCCAGTAAGTGTCACTGTGGATGCCATTGCGCCTACCCTCGTATAGTCCACAGTTTACCTAACGAAGCCTCTGTTGCCAGCCATTGATTGCTTCTCTGATTTGCTGTTTTAAACAAAAACAGTCTTATAACTCAATCCTTACTCAGGCCTCTGATTGTTTGTGTGAGGAGGGGCTTTTTGACCCAGCCTTGGTCTGTTGAAGCTAGGACCGGGGTTGGGGGTGAGGGCTCGGGCCCTCTGCTGGGTTCTGTCTGCCCTTGCTAACGCCCACCCCTCTGCCCCCACAGGCTGTGTGGCACCTACCCTCCCTCCTACAACCTGACCTTCCTCTCCTCCCAGAACGTCCTGCTTGTCACACTGATAACCAGCACCGATCGGCGACATCCTGGCTTTGAGGCCACGTTCTTCCAGCTGCCTAGGATGAGCAGTAAGGAAGGGCAGGGGTGGGATGGATGGAGAAGGGGACAGGCCTTAGGGACTGGACTGGGCCCTGGAGGCCACAGGCCAAACCCTGTGGCTGGTGAACCGGCCCAGGTCAGTGACAGTTTGGAAGCTTAAGCCAAAGGGCCTTTTGCCCATCACCTGGGTCAGGAGCCCACCCTGGGGCGGCCGGCCTCCAGCAGCTGAGGGCAGCATGGGCTTTGTGTTGGGCCTGCTGTCCTCAGGCTCCCTGCCTACTCCTGGCTGAGCAGGTCCTCCCCTCTTTCTCCTGCCTTCCCCCTCAGGCTGTGGAGGCTCCTTACGGGAGGCCCAAGGCATATTTAGCAGCCCCTACTATCCTGGCCACTACCCACCCAACGTCAGTTGCACCTGGGACATCCAGGTAGGCGCTGTGGATGTGGGCATGTGGGAAAGAAACAAGGAGGGAGGGAAAGAGAGGGAGGGAAAGAGAGGGAGGGAGAGGAGTGGGGGAGAAGGACAGAGGGAGCGGGAGGGAGAGAGGGAGAGACGGAGAGAAGGAGGTGGGGAGAGAGAAGGAGGGAGGGAGAGGGGAAGGGAGGGAGAGGGAGGGAGGGAGGGAGAGGAGAACAGGGGAGGGAGAGGGACCCTCCAGGAGGGCAGGCAAGGAAGGACAGAAGAGAGGGAGATGAGCTCCTGTAGCAACCCCCAAGAGGACCACATATCTGAACCCCGCAGGGCGGGGCGGGTTCGGGGGGCTGGGGTTGGGGGGGTGAGTGACCTGCACGTCAAGCAGCCCCAGACTCAAAGCCTTGCTCCTGATCCGTGGCTGACGGACCGTGGCCATTAGCCCACGGTGCCTCGGCTGGGCCCTCGGTCGGTGAGAGTGCCGTGTCTGCCTCTGGGGGGCGCCGTCCTCGGAGGGGGGAGAGCGTGTGAGGTGCAGAGGAGGCACCTGCCAAATGGCAGCGGCCGGAGTCTTGCTGGTCCCCCTCACCCCAGCCCAGGCAGAGAACCTTCTCTCTTCTGTTTTGTGGGTAGTGTCGGGAGAACTCCTGCCTTCTGTAGTGACAGAACAGTGTCTCTCGCCTGAGTCCAGAAGTCCTTCAGGCATCGAACCCCAATCACTCCTCTTGTGTGTTCCATATTGCCCACACGGGTCGGGGAAGAAAACACTCAGCAGCCATGATCCATGGCCTTGCTCCCCCGTCCCCAGGGCCGCCCCATGACACCCGTGAGTTTGGGAAAGAGGGAAAGAAGCGGCCGAGACCCAGCAGCATCTCTCTCTTCAGGTGCCCAACAACCAGAATGTGAAGGTGCTCTTCAAATCCTTCTACTTGGTGGAGCCCAACCTGCCCCCCGGCTCCTGCCCCAAGGACTATGTGGAGGTCAACGGGGAGAGGTGCGCAGGGGGGGAGCTGGGCGGCCGCGGGGCTGGTGGGAGGGCCCGAGCCCCCCGGGTGGAGTCTCTCCCTGCCATTGCTGCCCCTCCAGGTACTGCGGAGAGAGGCCC
This sequence comes from Equus przewalskii, assembly GCF_037783145.1. Classification (NCBI taxonomy): domain Eukaryota; kingdom Metazoa; phylum Chordata; class Mammalia; order Perissodactyla; family Equidae; genus Equus; species Equus przewalskii. Next base: position 39,291,426 of record NC_091836.1, read on the forward strand.
CAGTTTGTCGTTTCCAGCAAGAGCAGCAGGATCACCGTTCGCTTCCATTCGGATCAGTCCTACACCGACACGGGCTTCTTGGCTGAGTACCTCTCCTATGACTCCAGTGACCGTGAGTGACTGGCTTTACAAGGGGGCGCCTGCCGAGAGGGGTTGGCCCGGGACAGACTTTCTATTCTGTGTCTTATTAGCGTGTGCTTTCCTGATTTTGAGAGTGCAAGGCGGTATCACTCTAGTAGCTTTTTGTTGAAAGAAAGGCTACCGTATAAATGCACTTACTAAAAAAGGCCACAGTGAGCACTGGGCCACACCGTGCCCTTCAGTCCCTGTGTGAGGCCCCTTCAGCCAAAAGACAGAGCACCCCCTGAGCTCCTTTGGGCTGTCTGTTCCTTTGGTTCGGCATCACTGTGACTTTGAGAATCTGGGCTTAGCTTTGTGGCCTTTTAGCACCTTTAGCATAATCTTGAGGCAGATCAGAAAATACTGGGGCATGAATCCTCACACTGACTACTCCTGGCTTTGAAAATTCTGTGCTCCATACCTAAGAGATCTGGCAGTTTCTATTGCCTTTAATTTCCTGGTCTGCTGTGTGGAAAGCATTTCCTCCGCATATACCATGATTTTTTGTTTCAGACAGCCTGCATCATAAAATAACCTTTTGAAGACATTTTAACTATACGCAGGAATCCAAATTTAAGTTAAAATTCAGTTGCGTGGCTTGGCACCCGGCCCGAGCCCGTGAGCCCAAACCCGTGACTGGGCGAGCGAGCCCCGTCCGCGAGCAGTCAGCGACCGCAGAGGAGCCACACGGCCCGGCTTTGTGTCTGCCTTGAGACCTCAGTGTCAGGCACTCTCCACTCTCAGAAAACTGAAGTTGGAGAGTATCTCAGAGTTAGGGAATCCCGGTGATGCCGTTTCACACTGGACGGGACAGGGATGTTGTCCTGCTGAGCCTCGCTTGCTGTGGGCCTGACCTCGGGGATGTGGCCGCCCAAGGACACGGGCTGTAGAAGTGACTGCTCACCTGGCCGGCGTTCTCCGCTTGCCCAGGGCTTCCCGCGTGTGGGTCACTGGCGGTCAGGAGGCCGGCCAGCCCGGCTGCAGGTCGTGGCCAGTGCGTCCCCGCTGGCTGTGGGAGTCCCCCTGAAGGGCTCGGTGGCCGGGAGACCCCGGCCCTGGGGTGCCGCTTTGGCCGCCTCCCTCCTCCTGGCGATGGAGGCTGGGCTGGGAGGCGTTTTCCACTGGTCCTCAGGCTGGCCATGAGGTGGCCCCGGAGGGGAGGGGCGGGAGGCGGGGTGGCGGCCGTGACCTTGAGGGCTGCCCTCTCCCCGCAGCGTGCCCGGGGAAGTTCATGTGCAACACGGGGCGCTGCATCCGCAGCGAGCTGCGCTGCGACGGCTGGGCCGACTGCACCGACTACAGCGACGAGCTTGGCTGCAGTGAGTCCATCCCAGGCCGATCCTGAGACCCCTGGACAGCGAGGCCCGAGGCGGGGAGGGGTTCCCGGAGCTGTCCAGCCTGTCCCCTTGGCTCTGGGTGAGGGCGGGCTGTTCCTGCAGCGCTGGCCCCAGACCCTCTCTGGGTGGGAAGGTGGGCCCTGGGCTGCGAGGCAGCCCGCGTCCCTGGGAGGCGGCCGGGGGAGGCTGACTGCGCCCCTCGACCCCCAGAGTGTGACGCCAGCCACCAGTTCACGTGCAAGAACAAGTTCTGCAAGCCCCTCTTCTGGGTCTGCGACAGCGTGAACGACTGCGGGGACAACAGTGACGAGCTGGAGTGCAGTGAGTGGGGCCACCTGGCTGTGGGCCGCCTCCCGGCCGGGTGCAAAACCTCTCCTGAGTGCGCTCTGCTTCCCCAGGCTGTCCGGCTCAGAGCTTCAAATGCGCCAACGGGAAGTGCCTCCCGCAGAGCCAGAAGTGTGACGGGAAGGACGACTGTGGGGACAGGTCCGACGAGGCCACGTGCGACAGCGGTGAGACCTTCCTTCGGGGCCTTCCTCCTGGTGGGAGCTGCACCGAGGAGGCAGCTGTGAGCAGACACGTGCAGCGTGTCCAGAGTTTAATAAACACAAACACCCTGCAAGTTGAGGGCGTCAGTTCTCCACTTCTGGAAGGTGGAGAACCTTTAGCAAGGACGGAGGGATGGTCAGCATGGGGCATGCCTGAGTGAGGGACGCGATGTGGATGGATCATCAGGCTTCTGGTTGGGTGGCACAGAGGAATTGATTCCCTCCCCTGTGTCCTCCTCCTTGAGCAGTGAGCACCGTGACCTGCACTGAACACACCTACCGCTGTGACAATGGGCTCTGTTTGAGCAAGGGCAACCCCAAGTGTGATGGGAAGAAGGACTGCAGCGATGGCTCAGATGAGAACAACTGTGGTGAGTAGGGCCTCCACATACGGTTGTGCAGGTTGTTCACTGTGCAAGGTGCATACAGAGGCAGAGATCAGTCTAGTGCCTCACTCACCTAGCTCTGCTCTGGTGAGAGGATATGTGTGCCTGGAGGAAAGGATAACTTTGTTAATGGCACAGAGGCACTGCACCATGGGCACCTCTGGTCCTGCCGGCAAGGCCCAGGGCAGCCAGCATGTCAGTGCCTCTGTGGCAGGGCTGGTGTCCTGGCTGCAGTGCTGGCCTGGCCCTTGCTCTGTAGACCTAGCCACAGGGGAGAGGCCAGTGCTGGCTTCCCCGTCATGCTGGAGGAGAGCAGCACAGCTTACCAGAACGTTCAGCAGGGTGGCCCCCCCACCCCACCCATGCTGTAGTTCACAGCCTCTTGTGTGTTTCGGAAGCACTGGCCTCAGGTTACACGTGAGCATAGCTGCAGCTGTTCTGTGACTTCACGTCACCCAGGGGCCCCCCCAAGCTGTGTCCATCAGCATTCAATACGGAGTTCGAGGCAAATGACACCCACGTTAAATCTAATACACCAGCAGGGGGCCAAGGCCCCTGAGTGCATTTGTGCAGGAGGGTTGGTGGGAGTGCGAGGGTTTTGAATTTGGGAGCAAGGGGGAGGGCCCAGTGGAAGTCGGTGGGTCACTGTGGCTCAGAGGTCCTGTAGGGGGTCCCTGAGGCCACAACTGCTCCAGTAGTGCTGGTGACCCCTGAAGGCACGTGCCCCTGGGCTCTGGACAGCCCAGTGCGCCCAAGGGGCTGAGGCCCACGGTGACTCACCTCCTGTGGGCTCTCTGTCTGCCAGACTGTGGGCTGCGTCCGTTCACCAGGCAGTCTCGGGTCGTCGGGGGCACGGACGCGGACGAAGGCGAGTGGCCCTGGCAGGTGAGCCTCCATGCACTGGGCCAGGGCCACGTGTGCGGGGCTTCCCTCATCTCTCCCAGCTGGATGGTGTCCGCCGCCCACTGCTACGTCGACGACCGAGGATTCAGGTAGGCCATGGGGGGGGGGGAGCAGGGAGGCCCCCTCCTAGGCCCCCAGTGGGGCCCTTCTCTATGTTTTCTGGGGTTGGAAAGCCCCGGTGTCTGTAAGTCACGCCCAGGTGGGATGGCACTGGGGCAGGACCAGGACTACAGGGAGGGCCGACACCCCAGCATGGGGCTTACTAACAGTGATAATAAAGACGGTCCTTTATAGGTGCTGGCTCTCCGTCAGGCAGTGTGCCAGTGCCTCTCCCAGCAACTGTTAGGCAAGTCTGATTGTGTCCCCATTTTACAGACGCAGAGGTTCAAAGAGGTAAGGACTTTGCTTGAGGTTGCACAGCTGTTAAGTGGCAGAGCCAGACTTGAACCCAGCTGGGTGGATTCCAAAGCTGTGCGGTCGGTCTCTGCCCCGCGGGGCCTCCTTGTGCTCAGTTAAAATGAACCTCACGTCCACATGCCAGCTCTGGCTTGCCAGGTGACCTTGGCTTCTCATTCACGCTGCCCAGGCCTCGGGTTCTTCACAGATCATGGTGACACCGAGTTCTTATCTGTGGAGTTGTGAGAATTAAACACGACAACGCACCTGAGACAGAAGCCCTGTGCCTGGCGCCATCGGTGCTCAGCACATCGTGGCCTCAGGTCCACGGGTAGACTCGAGCCTGGCCCAGGGAAGGTCACCAAGAAACGGTCGTGCTGGCACCCCAGACGGTGTGGCAGAGGATTAGCAGGAACAAGTGGCCCGACCCAGGGCCGGGGCTCTGTGTGTCTCAGGTCTGGCCTGCCCAGGCCCTCTGGCCACTGGCTGTGGGAGGGAGTGTCAGGGGACGCCTTGCTCCTGGAGAAGCGGGCACAGGGGAGTGGGCCTTCCCACTGTGCGGCCTTCCTGCTGGCCGGCGTGTGCCCTTCGGCCACAGGCAGCTCCATGAGAAGGTGACCCGGGCTGCCGTGCGGCGCTTCTGCAGGGAGCAGGGGAGACTCGCCGCGGACTTTCCTGGGCCTGAAGTGGCCTGAGGCACAGGTGCTGGGTGTGGTCAGCAGGGCGCGGAGGCTGGGCGAGGGAGATGACGCAGAGGTCGGGGGAGCCGGCTCAGGGCGACTGTCCCTGGGCTGAGACCGTCCTCCGTCTTCTCATTTTGTCACACTCTGCTCTACCCTGGGCAGAAATAATTTTCTTTCTTTTTGGGGTGATGGGAGCTTACTTAAGAATTCTTAAAAATAAACTTTTTATTTTGGAATGCAGACAAGTTGCAAAGATAGCGCAGAATTTCCACAGCCCCTCACTCGATTCCCTGGGTGTTGACATGGTGCGTGTGTCGACACTGTGCGATCCCTGGTCCGATGCCCTGGGCCCCGCTCCAGGTGCTCCTGGCCTCGCGCCGGAGTTTGCACTGCTGTCCTCTCTGCTCTGGGAGCCCGTCCGCGTCTCCACCCTGCCTTCTGGTGTCCTGTCTCCTCTGGTCTGTGACAGTTTCTCAGTCTTGGTTTTGTCATGGCCATAGCGGTCTCGAGGCCAGGTGTCCTGTAGGACACCCCCTCTGGGTGTGTCTGCCGCGTCTCAGGCTTAGACCGGGGCTGTGAGTGTGGCGAGCACAGCACGTCATGGCAGCAGGCGGGCGGTGCAGCAGGCCTGCTCGTGGGGACGGGCTTCGCCATTTGGTTAAGACAGTGTTTGCCCGCTTCCTCCATTAGCAAGTCTCTCTCCCTTTCTGTATTCTTTGATGTGAGTCCATTTGGAATTCTTTGCTAAGGAAGATTTGTCTCTTCTCTCCCATTTATTTATTTAATCATTTATTTATGTTCGTAGGGACTCGTGTATATTTATATTTTGGGTTGAAGCCCAATGCCATGGTATTTACTTTGTGGCTCAGACTGTTCCAGATTTGACCATTGGGAGCTCTGTGAGGTGGGCCCTGTGTCCCTGTGACATGCCCCCACTCTTCTGTCGTTGGAGCCACTCCTTGCTCTGGGCACTCCAGGTTCTGGAGGCTCATGTGGCCCAGCCCTCAAGTTAGCGTTTCCCCCAGGAACCCTTGTAGCGAGAATTGGTGTTTAGATACTAAGAGCTGGGTGCTCCCATGGTTACCACAGTCCCACCGTTTTGAGGCCGTGTAGGCAGGGCGAGCTGGCGTGTACACCTGTGTGTCCTTCTGGAAGACCCACCCCTGTGCCCTCCTCTACTTCTTCCTCCTCCCGTGTTTCACTGTTTTGTTTCTTATTTCCGTTTCCTTCATCTTCTCTTGATCACCAGTCTTACCTCTGCCAGTTAATACATTCAACGTCTGTTACTATTAGCACCGGGGAGACCAGGACAAATAAGACAGTCCCTGCACTTCACAGACTTCCCAGGGCGGCAGGACAAGATCCATTATGCATGCACACGCACACACACGTGCACACACACGTACATGTACACGCACATCCACTCACACAGTTCCAGCTGCGCCGGCACTGTGTGCGGGTCACCTAGGACAGTGTGTGGAGTTGAGGATCCTGCCCGAGGCCGGGGGTGACTGCCCAGAACGCCTTTATGAGCAGGGGCATCTGATCTGAGTGTTGAAATGTGAGGGTGTTTGTCACTGGACAAGGTGACTCAGACCGTCCAGTCGGAGGGAGTGCTGTGAGCGGAGCCAGGCTGGGTGAGCTATGCTGGTGTGCAGTCACTTTGGATATGTTTCTGAGTCCACAAGTGCTCACAGGGTGTTACCGAGAGGTGCTATACTGTGGTTAAGAGCATAGGCTGCCTGGTTTCAGGTCGTGGTCCACAGCTTATTGGCTGTGTGATCTTGGGCAAGTTACTTAATCTCTCTATGCCTGATCTTAAAATGGGCAGCCCTACCTTGAAGGGCTTTTTTGAGGATAAAGTGACTTACCGTGTCAGCACTTGGAAGAGTGCTTGTGCATTGTCGGCTCTCTCTGTTAGCTGCTCTGACGCCCTCCCCGACGCCGTGGCAGTCACTGGGGGTCTCGGTGGCTGTGCCATCACCTCTGGTCTCTCAGTTACTGGTAGGCATGTGGACCTTACACAACCAGAGACCGAGTCTGTGCATGTAACCAAGGACTGCCCTAGATGAGTCACGTGGGCTCTGGAGAGGAGACCCCTGTGGTCGGCTTAACAGAACATCCTTGTGAAAGAGGGGCTGGAGCTAGAGCTGGGTGAACGGGTCCAGGCCGGGGGTCTGGAAAGCCTGGGGCGTGGAGCTGACACCAGCACAGGAGTGACAAAGGGATGTCTGTGTCAGGGAATTGCATCACGGGGGCCAGAGGGGACGAGGGTGACTCTCTTCCTTCCCCGCCTCCCCCGGCCCCATCCTCTCAGCCTTCCCACAGTGGGGAAGGAGCAGCCCCATTCCTTCGGGCTCGTGGCTCCTGCCTCGGCGCCCGCCCGTGCAGCGCCCTCTGCCTGCTCCCCGCTGCCTCAGCACTCTGCTCCATACTCCACAGTGCCGGAGTGGTCTCTTCAAAGGGCCCATCTGATCCGGTCCCCCCCTTGCTTACGTGCTTGCCAGAGCTCGCAGGATGCAGTAGAAATCCCTGAGCATGACCAACGTGGCCGCAGTGTCTGGCCCTGCCCAGCTCTCCTACCTTAGTTTTCTACTTGCCCTCACACCTTCCCCCTGTTCAATTTGGGGGCTTCCTAAACACTCCCTTTGCTCTCTTTGAATGTGCTGCTTTCTCCCCGCCCATAGGCTTTGACCAAATGCTCTTTGCTCTTCAAGGCCCGGTCCATGACTTGTTTCCTCTCCACACTCACTGTCCCCACCCGTGCTGTTCCGTGGCACTCTGCCTGGTCCTCTGCAGGACGCTTTTCACGTTGTGCTGTCATTGGTAGTTTGCATGGCTCTCTCCCCAAGTATGCTGTGAACTTGAAGATCGAGTCTGTGGCAATTCCTGGAACATCATAGATGCCCAATAATTATTGAATGAATGAATAGATGGATGGATAAATGCATGGTTGGATATGAGGATGATTGGGGAAGAAAGGCAGCATTAATGGCAGATAGAGAATGCCTGGTTGAGGAGGTGAGGCCTGAGCTGGTGGGTCCTGGGAATCATTCTAGGCTGCTGAATAAGACAAAAAGGATCTCACAAAAGCAGTTTTTAGGAAGTTATTATCTAGCAGCAACAGATCAGAGTGAAGAGAGACCGGAGGCAAAAAGACCAGTTTGGAGGCTGGTGCATCAGGCTGGCTGTGACAGGAGCGGAGAGGAAGGGCGGACGCCTGGTGGCCGAGGGCGGGGGAGCAGGGTGTCAAGTAACTCTTCAGGCGCAGCCTAGCCTCCTCCTGTGTGTGACGTGTCGTCATCGCCTTTGAGGGGTGCGTCCCTAGTTATGACAGCATTGCTGTCAGCAGCAGTGCGTCACCCTAATTGACACCAAGACCAAGTTAGGTCATCCTGCAGGTCCTGTTAGCATGCGTCTGGGCATCTTCGAGACGGGAGCAGGAAGACCGGCGTGCAGTTTCCTAGAGCAGGGTGGCCAGCTCCGTCACAGACTGGTCCTTCTTGTCAGCCTCCGCCGTTTGCCTCACGGTCTCCATGACAGAACGGCCAGGGCTCCTCTCCAGGGGTTTCTTTGCTGCCGTGTAACCCACTGCTGATTCTCTCTAGGGCTTGAGCCTTCACAACTCTTTCCATGCCTGCTGTTCAGCCACATGTGCTTGTGACAGTGCAGCGTGGGGATGTCACCAGTCTCTTTCATGTGACCACTTTTTCGGCTTTTTTTCCCACGATGTTCTTGCTGATTTTGCAGAGATTTTCAGATTTTTTTTCTCTTCCTCTTTTATTCTCTTCTTCATCTTCTGGAAGTTCTAGGCCCTCTGTGGTGCCTGACACACCTTCCCCTCACGTTCTTTCACAGTGCTCATCCGCAGGCTCATCCACAGGCTTATCCACAGGCTCGATCGCAGAGGTCACATCTCGGCTGTGCTTCCCAAGACGGCCACATGTATTTTTCTGAACCGTTTCCGAGTTAGGTGCAGCCATCATGACACTTCTCCCCTAAGTACGTCAGCCTCTATCTCCCAGGAACAATGAAGTTCTGCCGTAACCACAATACAGTTACTATGTCCAGAAACGATAGCGTGGATGTGGTCCTCTTAGCTCGCATCCTGTCCATAGTTCAGATGGACGCCAAGTATCCCAATATTGTTCTTTATAACTTTCTTTTTTTTTTTAAGTTTAGGATCCAGTTAAAGGTCATGCTTTGTATTTAGTCATTCATTTTCTTTAGTTTCTTTAAAATCTAGAACAGTCTCCCCAGGCCTTTTATTTTTCATCTTTCATGGCATTACAATTTTGAAAAGTCCAGGCCAGTTATTTTGCAGACTGTCTCTCTGGTTTGGATTTTTCTGATCGTTTATTCATGATTAGAGTTAGGTTGAACATTGTTTGTCAGGAAACACTGCCTGGTGATGTGGTGTCCTTTTCAAGAAGCACATGACATCCTATCAAGGGGGATGATTGGGAGAAAAGTCTGATTACTTGGTTAAAGTGGTGTCTGCGGGTTTCTCCGTCATAAAGGTGCTTTCTTCCCTTGGTTATAAATAAGTAATCGTGGATGCTGCTTTGAATCCGTGTGAATATCTTGTTCCCCGTAATCTTTCCCCATGGTTTTAGCATCCGTCAATGGTTCTTGCACATATTGGTTACTTTGCTATGGTAGGTGCAAAAGGTGATTTCTTGTTATATCATTTCTTCTGTATTTATTAGCTGGTGTTTTTCTGTAAAGAATAGCTTTCCTTCTCCCCTTGTAAATTTTTTTGAAGTTGTATTTTAGGCTCAGGATGGACTCACGGATTCCCCTCCCCTTTTCATATTATCCAGCACATGTGTAGGGTCCCGCGCCACCTAACTACGTTTGGTCAACAACAGACTGCAGCTATGACGGTGGGCCCATGAGATTAGTACCACAGAGCCTCGGTGTGTGGTAGGCTGCACCATCTAGGTTTGTGTGAGTGCACTCTGTGATGCGTGCGTTAACGACGAAATTGCCTAAGGACTCATTTTTCAGAACTTATGCCTGTCGTTGAGTGATGCGTGACTGTAATTTAATCCGATTGTTGATTTTGATGTTCAGATGATTCTGATGTTGGCCATTGGGAAGGCGTGTCCTACTGGCTGCATCACTGCTTGAGCACTCGCTTCTGGTAACACAAAGTGTTAGATGTTTGTTTTATGCTTTACCAGGCCTGGAAGGAGCCATCTCTCCAAGGAGCCTGGGTTCCTTTCGTTGAGAAGGATGTCTAGAAACCAAGTTCCGGTGCTGTGGGAATGTCATTGGTTTTAGGCCACTTGTTTGAAAAGTCACGAGCTTTCACTGCTACCTCTGATTGCGCTCAGCCGCGCACGCTCTTCCTGTCCTCCCTCCACCCCACTTCCTCCCTGCCTCTAAGCCCCACCCAGAGC